>NC_041340.1:6243638-6598638 GCF_004354835.1 Perca flavescens | reverse complement strand
GCTTACCCCCTTGGTCCAAATCCACTTTTGGTAGTTTGACGGTGAAAAAGAAAAGTCTGTGCGCTGGGCGCATGGTTCAAAAGGGTTGTACTTTGTGTTTTTATTAATTCATAGGTGTGTTTTGGGCGTAACATGCAATAAACCAATCAGAGTGTCATCTCCCATTCCCTTTAAAAGCCAGGCGCGTTTGGACCTCGGCGCATTGCTATTATGATGGTGGATTTGCACCATAATATTTTTATTTGTAATCTTTTGCATGTTTGTGCGCTGCTGCACTGCCCTGTGTGTGTGTGTAACAACCATTGTGTGCGCGCACTGTGCATAAGCCTAGGTGCATTTTACTAATGTGCTATTAAAATAACAATGAAATGCTGGTTTTTGTTGGTCAATGGCGCGATCACTTGCTGCTGCCTCAAGATAGCAATACGCTAAGAATTCACCTGAACACACCTCCCTGTAAGACCAGCACGCCCATGGGCGCAGGTGCATTTGCTATTTAAACGACGTGGGCGCAGGACGGTCTTAAAATAGCAAAGATACTTGCGTTGGGCTTTGCGCCAAGCTGCGCCAGATGCAAGATAGGGCCCTTAATAGTCACTTTCCCACAACCAATCGTTAAAAAATTGCAAAAGGTCACCAACCTTTAATGACAGGTTCATGAATTTCAAAGAGGTTTTTTTTCTTTTAATATTTCTTTTATCTGATAAGATTGTTATAAATGTATCTTTTTATATATAGTAAAACTATTCCAGACTTTTTCCCTTTCATTGAATTCCTTTAGTATTATTACTTACACATTCAATCTGATTTTAGTGTGTGCTAGGATGGCCTAAATGTTGTTTCAGACCAGAACATATTTGACAAGAAGTCTGGTAGTCCTAAATCTACATCACTTGAATCCTACAGTAGACCAAATTGGAAGTTAAATGATGAAAGATTTACTGGGAAGCTTCCACATTTGAATATGTGAGGCTGAGGGAAAATATAGTGTAAAATAACAAATGATATACTGTATGAAAAGGATGAAAAGGAACCTGCATGTCACAAAAACCTTTATAGGTACAATGTATCAAAAAACGGATATACGAGACAGATTAAATTAATAGTATTTTCCTACAGATAGGGACTTGCATGTGGTGCATCGACTTCCTAGGCAATTATGACAAAACGTGATGTGTTTTCCCCAACTTTAATAATATGTAAAGGACTGGTGTCACCGCATGTACTGAATATAATCCCTAAATCCTCTTAATGTTTTCTCTTTGACAGGAAACCTAACAAGGAGGCCTACACTAGGAGTATTTCCCTGCAATGAAAATATTATATGTAACCATTAGATACTGCTGGTGACTATAAGAAGCTGGATTTTGTATGAACATTTACTAATGATATCCAGGCTTGTTATACATTTTCTACTCGTACCAGAATCTTGTCTTTTATTCAGCCTGCATTTAAGGTTGGTTATTGACAATAGAATCTCATTTAGAATAACAATAATTAACAGATATGTTAATTTTTCCATACATTATTTCAAGCTGGTTTTTAGTTTTTGAAGGTAAATTCTTTTTACTTTGCTTTCGAAAAAAAAAAGTAAAAAAAGGAGTATAGGCTAGCACATCACAACACCATCACAAATTTCAGTCATTTTTAACAATAACTTGGATAACATGTTTTGTCAGTGTGGTTGAATCCTGACTTGAGTGCCATAATGAGGTTGACATTTGTGGCTCTGAGCAATATTTTGGTTTATGCCCAAATATTTGCAAAACTGACATTTCCATCAGCCTCAGCTGCACTTGTTAGCATGCTTACATGCTAACCTAAGATGATGAACATGGTAAACACGGAATGTTAACACATAACAGTCCTTGTGAGCATGTTCACTCAAAGTCGATGATTCTGCATAGATGCAGTGACAGACCATAACTGATTATTGCCTACTTATGTTACTTGATATTCCGGTCGCTGCTTTTTTTGCTTTTGCCTTTTGTCTGCTGTGTTCAGACTCCACTACATTCAGGAAGTGTCTTTTTCGAGAGCAGATACAATAAAAAGGGGAGTTCATGTATAGCTTGTACATTTCATTTGTACAGAGAGTCTGGCCACTCTCCACTGACAAGTGTTAACTTCCTTGCAGGCGGGTACTCTGTTGAAGTTTAAAACTATTGGATCTGCCCAGAGCCACTCTGGTAGCCTGGCTCCATCCTCCTACGTACTGTCTGGTAGAACCAGGCTAACAAGAGGGGAGACGACAACAACTATCGGCTTAGCATTGCTAGCGTTAGCCTTAGCCAACTCCTTCACCACTAACGGAGCGAGCTGGAACATTTCCCGAACCCTGTGGGGAGGAGGGCCACAACATCATGGCCACCAAAAAACTCAGCAAAGATTGTTCTTGCTTGGGCTTTAACTTTTGGATATTCGGCAGCGTTGCCACAACGGACCACATCTTTCTCCGCCGGCATTACGGAAGTACAACTTAAGCCTTGTGTTGTTTTCCCGTCAACCTTGAAAAAAAATGTTTCCGACGTTTTTGACGCCTTTATTTCACAGTTTGTTTTTGCTTTTTCCAACATTTTAAATTGTAAAATTTTTCTTCTACATATTCTCAGCGCTTATTTCTACATCCCATATTTTCTGATATAAAACAAAAATTTTAAACGGGTAAATTTGACCCAAAGTCAGAACAAGGGTTAAACTAGCGCACAACCTCAACCTCATTGTTCTCAGCCACACAGAGGGACTGTTCACTGATTGGACCGGCAAATATTTGGTCGGAGAAAACCCAAGAATATACCGCAAACAAACAAATGAATGATTGAGCGGAAGTATGTAGGAGGGCGAAGCCAAGCTAGTTCATGTCTGACTGCTTGAATTAGTTGATGACAACCATGCGTAGCAATATATAATAATATTAAGGAGGTGACGCAGCGTGATGCATTGGGATATCGATTGGAATCGTTGACAGGACAATCGTAATCGAATCATGAGACCAGTGAAGATTCACACCCTTACTCATTACTGCCCCACTGAGCCTCTGGCATGGTCGTAGATTCTTAGTCTTATTCATGCTTCCACTGGTTCGCATCACTTCTGTCTTATGACTCATACTCTACTTTTTCCACCAACATTGTCATGAGCTGCATTAGATTTTAATTAAATATATTGGTTTTAACAAGCCAGAGCAAATGCTAGAACGCTTAAGCTTTAGTGTGTAACTTTCTGATATTAATGAACGCCCGTGACATTCAACCCTTTGCCAGATGAGTTGCTGCAAAGCTAATAAAGACTATCAGATCCACACAACTCTCTCTGGATTTCTCAGTATGACTATGTTCAGAAGATTGTGGCGTCAGGTGACTTTCCGGCGCAGAAGCTCGAGTGAAGATAATGACCTCTTCTGAAGAGTCCATGTTTTTTTAATCCTCCGTGTCCTCCTTGGCTACTAGCAACTGTGTGGAGGAGGGGTGAGAGGGCGGAGCGTGGTCATGGAAGGCTTGTATTATGTGGACGCGCCAACAGTTTTGTTGTCATTACTTAGAATTCCTCATGGGAGAGACAGAAACTACGCACTATAGCTTTAACAGCTCAGACTTGCACTTTCTACTCATAAGCTTCTCAGAAACTTGGTGTGAGAGGTTGTTTTTCTATGTGTACTCCTGCTGTTTGTAAAGTTTGTTCTGTATCTAAAATGCATAGATTACTTGTTTTGTTATGTGTGCATATTACATGATTTATACGCTTTCTGATTGATCCCCCAAGTTACAGACAGCAATTGTACCCTGGCAATCTATCTTTATGTCAAGGCAGCAATTATGGCAAAGCATGATGAAGAGCACAAGAGGTGTATGTGGTGCATGTGCAATTATGCTTTTATGCTACTTCGCACAACACGCATTGATCTGTCAGGTCACCATGCTCAGCAATCACACACGCAACACCGATTTTTCACGTTCACAGCCGCTGAAGCAGAACAACTCTAGTGATAGGTTGAAATGAGGAGTATTGAGATAATAATGTGACAAGAAAAATACAGGCTTCTAGAGTTTGTGTGAAGCAGCTGTGACCTTTAGCTCTGTCATGTGCACCTGAAAGAGCTGAATTTGTAATTAAGAAGTAAGTTGCCTGTTCAGATCCGCGTGTGGAGATTATAAACAAGAGATGGAGGCTTTTATTGCACTGTTTTGAGTTACTGAATTTATCAGAACTCTTACTCTTTTACTCTTTAAAACCCACCCCTGTGCAATCACACAACAAGAATAGAAACAGGAACTGCTTTTCCCAGGAAACCAAAAAAGTTCTATACTGAACACTAAACGCTCAAATCTTCAAGCTCTCTTGTATTGATCGATGCAGCTTCTTAGTCAAGTAAACCACCACTAAATGAGAGTCTTGTTATCCCCTCCTCTGGCCTTGTTTTCTGTTAGCCTTCATTGCAGATCACAATCATCACATTTACAGATACGACGTACACACTGACAGCTTTCTACACACGTTTGCAGGGATTTAGCTATGATCTTTGCTTAAAAATAGCAGCAAATTCACAACAACAAAGAACAGCAGCGGCAGTGTCAGAGAGCTAAACTGTGAGTTTGTGAATGCCACTTAAAAAGGTGCCAGTACTGTGATTTGATTGGTTAACATGTAAATATGCTGCTATATGAGTCAAATTGACTGATCCTTCTGGAGTTTATTGGCTGAAAAATGTAAAGTTCCCTTATCTAACACAGGAATCTAGCAATTCTTAGAAAGGACAAGCAGGCAATAATCCGGCACATTTAGAATGGAAATGTCAGCATGAATCTTCAACATACATGAAGTACAGTCAATCAATAAACAGATTGAGTTTATCTTAAGTTATCATATTCGCTATGGCAACAGCACATCTACAGTGATGTTAGCTGGATAAAAAGAGTCAGTTTATTATATTAGCAGAAAAAAAAATAAAAATAAGATTTATGAGGAACAGTTTACCTAAATGCTTAGATTTTTTTGTCACAATAGTATTCAAAAAAAAAAAAAAAAAAGAAAAACGACCAGCCGGGCCAATTTTAACCTACTTCTGCATCAAAGGGTTAAATTTTTTTTCTTCAAAAGTTGATACTGTGTTTATTGTGGAGCTATGTTGCTGTGCCACCCACACTGACTGAAAAGTGATCTCTGGAAAGGGAAAAACAACCACAGTGAGACGTGCAGTGGCACTAAACATATCACAAAACTATTGTGCGTCATCACCAACTACTATTTAACTCATCAAGCAGCTGCATGTGAAGATCCTAACTGAGAAAGTGCTCTTTGTTTCAAACAGCAGCAGCAGCAGCAATGACTTGACGAGTGAGTCAGCCTGCAATAAAGGCTGATCAAGTTCAGAGTAAGTTATTTTACTTTGCAGCGGATTTGGCAGGTTGTCCCAACACTGGGGAGGGAACAAGGGCGCCTGGTTTGGTCCATCTGTCTCTCGATTGGGTCATCCAGAAAAAAAAAAAAATAATAAATCAAGGGGAAAGATGTTGGATGAGCTGACAGGAAAGACAGCATGGGGGGCTTTACTGGCTGCCAACTTGGCTAAACACAGCAGCACTGGAGTGAAACACATCTGTGTTTCCATGTGGTCAGAGCAGGATTAAATGGAAAATTTACACTAGGTATACAACATTTTTTGGGTCCCCCTCCAAATGGATACTATGCTATTTGGAGAATAAACAAGATTAGGCTACTTTTAACTGCCACTATTATTATGCAATTTTTTTATTGAGGTATTTGAATGCATCTAATTTAGGTTTATTTGAAGGGCCTGAGATAAACTTTGTCTAAAGTTTTCTTTCTTCGTTTAACTTGTTTTCCGCTTTGCTGCATCCAATGGCATACGTGGAAGTGGTAGTGTAACTATCATGGCTAGATAACATATGGAACCAATTGGAGTAAACGTTTTTATTTTACTGTACTTTTTAGATGAAGTTTTAGATTGGAAAATTACATTTAAAAATGTTTTTTAAAACAAAAAACCCCACATTTTTACTTTTTCCTTTTACTGGCAAACACGCCCTAGGCACATGCCTAGAATGCCTGTGCCAAGATCTGGGCCAAAGTGGTCATTGTGACTGCTTTACTGACTTGGGAAAAGGAGGGTAATGAACAGGGTTTACTTCTGCAGTCTTGGTTCTTGGAAGAGGAAAAATCCAGTGTTGTTGGGTTGCACGACAAATCAGCGAAGCATTTTGAATATTAAATATAGATGAGATGATTAATGCATATGCTTGCGGTTTCTGAGCAAGGGCTCCATTAATTAACCCACACCTCCGTTAGCGAGTGTATTGGCTGCTGGTGGGTGTTGAGCTGCAGATGGCAGGGGAGCTTCGGGAATCCGATGGAAGCTATTTGGAGCTGCTGCTGCTGCGTCGGCGAGGTTAAGCTTCCTCTGTGTTCCCAGGTCATCATGAGAGCTGTACGTTTCCACAGGGAACTAATAAACAGTTACTAAATATAAGACAGAGGCTCGGAAAGTTTCTATAGGAACTGAAGTTTGGTGGCGAGTAAGGATACACGTAGCTGTCATAGAGGACTTTTTTTCTTCTTCTAATGAAGCCGAGACTGTCCAAAAGGTCCAGATGGCTTTGATCCACAGGTTTCTACAGGGAATGTATCCGTTAAACAGAGAAACTAGTGTGATATTTCGAGGGCCAGTTTTGGAGTTGGTGTGGGATGGGTAAATGCTCCTGTTACAACCCTATGAACCAGAGAGTAACCATCGATGTTAAGAAGAACTTTAAGAAGGGTGGGAGGCGATTGTTACAAAAATATGTCAAATGTATTAAACAAATCTATGGATCGATTTATGGAGAAACAAAACAACCACGTCAGAGAGCAACAAAACCAGAACTAGATCACAACCAAGCACAAGATAAACACTCCTTTTCCAGAAAACGTGAGTAAAACCTACAGCGCAGCCTACTGCCACTACACAAAGGCTATGGGAAGAAACGACTGTTGTGGGGTTTCCTCCCTCCTTTATCCAGGGAGTTGGCCGACGCAGGTGTACCCAGTCAGCAATTTACAGCCAACCTGGAAAAGAGAGGGAGGCAAACACACACACACGCACACACACCTACGTAACAGCTCCCAAGATGCAAAATGCTTTGAATCGTCTAAATGAAGCAATTTGATACAAACTAAATGTAGACATCATTAAGATAAAACATGTTTTGTTGTATGAGAAACTAAAGAGTTATAAGCTACAGTCATATTTTCACTTTTTCAAGGCTCTGTATTCATTTTCTTTCAACTGCTGGTCCAAATAACAGTTTTAGCCTTTGCTCCTCATCTTTGTTTTTCCATCTGAAGAAATCCCGGCGACACAAACGGCTCTGTGTTCTTTGCTGTTTCACAATCTTAAAGCACAGAGTTACAATATTTTTTTGGGAAAAAAAAAAGAAGAGTATTGTGCTTCAAATGAGAGCAAATCGACCCATTGCCAGCAATTCCCACACACATCTGCTGAGTGATTTGAGCTGTGAAAGAGGTTCCCACTGGTTTCAAGGCTGATTGTACATCAGTGGTTCGCTTGAGCAGACAACTACAAGTAATGTGGGTTTCCATTCTAAAACTACCACAGAGTCCTAGTCCTAGTTCCTAGTCCAATGTCAGAAACCAAGTCGTCAGTGCAGCTGGTGCAAAAGAGCTGGGTGGTCTGAATAAATGAGAGGAAACATCTCCCAGCATTGTGTTGCTGGGCAGAATGCAATTATAGACAAGGATGCTGAACATAATTGGGTGTGACACATGTTAATAGTCTTTCATTTAGACAAATTTGGATCCACAGTCTAAAGCTGGACTAGAGGGCGGAAATTGGAATGGATGCTCTTGGAAAACAACAAGTCATTATGTTGCAGCGCGAGCGCCGGCTGCCAAACGTGTGTGAAGTCACCGCCAAAGGAGCACAGCCTGATTGCTCCCTAACAAAAATATGAACCAGACTTTTATGAGTGAGCTTGCATCTCTGTCTGGGCTTGAAAATTGCATTTGTTCAAAATTCAAAGTTCAAAGGGAGCACTCACTGTCAATTACTGCTATTCTTTGTCGCAATAAAACCAGCAGAGGTTTGATGAATGAGGCATGGCTTTTATAGGATAAACTGCAGAGGCATTTTGAGAGTCAACCCTAAGAGGAAATTATCTCAGTATAGAAAAGCGTTTCAATTTCAGCGGTGCATCAAACAGAAAGCAGAGCACAGATCTTTTCACAGGGCAGGTGAGCTTTCACCCAGGGACAGAAATATTTCAGCATGATTCCTACATCCAGCTCCTCTTTGACAACAAGTTTAGGGAAGGATAAACCACTGACACCTGCAAAAAAACTCCCAGAGATAACATAGAGCTGAAAGACTGCAGCCTGCTTTAAGATTCATGCTGTAGCACTGGTTCATCTCCATTCATGCTGTGCTGGGAAATTATGTGTGTAACCCTGTGAAGCTCCCTGCATGGGAAGCAACAATAAAGGCAGTCGGCTCTCTCTGCTGACTTTGTCCATGCAGGGAACATTGATATTTATACAGAGACTTCCCTGTGCTCTCGTCTCCTGTATTTCATAGATATTACACTTGTTGCACCAACTGAGATGATGTCATTGAAGCCATGATTGTGGTTTGAATTCCACAGGGCTAAAGCTGATTAGATGAAATAAAGACCTCAATTCATAATGAAAATTCAAAATACTGTAGTTGGATAAGTAAAACAGAAACTGCATTATTTATGTAAGTGAGTTGTGACCAATTACATCTCTTTACTTCACATAAAAGTTGAGGGATATTTTTGGATGATAATTAGTGGATGTCAAAGCATATTTAAAAAAAATGAAGCTGAGAATGAATCAGTTTTTCCTGGAGAAACGTATGGGCCTCACCAACATCATTTACTGTATGACAAATATTTGTGTCTAACCCTCCACAGCATGAACACATCTCCACTCATTTGTTAATCAGTTGTAAGACACATCACTAATTGAATCGTATGGGTTCTGGGCATTACCCCTATATTCTAATGTGCTATCATAATCAAGTTCTCACCACCAGTCCCCTGTTTATGATTCAGGGACAGAGTCCAAATTGTGTTTTCTCTGCACAAAAATTGAGCCAAACTGGTTTAGCGGCATATCAGAAAATGCAACAGCTGCTGTTTGCTACCTGCGAGAAAGTTTGTTTGGAGTTTTGTGCCATATATTCGAAACCAGAGCTCTGTGAAATGAAGGTATGAAATATTCATGTAAAGCTGCACTTGAGGGCCAGCTGCAGAGCTTTACGTAAGTCACTTTATAGCTGCTTTCTGCTCTGGTTTGGAGCAAAAATGACCAGCATTTAGTAATAGTTATTTATACAACACCATTTCAACTAGAGTTGCAAAAAACCTTAAAGAATCCAATCAAAACAATGTAATAAAAAAGAATGAAAAGATGGTGCAGAGCAGAAATAGAGAGAAATAAATAATGAATAGATTGATTGTAGATTTATTAAATTAAATTACAATAACAGATACATTGTTTCCATTACTACCTTTAAGGGTTAAATACTTGCTTTGATTGCAAATGAACCCTAAGGATTACCAATAACTAAATTAGACAAACACTGCTATCAAAAAATGCATTACAACTTTACAAAAGAAAACAGCACATAGTCTCAATGACTACTCAAAGCGCTTTAACATTGTACAGGAACCATTCACACACTGTGGCTGAGGATGCCACCTACTCATCAGATAATCATTCACACTCTGACGCGCAGCATCGAGGGCAACCCACGGACACTTTGACATGGGACTGCAGGGCCAAGGATTGAACCACCAACCTACTGATTGGCAGGCAACTGCTCTACCACTGAGCCACAGCCGCCCCGACGTCAACCCTTTGTTTAGAAAAGACCAAAGAAACTTTAACAATGAAATAGGAACAGATAAGAAAAACATGACATTAATAAAAGTAAGTTTGTTAAAGCTACTTTTTATAAATGACTTAAACGATGTTACTGTATCTGAAAGCTTGGGTTTCCAGAGCTCATGAGCAGTGACAGCAAAAACCTCACAGAGAAACTCAGCTCCTCAACTCCTCAGCAATATTCATATCTCAAAGCATGAAGTGCATGAAATCCGCTAAACAACAAAAGGACAATTAGGCAACAAAACACTTCAGGCTTTAAAGGTCCCGTGGCATGAAAATTTCACTTTATGAGGTTTTTTAACATTAATATGCATTCCCCCAGCCTGCCTATGGTCCCCCAGTGGCTAGAAATGGTGATAGGTGTAAACCGAGCCCTGGGTATCCTGCTCTGCCTTTGAGAAAATGAAAGCTCAGATGGGCCGATCTGGAATCTTCTCCTTATGAGGTCATAAGGAGCAAGGTTACCTCCCCTTTCTCTGCTTTGCCCGCCCAGAGAATTTGGCCCACCCATGAGAGAGAGCGAGACATCATGGCTTTCAAATGGGCAAAGTGGCAATTGGTCAAGGCCACACCCCCACCCTCCACCTTGCCCCCCCCTCTCTCCTCCTCAATAGCTACAGACACAGAAATGGCACATACTAAGGAAAGCCCATTGTGGGACTGGCTCTAAAGGCTGTAATTCTGCACCAAGGCGGAATTTTGGGAAAGAGACTTCAGATACAGTATTAGGGGACCACTAAGGCCTATATAAAAGAGACTTCAGATACAGTATTAGGGGACCACTAAGGCCTATATAAAAGATACTTCAGATACAGTATTAGGGGACCACTAAGGTCTATATAAAAGAGACTTCAGATACAGTATTAGGGGACCACTAAGGCCTATATAAAAGAGACTTCAGATACAGTATTAGGGGACCACTAAGGCCTATATAAAAGATACTTCAGATACAGTATTAGGGGACCACTAAGGTCTATATAAAAGATACTTCAGATACAGTATTAGGGGACCACTAAGGTCTATATAAAAGATACTTCAGATGCAGTATTAGGGGACCACTAAGGTCTATATAAAAGAGACTTCAGATACAGTATTAGGGGACCACTAAGGTGTATATAAAAGAGACTTCAGATACAGTATTAGGGGACCACTAAGGTCTATATAAAAGATACTTCAGATGCAGTATTAGGGGACCACTAAGGTCTATATAAAAGAGACTTCAGATACAGTATTAGGGGACCACTAAGGCCTATATAAAAGAGACTTCAGATACAGTATTAGGGGACCACTAAGGTCTATATAAAAGAGACTTCAGATACAGTATTAGGGGACCACTAAGGCCTATATAAAAGCATCCAAAGAGCACCATGTCATAGGACCTTTAAAGCCTTGTTCACAAACCAAAAAACAATACCAAAAGACTTTTGCTATTCCATTGTTTAACACAGGGAAATCTTTCCTCTTCACTAAATGTTTCTGTTGCATCTCTGCTCCAATTAGCTGCCTCGCTTGTGCAGGAGACTATTCTGTTGCTCTAATGATGCTGTGTTAATTCCTGTTGGTCCAACAGAGGTCAGAGATCATTTAAAGCCCCTGGGAGATGGGATTCATTCTGTATATACATTAGCAGCAGCCTGAAGGCTGGGGGGAGGGGGCGATGCAGACACACAGAGTCAACACTCTCACATGTGTCCGCTGTGCAGTTTTGCCATCGTGCAGCTCCCCCAAACCAATGGGGAAAAAAGGGAGGAAATGCACATAAAACACACTTGTTTCTTTCATGGTTTTTGCTCTGCATTAAACATTATTACAAACCATGATTCTTTTTTTCTCACGCTGCTCTGCTTCATGCACAGAAATTAATCCAATCACAGGGAGCTGCCCAGTGCAACACCAGTCCTGTATTGATTCATGTCACAAGTAGTAACCTCTTATCCGACAACATTTAGCCTGCAGCAGAAGATTCAAATGTGATATTCAGTTATGCTTTCTTCACTTCCTTATTGAAAAAAAAAGATATCTATACTTCTTCCCTTTAAAACAAATCATTCCCCTCTATTGAACATTCTTACTAAGCAGCACTACAGTGGTTGCCTTTTAGTTTAAGAACTGATATACCATGGTCTGGGTGAACACGCAATTCTGATTGGCTGCAGGGTGTGCATTAAAACGGCATATAAAAGTGCTGTATGAACTTGAGGCTCCAATCAAACATTTGCAGGTTGTGTGTTGTATAGTAATTAAAAACTGTAAAATATTATTGTGCCTTTTCTTTTTCTGTTTTTATATGACTCAGACAGTTTTGTTTTCTTCACCTCAGAGACCTGATCAAGGTGTTAAGTGAAATATGAAGCTCACAGCACAGGCACTGACTGACAAGTTATTGAAAAATGATCTTTATAAAGTGAAGAAACACAACAGAAATAACCAGACAAATGCTGAGACGTTAAACACATCAACGGATGTTGCCTCATATTACCGCAGCAAAGCCTTTCTACTGTACAATGGTGACCGGAAAAGATACTGTAAGATTAGATGGAGGTCTGAAGGAGGAAGCGAAGCACAAAGTAAAAAAACAAGTCGGAATTTTCTTGCTTGGCCAATCTTTTTTTTTTATTCCAGTGAGCTCGCTTTACGTGAAACAGGAAAATAGATCCTCTAATTATCAGTGAACACAGTGGGACTGCTTTCTTCATGCTGGTTGACATTCTGATGTGAAAGGGAATAATGAAAGCAATCAGAAGCTCTCCCACTGGGCTCACAACCCATTTGTGACATGTTTACCCTCGGCTTTAAAGACCTCCACGTTGCTGTTTGGCTTCTTGTCCGCTCTCAGACTCTGTCACTATCATTACGATACAAAAGCCTGTAAACTACGCATGAAAGGTCATATTAGCCATAACTCAGCATGCCTGTTGTTGATGTTGTTAACAGTGTTGAACTGATTCTCAATAGAACATTGGATTGAGTCAAAACCTACTTTGTTAACCTCCGACCAGTTATTAAGCTAGAGTCAGTTGTTCTACTATTAAAGGTCCCGTGGCATGAAAATTTCGCTTTATGAGGTTTTTTAACATTAATATGCGTTCCCCCAGCCTGCCTATGGTGGAATAGAAATGGTGATAGGTGTAAACCGAGCTTGGGCAACACTGTAGACCCCTCAATTTTGTGTAGGTAGTCAGAACTATTATGGAGGTGTCAGCGAGGCTTTTTAGGCAACATGAGCTATAATTTCTTTGTTCTTTGTTTGCTTGCCAACGGACAAATAAGCCACAAGAGAAAAACACATTTCGGTATAAACCATGAAAAAGGCCATGCAGTTGCTGAATCTGTCTTCATTTCAGCTCAACAAAGGTCAGTTTAAAAGATTTTCATCAGATTTTGAGAGACTGTAGTCACCTCATTCTGCTCGTCATTTCCGGGTGAGTCCCGACGGCCCTGCCGCCGACCGAACATGTCAGGTCGGCCAAAATGAACGCCAACAGCAACGGAACACACCGAACAGATTCGAGTCACTGACCTCGCCAGATAATCGGCCTGATGTGTCCCGGCCCTAATATGTATGCTATGGTGTTATCTTGTAAACAAACAGTTATGTCTTCTTAAGGCCTATAGAATGTTTTGTGTAATAGTGGAAAAACAAGGGACGTCATATAGCTTGCATGCACTGCACATGTATGTTTCCATCATAGATTGTATAAAATATGGACGTCATCTCTGATGTCATACATAGGTTTTACAAAGAGCAAAATGAAGCTCAAAGTATGTGGCTACTGGTGGCTCCGGCCATCGCCATCTTGGATGTGCCTGAAGTTGCCTATTTCAAAAAGTCTATGCCCGCCTCCTGGCAGCCACCTGTCAATCAAAGTGGAATTATGCCCAACTTTAGGCATTAATATGATTTAAGCGGTGAGTTATAAAAAATGAACCCCCCACAGGGGGAAATAAGCTGTAGAGACCAAAAACTGTATTTTGAACCAGACTGATAACATGTTTAGTTCTGCTGTAAAGTGGGCCATTTTAACATGGGGGCTTATGATGCACTGGCTTTAGGAGCCAGCCTCAAGTAGCCATTCGAGAAACTACAGATTTTGGCGGGATTGTAAAACAAAGCATTTACTGTGTAGCTTCTCGCTGCAAACATGCAACAACTTGTTTGATTGAGCAGCGTTAAAAACAAAACGTCAAAAAAGAAGTGTTGCTATTATAAATTCGAGATGCTTGATAAGCCTGCAGAGTGCTGGACACACAGGCGTCCTGGCAGCTAGTCGCAGACTGCAGATGATACATGTTTGCTTCAATAGCATCTCCGTGGCCAATCAATCACATGCATACAGCTGCACTGGCACGTACATGCAGAAGCAAAAAAAATTAATGTTTAAATAAACACAATGGGAATTTCCTTATGTGTTCAAAGCGACACAGAGATAGCCGCAGGGCTGTCCAGATGAAAAAGAAACCAATCACTCTGAGCCAGATGACATGTCAGATAGGATAGTCATGGCTGTGATTATTTTCACTGGAGATGCTGCTGCTCAGCTCTGTGTTGACGGATGCATCAGCTGATAAGAAATATTCTTTGAGAGAAGCTTGATGTTGTTGATCGATGCAGGTTCCTCTGTTTGGTAAGCTATAAAATATGGAAAATGTCTGCCTGTCACACAACAGAGAACTGTGGTCTGAATTCCAAGATCATTTATTTTATGGACAGGTAGAATACTGGATTTTGATTGATTCGGAGCAATCTTCACTCCAGTATAAAAGCATACTCACAGCAGAACTGTCTTATCTCTAACACTCTCTGAAATGTAATCCTTATCAAGTAGAGGATCATTTGCAATTCCCCTGATGATATCGCCAAATAGTTAAAGGATTTAATGTTCAATTGAATGTGTGCTGGGTTAGTCACTGCTGTAATTACACCATATTTGGTGTGTGTTCAGGCACAGAAAGACTTGGAGCGCAGCCCACACATCAGACAATGTGGTTCTTCACCGAAAGCATGATTCCAAACGGGGCCAGCAGGGAAGACTTGAAAGGGCTCTCCAGAGCTGAATGAGGGGAAAATGAGAGATAATGAACTCTACTGTCACAAATAAAGGCCTAAAAAGCCAAAAAATGCATGTGACACACAACGTGACATAGTTCCGTTTGATTCATATAATTAAAAAACAAAACTTGCAAAAAACTTTATTTTTTAAAATGCAACACGAGCCCTGGTCTCCTGGGTATAAGTCCTGTGTTTGTTTGCCACAAGAGGGCGCTACCACTATAAATGTTGATATGAGTCGTAGTTGCTGCTTGAACAAACAACCTATGGGAGCATTTTTTTTGAAGGTGGGGGGAGCAATCTCTTCTGTACGTGCCTCTGTATTGTCTGCTCAGTCATGTTGCTTGTTCTAACTACTCAGCTCTAGGTGGATTTTTGTTAGCTTTGGACAGAGCCAGGCTAGCTCTTTTCCTGTTTACAGTCTCTGTGCAAAGCTAGGCTAATTAGCCACTGGCCCCAGCTTCATATTTACCGTACAGACATTAGAAGGTTGTCAATCTTCTTATTAACTCTCGGCAAGAAAGTAAGTAAATGCAATTCACAAAAATATGTCTTTAAAACATTAACGCTGTATTAAATAAGGTTTTTGGGAGCCTTGCTCACCTGGGATCACTGGGATGCACATATTGCAGTTTAAAGTTAAAGAAAAAACTACTTCACAGGACAATATGATGGTAATATAATTGAGCAACTTTTGTTTTGTTGTTTCAGCTACAAAACAGCTGTCCAAGTGCAGCTGCACAGCGGCCAACAGCAGGGGCCTAGTGTTGTGCAGTGGGCAGCTTCCTGTGAATGAGTTTAATTATAGGAATGTACAGCCAGGCTATAAAAGAGCTGTAAAGAGCACGCTCAGCAAACCTTCAATAATGTTTGTTGTAATAATGTTTAATGCAGCCAGCATGAAAGAAAATAAGTTGTTTGTGTTCTTCTTCTATTTATTCCCAGAAGAGATGCTCAGTACAAAACTGCTGTAAATAAGAGCTCCGTTTTCAACGGGCTTAACATGATTAGCTGAGTCTCCTGGTCGGCTGTTCTTGATTTTTTTTTTTTTTTTTACACTTGTTTGTGCTTTGGAAATAAAAAAACCGTTAAGAAGTTTATTTAGCAGTGGCATTTCAAAATCACGTTTTTTTTAAACTGCACATGAGTTTATAATTTCCTGCAAGTGCAAAATGGTAAAATGTGTTTTTTTATACTGTATACTATTTGTATGAAGTATGAACTTGGGGTACAACTTAGGTTTACTAGAAAATATCACAGTTTACAGATAATTTCTAATGGAAATAAATGTGTTTAGCACGCCTCGCTGCCATCGTGGGTGACCCTCAGCACAAAGCACAGCCGAGACAGACAATTTTCAAGCTTTAAACATAAATTCCTTATCAAAATCAAATCTGAATTTCACGGAAGAGGATTAGGGCCAAATGTGAACAAAATGTATTAAATGTGAGTTTAAACTTAAAAAAAAAATCTGAATTCTGATTATTAGAATTTATTCTCGGAATTCTGTCTTTTAAAGAAAGGAAAAAATTGACTTTAAAAAAAAGTCAGACCACGCCCGCCTCCCCACAGTATGCCAGCAAGATGTACTAACAAATATACACACATATGAACAAACGCTAAGATATTGTGAAGATAAGGTATTAAAGGCATGGCTCAGGAGGTAGAGCTGGTTTCTGGTTCCATTCCCGGCACTTCCAGACCTTGAGTGAGACACTGAACCCCTAACCTACCATGCATACATGTTTTGTAAAGCGCTTTGTGTGGTCGGTAGATTAGAAAAGTGCTATATAATTCCATTTAACACATCACCGCTGTGCATGGGCTCCACCATAGAGCTTAAATAAATTGATGCCATTTATTAGCATTCCCATCACGTGAAGGAGCTGGATAATTAGTAGCTATAATTCAGAAACAACAATCTGGGCTCCAGCTGCCCTTGGCGGCCTCGAGGCACCGGGCAGGACGAGATGAACGGCCTGTTCACTGGCTCCACACCTTCAACGGCACCCATGGGTGAAGTCAGAAACCCCCTGGTGACAGATTCCGTTTGGCAGTGAGTTCCAGGCTCTCAGACCCCTTAAACAGATTCCTGGCACATCGTTATTCTTCAAGGGGTTGTAACTAATTAATATGCTTCAACATTAATCATTGTGTAATGAAGTGCAGTTTCTCTGTTAACTGAATGCAGCATCCATTGGACAACTCTGATATGTGACTGACCCTTATTCAGAAGTGCTAAGTTCATGTGAAATCTTTATTTACCTTACATTCAAAATAAAATAAAAAGGTAACTTCTTTGTCCACCAGTGTTGCCACACCATCTGAAATTGGCAAATAAAATCTTTAATACAGATTTAAAAGATATAACTAAAAATACCGGATATACAGTCTTCTACAAGGTGTACATGTCTGCTAGCAACAATAGTTTGAATAAAACTTGCATGCACGCACGCACGTAGACACGCGCACACACACACACACACACACACACAGATTGGTGCAGCCTGCAGTGCCCTCAAACAGACTGAAGTGTCATCTCAGTGATGTGCTGAAGTTGAAGCAGTGTCACACTGTCACATGGCAGTTCTTCCTTTGTGACGGATAAATAAAAATACTGTAGCATTTTTTCTACTTGAGATAAACAAGTAGAAATTGATTGCTGAAGCGCTATTTTGAAAACAGGGACCGGTTTCATTCCAGGGGAATCGAAGCGAGTTAGCGAACTAGCTACAGGTGAAACAAAGCCTGCTGTGTTTACACTGTATTGTAGATCTTCTTGTATGTACATTTTTGTTTTTTTTTCACACTTGCTTTGGGGATATATACATCTGCAAATAAAGCCCCACTGAAATTAACATTTACTGTCAATATCCAAATTAAAGACCTCTGCATATCAAGGAAAAGCACGGCCTAGAATTATACAGACTGTTTAACGTTACACTTATCCACAAACCAAACATAATTTACAACGATTAAGGACTGGTAGTCTTCCTCTAGCTGAGTTTGATGGATTCAAAAATATTCCGGATGAAAATCGATTGAGTGAGCTGTGTGATTAGGGAGAGCTGGAAAGTGGGTCAAATTTTTTCAGTATTGTACATAGAGACTGTTGTGTGCATACTATGATTAGGAGTGTCAGTGTCACATGAAATGTCAAACTAACCTGAAATATTTTGGGGTACAGGTGATTAAAGAATTAGTTTGATTTTGAAGTTTAAATGAGATCTGTCTCAAATTTGTGGGGTAAAAAAGAGCAGAGCCAAAGTATTTAATTTTAATTTCCAACATATGCTTCATGAGTAGGCTAATTTATGATTTTTTGAACTTTGTGATCATTTGAGCTGTTTAGTTGTTCCTTTAGTTATTTATTTCTCCCATGTATTCATTAATTTTAGCTACCTGTTTAATCTCTTACTGTGATTTTGCTATTCAAACATGAAGAAAGCCCTAAATTACATTATCATGGATTACTAATAATTGGATTGAAGATGAGTTCAAGAGTTTGCCTTTGCAGCAAAGTACAGAGGCCATGATGATACAAAGGGCTTTCTTATCTGCAACGTCTTTGACAGTCTTGGAAATAAAACGCTATCTTTGCTGATCTTTTACTTACTAGAGGTAATAGAGGAAAGACGTAAGCAAAGTGTGGTTTGGTTCCATTTTAAAGACTTTTCCTGTCACACAGTTGCTCCTTCGTTCAGTTGCTACAAGTGATTCTCCCAAATATTTGCAGTTAATTTGCAATTGTCCAGAAGCCGCTCAGTATGGCAGGCGTTCCCAGTGCCAAAGGCTTAGACAGCACGGCCCTGCTCTGAAAGTTTCCCTGCCAAATTAACCACTTGAAACTGAAATAATTGAGCACCACGTTTCTTATATTTCTTACACACAGAAAAAGTTTTGCATCAGATCAAAGTTGTGCACTGCCGAGCCGTGGAGTTATAAGTGCTTGGTTTTTATGCATGGCTACTTTAAAATGGCACACTGCCTCGCGCAGAGTGAAAGAATAAACAGACCAACATTCTAGTAGAGGCTTCTCCTCACCTCGCAGAATGGGCTCATTGGCAGTCTACTTTATTTAGAAACAAACACAGATGTCTGCCGTCCTGGAGGCCTCGCTTTCCCACAGAAAGCCCAAATGTTATAAATGCTAATATGATCGTGCACTTCTTCTGGATCTCAAAAAGTAGCGCTGCACCCTCAAGACTTTCTAGAACTATTTAAACTTCTCATTTGTATACATTCCCCCAAACTACTTTTATAACTACAAGCGATACCCTGTAATTTCTGATTCTCTTTGAAAGCCATTATGAATGCACTGATTACATTTGTCTGCTTTAACACGTAGTCAAATGTTACAAAGCAGTTTTGTCAGCAGCAGAGATTAGGAACATGGAGGAGCTTTCCACTGGCACCCACCACAGCTATGAATCATTAAAGGGGAGGTTTCGCTTTGATGTTTGTCTTTTAAAGTCTGATGACTCCCCTGCACATCCCCCACAGGGACGGAGAACCTCTTCCCATCCAGATGTAGTTGTAACCCGGCACGACCTGCCGCTTTCATGTGCATGCAGCCAACAGATCGGGACATCGCCAGAGTTCAGTTTGGGCCACTAAAGCTCCGGCAGGATGCAAATGAACAGATGAAGCACACAGTGCAAAAAGAGGTTCCTCTTTGAATTTTTTATTTTATTGTTACAGCGATGAATCCAAATTCATTAATAGTTTATGAAGATGTATGGCAACAGACTGTATTTTTGTAATGGAAGAATCCTTTATTAATGACGGAAGGTGGTTTTATATGAATTCATTTACCAAGAGAAAGTGATCAAATTAACTTTTTAGAGAAACTGAGTGAATAAACATCGGACATTCGAGTCAGAAATATCTCTCAAACTACTGCATGATCAAGTTAGAGAAATTTGGGTTCAAGCTATCTGGCTTTATTCAAAATTAAAACAGAACTTAACATTGATGGACTTTATTTCTTCCCTGTTGGCTGACTTTTGCCAGTAAGTGTATTTTCCCCTTCGAATTCCCTGTTCTGTCTCTTCCCACCGAAAGTGACCGCCAAATAAAGACAGTTAAATGCCATTTTGGAGGACTATTCATTCAGTGCCACTTGGCGGAGTTAAGCATGCAGCAAAAAGCCACACACACACACACACACACACACACACACACACACACACACACGCAGTGTTTGAAATGGAAATGATCTGCTGTTATCTACAATGCTAAAACTGAAGCATTGACCTTTTCTTTTTTTCTGCCTGCATCACATTTTTGCATATCTTCCCCGCGGTATCAATGCACAGAATAGCCCATCAGCCAGAGCTCAAATTCAGGAAACCACAGTGGTGGACTTGTGATTTAAATCAATGGTATTGACCCAGAGAAGCAAATATTCACAAGGGTGCTAATAACGTTATATAAAAAGTTCCTGTTTACCTTCTACTCTCCAAATAAGCACACAGCTTCGCAGAGCCTCACACATCTAATGTTTATACCACGTGTGCAGGGGCCCCGGATTAGCCAGACAATTAATTATTATTTTGAATTTACTTAAGCGCGACAAAAAGAGACCCTAATTGGCCCATAAGAAACTTTTTTTTTTATATGGGCCATTATTTTTTCAATTGACTCTGGGCTGGCCAAAAAACACTTTAGTCAAAAATATCACATAGACTATTTTTTTTCCATACACCCCCTACTTTCAAATTGAAATGGACTAGTCCATAACGGTGCGCGGCGCGAAAGATAAACACAGTGACAGGAGAGCTGGGAAGTACACAAACAGAGACGAAGCAAGATGAGTCTAAAAAAAGAAAAAAGACACCGATGAAAAACTCTCAGTTGTACTTGTTTTGTGAATTTTCTAGACACACCAGTGACTACACAGCACATATGGAGACAGATCACACTCAGAATAACCCTGCAATTCTTGAAACAAGTTGATTTGCCTTCAAAGCAAGTGACATTCTCTCACCTCTCATTCGCTTTACAAAAATAAGATTACCAAAAAAGACCACTCTCTCACCCAGAGATTTGAAGGGATCTGACCCCCCCCTCCCTCCTCCACTCCACATGTCAGTCCTCTCCTCCCACCCTGCCTTTAAAATGTGACCTACATACATACACCCTGATCCTGAAGATGACAAACTTTTTTACGACTACCGTTGTGGATACAGACATGAAGAACAACAGTCCAAATTGATGAATATGCCGCTACAGCAGCAGCTAGCTGTGAAGTGGCGCTAGGTGAGGATAACATTAACCAAGACAATGAAGAGGACAGCATATCTTTAAACAGCACCCTCTGTGGGATTTCTGCCTGCATGCAGTTTCGGGTGTGCATCTGCCAGGCTAGAACAGTAATAGAGATCATGGAGAAGAAACGCAAAGGAGGTGCTGAGAAGCTGTGTGAGATAAAAAACGCTGCCAAATGTGTCTAATGGACAGACATGTTTTGGCCGGTAGCAGGACCTCCATCAGCTCCCATGGCCGATGATAGCGGTGCTGGCGTCGGCTACAGTGACATGCACAGTGAGGAGGAGACTCAGGAGGAGAGGGACAGAGATGAGGGAGTGAGGCTACAACCTGCTGCGGTAAACACAACTCCCCTTAAAACACTTTGCCCCTTGATAAACTGAGTGGTGGACAAACTGTTGATGATAACACTACAACAATAAAAGAAATAGGCATGCTATACTGTATCATTGCATTAGTTTGGCTACGTGCGCAGGTATCTGAGTCTTGACTGATTATTTTCTCACCGTTTTATTATTATTAGGCTATATTAGCCTACCTTTCATTCAACAAAGTAGCCTACATCTTAATAATAAGCAAAACACCACCTTAAGGTTCATCAAACCTTAAGCTTGTGCTTAAAGTAGCCTAGATAAACGTTGCACATCATGCAAGCTTTCTTAATGAGAATTGTAGCTTTTCTATCTGCATTGGCAGACAAAAACTCATGCTAGACCTCTTGAAATTAAAGCACAGGGCCTCTTCAGTCATGAAATGATAATATATATATATATATATATATATATATATATATATATATATATATATATATTGTTTTATGATTCATGAGGAGTATACCGTTTTATTATATTAATAAATGGCACTTTTTTGTATCTAATGTGTCAACTCTTAATGATTCTTGCTTAACCCTCACATGGCATTAATAGTTTTAAGGAGTAGGAGTTGCTATATGTACATATTCAGGGGAGAGCAAAGACGGGAGGTATTTGTGATCTTATGTGGTGTGCCGGTCTGGGCCAAAATGCCAGGGCCAATTTTTGGTCCCGGTCCGTCCCTGCTACTACCTATAGCTCGGATCCTGCATGTAAATTCTAAAAAAAAATTCTAAAGGCGTGATGATTATGCAACAATATGTAGCCTACATGTGCTGCTGTTTCATTATTGCTGTTAATAACAGTGTTATGTGCTGCTGCTGCTGTTTTTATTATTTTTATTTTATTCACAGTTTAGTGTATTGCACAGTGGTTTGTGTCTCAGTAATGATCAGTGGTGGAATGTAACTAAGAACATGTACTCTAGTACTGTACTTGAGTCCAAATGTTGAGGTACTTGAGTCTTTTCTTTTCATGCCACTTTCTAATTCTACTCCGCTACATTTCAGAGAGAAATATTGTACTTTTAACTCCACTACATTGATCTGGTACAGCTTTAGTTACTAGTTACGTTAGTTACTCCACTACATTCATCAGTTACAGCTTTAGTTACTACTTACTTTAGTTACTCCACTACATTCATCAGTTACAGCTTTAGTTACTACTTACTTTAGTTACTCCACTACATTCATCTGTTACAGCTTTAGTTACTAGTTACTTTACACATTAAGATTTCTGCACACAAAACAAATGTAGTTTATAAAATGTGATGTTTGATTCTAAACTAAACTAGCCAACAACAAACAAAACCAGGTGTTCTGCACTGCTGCAGATGCTGTAGCCTACCTGTTGGTTTATAAAGCTAAACGTGATTACCAGCTTGCTGTTGAACTGTGAATCCAGGGAATTCTGCTGCTTTGCTGTTTAGTTACATTTTCATTGTAATTGTTTTGGTGCTGTGGTGGCAGAGGATAATATCTGGTATTCTTTCCACTTACATCTCTGTTGATGTTAGTTTTATGATGTAGTTTACTCATTTTACCTATGTGGTGTGGTGGTAGTTGGTGTGTGTGTGTGTGTGTGTGTGTGTGTGTGTGTGTGTGTGTGTGTCAGTTAAAATGATTATTATTATTATTTGCATGTGGACCATGTATGGCACTAAATACATTTTTCCAGTAAAGCACAATGATTAAGGGGGGGCCTCACACAAAGAGCAGCCTAGGGGCCCCTGACCACCTTAATCCGCCCCTGGCTGTGGTGCACGTAGCTTACTTGAAAGATTGAACTGTGGCTCTCTGTCAGACCACACTGTGCTGCAGCAACCACAGTTGTTCTAATTGAGGATGAAAACATGATGGAAGACTTACACAATGGCTGCCAGGATTAGAACAAAGTGGTTGTTCACACTGGTCTGAAGGCTGAAATACCCTTTGCGTTTTCATTAAAGCTATAATAAAAAACGATTTGCTGCATTCATATGTCTGCAGTGACAACTAGAGGCAACAAAGCCACAAACAGTCTGCTGTATATACATGGGGCCTGTGTGGAGAGGAAGTTGACGCACACTCGAGATGAGAATGTTCAATGTTGGGGGTTTGTTTCCAGAACACTAGATATCAGATTTGTCGCTTTCCTCATCATTTATTTGTCATAGCAAAGTGTTTTAGATGCCAGAGTATAGATTTATAGTTTTTTAATTTCATCCCAGCAGCCATTTTATAAAAAGGAAATTTTTTTTCTTTTTCTCTCACCCACAATGAATGAATCACATAAGCTGATGACACCTCCGGGTCTTCATCCTGAAATCCATCCAGTGTTGAGAGACAGGTGCATCATGCCTGCTGTGGTCCCCCCACACCCCCCTTTACATCCCTTCCTCATTCATTGGCTCTGCATCTCTGTGCCTGTCCACGAGCTGGCCGCCAGGAAACATGGCAGCAGAGCGAAACGGGAGAAATTAAACAGGAAAAATAAAATGGGGTTTAACGTGGCACCGTGCCCTGCCGTGACAGTTCAATCGGAAAGCGTTTTTGGAACGAGCCTCTGATGGGTAACACAGCCTCTGTGTTTATCGGTCTCTTTGTAAATGTCATAGAGAAAAGCAGAATGCCAGGCTTTTGTGTTTCTTTGGCTGTCTCATGTCCTGCAGCAGAACAAAAGGCGATATTTCCATAAACACGGTGCCGATTTCCGTCACGCATGTGGCAGCATTGAGCCTCGTGCAGATGTGTCACATTATGGATTGGTCATAGTTGAAAAAGCAGATCTGTGCCACTTAAACAGAGAAAATCTTTCTGTGAAATATGTATTACTCAATATTGTTGTCTAGGTGCCAATAATATACATTATTTTTCACTTTATGGCACTGTCTATACTCAGAACTCATCATACAGATATGTGTGTTTTCTTAGGAAATATATTTAAATGGGTCTTAAAGGTTAGTTCATACTGATGATGAAAGTAGCCCAGTTTCTGTTCAGATGTGATGTTTATGTATAAAAGAAAGGTTTGTGGAGTTGTTTTTAAATGTAGCCTATATAATTTTGATCTTGCATGCTGCAAAATCGGATTCTTACGCTTGAGGGGGGTTTCGCCCTGGGTGTAATTCAATGTAGAACCACCACTGTGTCTGATGACGTGAATGCTTATATCTCCAAACATAAGTGTGTTCCTCTGGATTTAAAATACAGAACTAAAGATTTCCTTTATGGAGGCATTTTTCCCAGGGACTGAACCACTATGTTTCAAACTTACCTACAAGGTAAGCTAGGTTAAGGCCTGGAGTTCACAGCTGGAAAGAATCCACTGAAACAAAAGGAAAACAAATGCATCAAAAATACCAGTGCCCTTTGATTGACATGTACTGCAACCTGATTCTGAAACAGAAGGAAAAGCAATCAGGGCAGCTGATTTATTGATTGTGTATGAGGTACTCTAGTGCTGATGAGGAGTTGGTAGGTGGATCGAGGTATTAAAGAGTTTGATTAAGAACTGGAAGCAGACTATGGTGGATAAATATTTATAAAACATAAGATTTTAGCCACTTTTAGTCTGAATTAAAGCCCAAAGGCCTGTGGTGAAAGGCAGCCTGAGAGGTCCTTCATGAATTGTGTATCTAAGCTTTCTACTACTCCCTACATTAATGAAACCATGAACAAGTTCATGTTCCAAGGAAGCCACTTGAAGAGCTTGTTATGCTTTGGATAACAGGAGATGATAGAGCCTTTTAAAGCAACACCAAAGATTCTTTTATACCTTAAAATAATGTTTCCAAAATCCTTTCAGTGGCTCATCAACTCGTAACAGAGTGAACAACACTTTTGCATTCGCTTTGGGGCCTTCTATTGGTATAACCGCACGATGCAAGTTTACCAGATCGGGTAGCGGATCTGTAGTTCGAATGAGACCGCGGTAATGGAGAAATGGAAGAGGAAAAGTGCTTTGGTGTTGCTTTAAGGCGCTGAAATAATCGATTAGCTACAGCCGATGTGGCCACCTTGGAGTTAACTGCACTTGTTTACCTATATCATTCCATTTTCTTACAGGAAACTAATGAATCTTTCTGATGGAGGAACCACGCTAAGTTCTAACATTCCAGTTGAGTGAGGTAAAAAAAAATCACTGAAATGTTGCACGCTTATCTCCTGTATTGAGCAGGTGCACTGGTTGATACAAAACAATTTATTCCAAAACTGCATTGATCTATTGAACTAGCACTGAACAGCATTTCTTGTTTGAGAACACTTTTTAATGACTACCAGTGAGAGAAAATGAATTTGAAAGATGGGGATTTCAATAATGGTTAATCTCTTTTGGAGGGACATTCAGAGGAAGCTAAATGCTAAATGCACTCTGTGAAACCAATCTGTATTCACGTGTGAGTCAATGTATTGGCTCTTAGAATAACAAAGGGACAGTCCACACTGGATGTTA
This sequence comes from Perca flavescens, assembly GCF_004354835.1. Lineage (NCBI taxonomy): Eukaryota > Metazoa > Chordata > Actinopteri > Perciformes > Percidae > Perca > Perca flavescens. The sequence continues at coordinate 6,572,589 of NC_041340.1, read as the reverse complement.
TTTTTCTTGCTGTTCCTATGTAATTGATGTGCACTCTTGTGCAGCAGCACACGTTAAAACCTTATTGCCAATTTGACCTCATCGGCCCACAGTGGGTAAATGTGGCAAATTATCGGTATTGGCTAGCACCCTATCAAGCTACTCACACACAGACGTAATTGTACTATACTTGGGAGGACCCTCATTGATATAATGCATTCTCGAGCCCCTAAAGGCCTCAGTATGTTTCAACGAAGCGCTTGTTGGATTGTCTAAAAGCATCCATAAGTGGGTTTATGCAGCATTATCTCCATTTTTATGATCCATTGTCTTTCACCTCTCCTTCTGATTACAGGCTTTCTGCTCGCCTTTGAGTGTGGCTATTTGGAACACATATAAACACGACTTACTGTATGGCCGAGCTTGTTTGTAGCAAACTGGACATAAACTAGAGGAGGGCGATATGGAGAAAATCAAATATCGCAATATTTTTTTTTACCAAATACCTCAATATTGTTATTGCAGTGATATTGTAGGGTTGACTATTGGTGCTTTCACAAAATAGTTACACAATGAGATTTTTTGATAAATAATCATTAGTAATGTGGATATAATAACTAAGTGGGTAAAGGCAAATATTTGAACAGTAAAATTACATCACTTTATTGTAATGTAGTCTTTAAAACTAGGAAAAGAAACTTCAAAGACCAAAATTATAAATCAATCATCAATCAATATCTAGTTTCTTATCACAACATCAATATAATATTGATATATTGCCCAGACCTAACCTAAACCCTAGCCTCAACCCCAAAACCCAATCTGAACCTGCAAACAAGAAGTGAGGACCAGACTAAATATCCTAATCTTCTAATAATGCCCTCACTCTCATTGTCTAAAATGTGAATCGGTCCTTAAATACATAGAAGTAGGAGAACACACAAATACATAAAAAAATGAGAGACAAATTACACTGAGATTGGATGATCTTCTGTATCCTAATTATTGTGCAAGACTGGAGCCAGTAAGTCTGTGAAAGTGCCGAGCCAAAATCCTCCAGTACTTTCCAAAATGTGTCAAATCAGAGAAACGTGCAGTAACAGGATATCAGATTGGAACACAACAGATTAAGAGGTTGAGGCGACCTGAACAGCTAAACACGTGTAACTTATTATTCCATAAATTTCTGTCATTAGCATGCTGTCAGAGTCTCATAAAAATAACATGTCTTTAATAATACAGCAAAGTGTCCAGTAAAGTAGAAGATACGTGCGTCTACACAATATGGATAGAAAAAAACAGAAAAGGTTTAATCTTTTCAGAAAGACTGATACAATAAAGACTGGCTAGCCAGGCTGGACACATTAAACACGTAACAAGGCAGGTTTAACTCAAACTAAATAAAGGGAACAGGCAGGCCTGAATTGCTGGAAGGCTTCAGCAACAAAATAATAAAAGGGAAAGTGGAAGAGAGAAAGTGGATGGTATATATATATATATATATATATATATATATATATATATATATATATATATATATATATATATATATATATAGACTGGGGGCTTAATGAGGGAATGAGGAACATTTGTGCTGGAAAGAGGAGGGTCAGCTGAAAGAGAAACTCTCTGGGGGACAGGTGAGGAATGACAGGGTCTGGAAAGCTCCACAAGGAATCCAGGGCCATTTCTTTTTAATGTTTATTGAATAGGCTCAAAATTATACAGAGTGATGATACAGACATGATCCGCCTTTTTTATTCCTCCTTAGTTAGTGTGAGTTGATGGACGGCAGGACGAATAGAGGTTTTTCGATGGAAAATGTACCCAGACCTGATCTGCAAAAATTAACTTTCAAAAGTCAATCAAGTAAATAAAACAAGAACAGATTTGAAAGTTGTTAGAGTACTGTCCTATTATAATTAGACAAAGTCAGTGTCTAACTTTCAGTCTGCAGTGTATTTTACATTGTTAACAACAGTATACATTTGTGTGATAAAAGCTGCGCAAAGACGTATTTGAGAAGTCATTGACAGTGATGTATCTACACAGGTACCACCCAACTACATGCAGCTCCAGTGAATATTGAATGCAGAGCCTGATGGTTCAACATGTAAGATGAGTACATGTGTGTTTGTGTTGAATACACAGACTGATTCATTTAATTTAGGCTTTAGATTATTGTTGGACTGACAGCAGGATTTGCACGAGAAACAACTGTGTGAGCACCGACTGACAAAAGGGTTTTGCACACACATAGCAGATACTTTCTCAGCGGGGCACTGCTTTGTTTAGACTCAGTATACAATACTAACTTTTATTTGGTCAAAAGTAATCTCCTTCAAGAAAATCTGCACTTTACGCCACCCCTTCAGTAGATTTTGGTGTTCTCCCGAGTGAATTTTACTGCACTACATAAGAAAAGCGTAAGAGCGTAAGCATAAGAAAACAACAGTTGTGCTGGAGGTCATATCCCATTGTTCCTAAAAATATGAGAAGGAGGTGAGAAGGGACAATCACACTTCATCCTTCTGCTCAATTTTATTACTTAAGGTTAGTTTTGTCATTTGAGATATGACTAGATCAGGTTTGTAAAACCTTTCCCCCCCATGTTCCTATCCCGTATTGTTCGACAGGCAATGATGTAGTGAAATACAAAGTACGATGCTCCAAGTGAAAATGTGAGATCAGAAGCTGTTTGTTCAAATACATAAAAATGTATACTTTATCCCCTTATGGCCATGGCTCAATAGTGTTTTAAGCCCCCAACGTCGACTTCAAGGCAGCGGTGCGACCATTGACTTCAAGGCACCTAACCCTAACCTTAAAGTGCCCATATTATGAAAAAATAACTTTTTCTGGGATTTGGGGTGTTATTTCGTGTCTCTGGTGCTTCCACACACATACAAACCTGGAAAAAAAAAACATCCATGCTGTTTTGAGTGAGATACGGGTTTCTGAATGTATCCTGCCTTCAGTCAGATGTTCAAAATCTGCAGGGCTTTCTACGTCATTAGCCAAAACGCCGGGCTAACGAGGGGAACTATTTACATGTCCCTGTTCTGCAGGTATTACACGCAAAGTTGGAAGTGCGCCCTCATTTAGAAGAAGTCTCCCGGCTAATACTGCATTGTACTGACTGAAGTTGGAGAAACAGATAGCTAGCTGATGTGATCCTTACCTAGCTACTGCGCATGTGTGACTCCCACCAAAGATGGTACAGCAGTAAGATGCCTCACTCTGTAGCTAAAACAGAGACCTGAACACACAGGGTGAAAAGAGGAGCTGCAGCAATGTGCAGTACAACAAAAATATGGTGTTTTCTGAAAATTAAACCATGTGAACCTATTCTGTTACAACTTCAAAATACAATTATGAACCTGAAAATGGGCATAATATGGGCGCTTTAACCCTAACCCTACCACTGAGCCAACCCGGCCACATGTTGGTTCTTTTAACCATGACCACGATCTGTCCCTAACATTAATCTTCCTAAACTTACATGCTGATATGAGTACTTTTTTAATGGTAATGTGGGTACAATTGGAAGGCACTAAGAAAAGTTTTGATATGATAACAAGTTGGATTATTCGAATAATCAGCTTTTATAGCACTGCTGAATAAACTATAACTAAAGTACTAATTAAAATGTCTGTGAATATGTACTGGAATAATCATGGTAATTCTTCCTACCACTAACTGCAATATTTCCTAATCAGCTTCTTTGTTTACTGCTGCTGATGATCATCACATTTCACACCAGTCTCTGTTTTTAATATTGACTCTCACTCTGTTCTCCAAAAATAAGCAGAGCAATTCCTCATTTTCTCATTCACACCTGATGATAGACTGCTTGATAGCTAATGCTACTTTATAAAGTTTAATCAAACTTCATGTTGTGTAGCAATGGGAATTATATCACTGTTTATTATAGCTGAGCTTTGTGTTTAAACTGGTGAACAAACCTCTAGTCAGTGGGGTAGTCTCTTTGGCGGTTATGCTGTTTTACCTGCACATATGTATGCTCTGTGAATTAAACCACAAACCGAAATGTGATAGCAGTTAATCCCTTCAGCCAATATGCCACATTTCTAGAAAGTCAAAAGTTCAAATGCTTTGGTAAAACCCAGCGTCCAGTCCTTAAACCCAGTCCTTGAAGTAAATATACTGGGCTTTTTCTTTTGGAAAGCCCATAAGGCAGCCAGGCATTGTGTCTTTAATGTTATTATCTCTGTCTCACACCTGAGAGACCTCCATCTCTGAGAAAAGGGCTGCAGGGTTGACATATAAGATACATGAAAAGACAAATCAAGAGTCCTGTTAATTAGCTAAGACAGCATTAAAGAGATTTCATTTTAAATAAGTATTAGGCAAGTAGATGCCTCAACTGGAAAATTGATTGAATGATTCAAATTTTATCACGAGTATTACCAAATACAATCATAGCCTCAAACCTAACCTCATCTGTGACCATACGTTACTCTTTAACCTGTCAGCTGAAACGAACAGCATGTCATATGAAGCTGTCGGACAGCTGGCACAGTAAAAGTAGTAGTAAAAGGTGAGTAAGGTGGGCGCAAACTTTCATATAGTCTCACCTTGAAGGCATTCATGGCGTTGTGCCAAGCTGGACACATGAAAGGATGGAAACGAAAGATGAAAAAAAAACAAGACTGCATCATACGGCCGTGACTGCTGTATTGTCAGTTTGCCTAATTCCGACAGTGTAAAGGTTAAGATTAAGGTTATGGCTACTTTACTGTTTCCCATGGGTAAAAATTGTCTTCAGGGAAATTGTTGGAATGCTGGTGTTGGAAGTATAGTGACCGTTTAACTCTAACCCCTAACGTTAATAACCCTAAAACCAAGTCTTAACCGCAAAATAAATGGTTTACCTTGTGGAAAATGTTTGCAATGGGACATCACGTTTGAAACATAGAACACACACAGACTCAAAGATACATAAAATATAATAAAAACATAAGACATATGCCCACCACACATAAAACTGTACATTAGGTGACAGCATAACATGAAACCTCTAGCCATCATCATCCAACTCATTAGTGTTTCAGATAACATCACCACCATTTTAATCCTCTATTGGATGTCAGTCCCCACAATGTGAGGGAACACATTTGGTCCCCTCAATGCAGTGAATAAATAGTACACACACACACACACACACACACACACACACACACTCATCCTATTCATTACCATAGTTTGTTTTTGTTTCCTCAGTGAATTCATGACTAAATATAGCTGATCCATCATGTCTGCCATTCCACTGAAGTCTACTGCGAAACCTACAGCCTTATGGGTTGATCCCTTATCCTTATTTTAGAACTGACTTCTCCACTAGGTGTGTGTGTGTGTGTGTGTGGTACTGCATTGACTAATAGGTGCAGCAACATGTGCAAAATGAATGTGTTCCAGTACGTAGTGAATATGTATTCATTTAAGTAGGGTGTTTGTGTGTAAAGTCTTATTGTCCGCAGTCTTTTGTCTGTGATAATGAGCCGTTTTGTTCTCTGTGTTTTTGTCATCGCTCATCCATCAGCTGTGTCTCTGTTCATCTCCCAGCAATTCATCATTATGAAGAAATCCTACCTAATAATTCATATTTGGTGTCATTTCCATCAACAACCAGACAGTGGTGTGCATTGATTTGTCAGCATTTACACTTTCAACATCACACACTCTTTGAGGGAGTCAGTCCCAAAGTCTGTGTTTATTAATTTATTAGGGAGAGTCTTGTTGTTTTTGCTATGTCAGTGACAGCGACTTATGTCTAACCTCATCCAGGTCTGTAATTAAGACAACCAATAAATTCTACTACAAGGGGTTCAGGATCAAGTAATATTGTCAAACCTATTACAAAATTATTTCCCACACACGTTTCCCTGATCAATTGATTGATTGATGTTTGATGTGATTATTTTCATAAATTATACTATGTCAGAGATTTGAGAGTGAAATTGAACAGTTTCTAACTTGGTGTTTTTGTCCTGCTTCTAAATCACACTAGTGTTTCTAATAAAATTAAAAAGCACCACCCCGAAAATATCTCAGCAGTAGCTTCTCGGAGCCTGGTTATTCTGCAGCAAAATTCTGAAGTATTTACACGTTGTGGGCAGAAGCAGGCAGCTCTGCGGTGGAGAACACTCGCAGCACGGAGGTGGCAGAAAGGAAGGGCACTATTTGGCAAGAACATAACGTCTCTGGGAACGCTTGATGTTCCTCTACCAGATTTTGGTCGAGAAGGACAGATGAGAAGATTTTTAGATCTGTTTTCCCCTGCAGCCATTAGCACATTAGATGAATGTGCTTTACATAACAGCTAAAAATGTATTAAGATGAGATATTGAAGAAACATAAGGCAATATAAAACAACACATATCCTATATAAATTACACATAGCCTTGAAAGCTTCTCAATAAATCACAAAATTGCTTTTGTAAAAGATACAAATGATAGTCTAAATCTAAGTAGAATTACTGTAACTTATTGTATCATTGCATTCAGGGTTCGAAATGAGGGGGGTCTGGGGTCATGTCACAGCTTGTTTTGCGACAGTGGCAGGGACCTCTATAAGTTGTTGTTGCTATTTGATGGCTGAGGTAGGAAATGATTAACTAAAAACTAAATTTGTCATAGAGAAAATTATGTTTTACTTTGCACTACTTTTTACTTGTGAAGATACCTCTTCAGACCAATAACATTATTTTAATAGAACTGTCTAAACAGGCTGTTCTCATGAACGACTTGTACCAAAAGCTACGTAAAGTTATGCACTGTTACTTGTAAGCATTCCATATATTCTTTGCTGAATGCGCCACAGTGACTGCTGCTGTATAAGATCGCTATTGACTGCATAGGGAGGAGGTCGGGGTGGATGGGTGGGTCATAAAAAAACAGCGACCTAACTCTAACCCCAAACCCTAACCTAACCTAACCCCTAACTTCCCGGGAAAACAAAAGACTTTCACCCAGGAAATGCAGGTTCCTTGGGAGTGTTTTAATCCAAACTACAATCTTTTTCCTAAACTTTCTGTCGCCTAAACTTAAATGTAATGTTGGCCAAAACGACTGGCAGCTGCCTACCAGCCAGCAGTCACCTATTTTCATAAGATATCATACATATTGATGTGCATATATTTTCGCAAGATATCATACAAGCCCGTTCATGAGAATGCGTTGGTCTAAAAAGAAAAAATAACTAATCAAACTGCTAAGAAGTCCCTAACATTCCACCTTTGATGAGGATTCGCAAGTAGTACATGTTTGGGAATCATAGTTTTAATGAAAATTGATTATTTATGGTATTTTACAAGAAAATGTTACCCTTCATAGTCTTTAAACAATCTAAAATGATTCTTAACATTCTACTATCTAATGCCAACTTAATAATTCAATGCACACTAAGAAATTAGACCTTTTGACACTAGGCTACATACTGTTTGCTAGCTGTAAACTCAAAGAAGTGAAGGAAGCCCATAATGAAATTAGTCTTTCCTATTTTACATCACTGAGGATAATGTAAGCTCAATGTCATACATGAAAATACAAATACTTATTATTCAGATGTTACAACACAAATTCAATACAGAATAGACAGACCTTGTATGTATGTTTTAAGTTAATTTCTAACATATTCGTCCTTGTGTGATGAAAGTGGTCTCCATGTGTAAATGCGAGGCACCACACTGCCTGCTCCTCTGAAGCCGCCCTCTCTGCACTGCTCTCTTTGTGGGGGTTGACTGTTTTTCATTCAGGGTTTGTTGAATGTATAATAAATGTATTTCCCCTGAACAATCACTTTTATCTGTATACACGCGATCAGTGCAGACAGCATACCCCACTCACTGTTCTTCTTCTGCTGCTTTTTTGTTGCTCCTACATTCACTCTCTCTCCTCCCACTCTGCCTCTTTTTTTCTCTGCAGAGGGGAAACTGTAAAAGCAGTCGCAGCTTCAAACACCACATTCAGTCTCGGGGACAAAGAGGAGGGTGGTTAAAGGGAGGAAAAAAAAGAAAAAGAACAGTGATCTTTAGTCAGGGGAAAATAAATTGAGAATATACGTGACTAAGTAACAACATTCAACTGTGCTGTTCTGAACATGTTATCACAGTTAAATAGGTTTCAAACAGAGGGCCTTAAAAGTAAAACCTTGTTTCAATAAACCGCTTCACACAATAAAAAAGAAAGGACCTTTGAAATCATGTTCTTTTCATCAGCGCTAATGATCTCTATGGAATGGGTGAAACACTGTCAGCTCTTTGTGGCCCAAAAACTGCAACAAAGAAGTAAAATGCAAAAGAATAGAGATGTATAGCAGCTCTGTCAGGGTTTGGCACGACATAACAAACATAGACGCGTGCACAAACACCAAACAGCACACAGCAAGTGGTGCTAAATGGTTAGAGTGTTGTGCAATAACAGCATTTGACATGCTGCAGGGTTCGGGTGCTCGACCGAGGGTAATGGCTTTGTACAGAATGTGGAGGTGCCGTCGCTGGTAATCCCGTAAGGGAATTGGGGCCATTATGGAGATGTAGTCTGCAGCGCCCTTGCCCAGCTCTGCAATGTGGCAAGTGACCTCTAAGCGCAGGCAAGGCAATTAAAAAGCAAATGAAATCCATGGAAGAGACCTGAATGGATTATTTTGGTCATATCTGCACTGAGAATTTTCTTTGGCAGGATAGAATGAGGAGGGAGCTGTAGCTATGGCACATAGTGGGAAACCTATTTTTGCCCCAATTACTGCGGCTTTCCCTGTCTGTGTCTTTTACTACACAGACGGGAGGGAGTGCACCATAATATAGCACTCAGGGTAAGCACAGACTCGTCGTTGTCTTGGCTCAGTAAGCTTTGGACTACTGCAACATCAAACCATCAACAGACTTCAAAGCTCTGTCGTCATCAGAGAGAGTTTCCTATCAGGTGTATTGCCCCTGAAAGGCCCAGACATAGTAAACAGTCTCTTTCTCATCTGTGTGCTCTCTTATGACCTTACCACAAATCTTTCCTCAGCTGTGGCAATAAAAAGGCTAAAAACAAAACAAAAAGCTAAAGGCATCTCTGCATGCAAACACAACCCTATACTAGTAGCTCCTGTGACATTGGCAGAACAATCAGGGTCAACACTAACAGCCTCCCTCCTGTTCTCCATCTGTAGCCTTTGGCACATAATTTCCCCTTACTTAGTTTCCAGAGTTCATCTTTTGAATATGTATGGTCTCTTTAGTTAAAGGTACTGTATGTCTTCAGGGCATTTATTCAAAGGCCCACTGTACTTCAAAGTCACGCATATATAGTATGTTCTTAACTTGTGCAAACCTATTTGCATAGATTTAAATGTCTTTATAAAGCATTGGGCTCCTATATACAAGCATGTGTTGCATTTCATTGGATTGGTATTAGTTTTCAATGAGCAGGAAAGTTGAGTGTGCAGGCAGTGAATAATTTATCATTTGAATGTTGATTACAGTCGGTGTTTTTCTTTTTTACTATCAAATTAAGAAGTGGTTCAAACCCACACACATATGTTCAAATCTGTTGAGCCAGAATGCTGCGCATATCTAATGTAGTGAATTCTGCATACCTTGAATGTCACAAGAGATATATTCTATGTAGATGATAACCACCATATTTAACGTGGCATCTCTGTATTACTCTGTTATTTGCACAAAGGCAAGTTTATAATCTCAATTATTCTGAGGGAGAATGAGATCCCAAGTGGTTAATGCATGATGCAACATTTGCAATCTAAAAGAAAGTAATACATTAGAAATTCTCTCAACCATCCAAATAGTTTTTAAACAAAAAAAGATTTAGTTGGTGCTTAACGGTCCAGAGATTTAATACTGGTGTCGTTCCAGTGACAACTCATTTTTGGTTACATTCAGGCTGCAGCTGACCTTTAAGTCAGTCAGGAGCAGAGTGACTATTCCTGTAGAGATCCCAACAGAGGTTTCCTCAGAGACAGTAGCCATGAGGACTGAAGAAAATAGAGTTAGAGAAGCAATTAGTTTAGTTAGGCATTTGCTATATGTTGACATACAGACAAAAAAAAAAAACAAAACCCAAACTTTCTTTCCATAAAGAGTCCACCACTTACATGCCACTGAGTAGCCTAATTATCCTGAAAATAATGCATGCCATTACCACGTAAGCCTGTAAATAAAGGGAGAGAAAACTGAACAAAAACAGCCAAGGGTGCCTCAGGCTTTCCAATGAACACAAAACTTGAGGTGTAGGTGTAAGCCAGGCAGGGATTATGTCTTGACACTTGCCCACAGGAAGTGGGGGAGAGGATATATGATAGATAGATATGAGAAACTGATGAAGGATGGTCCCTCCCTAGTCACTTGTTTGGTGCATACATTTTAATTTGGGACCTCCCTTACTCACTGAGACACCCAAATATGAAACCTCAGAATATGTTTTCATTTTTGATATTCATTACAATAACTGCTGCAGAAAGCCATGAGCCAATCTTCAGTCTAGAAATGATAAAAATGATAAAATAAGACTATATGGATCATCTCTGGATGGAATTTCAATGTAATAAAAGAAAAACACCAACAAGGAAGAAGGATTGGAGACACTGGAAAGAGGTAATCTGATAAGAATAGCATCTAGGCTTTGTTTTGATCTGAATTCATCAGATTTTAGGAAGTGAGTTTGCTATGTTTCTCCTTAGACACTATAGCTTCTGTCTAAATATATAATAATTAATATCCTGAACAACTAGCTTTTCACAGTAGGCAGCAGTGCATGGAGGAACATCCTCTTCTATTTAAACATCACCTTCTGAATAAACACACACTGAGGCCAACTCCACTCTAGCTACCAAGTTTTTCATTAGTGAATGCATTTGTGTTGGTTTTATGTATTTTAAAACTGGAAATACACATTTACAGTCACAGTTAAAGTGATTTCAGGCTGAGGTAGAAATCCATAAAGTATGAATTATGAGTTTGCCCATGAATGGCATTAAAGGGTAACAAACGTTTGACAGGTATCCAATTACAGAACTGTATGTCACATGCTGCCAACTTTGATATAAAATGATTCTTGTTCTGCTAGAATTTGAGTCAGATGCTTTCAACCATGATAGGCTAACTGTTTATTGTTGTCGTCAGTGTAAATTCATGCAAGTATGATAAAAACTTGTTGTGACAATGTTGTTCTTTGTGATGAACTCGACAAATTCTCAGACCTTTTAATTCTTGCCTTACATTCTTGTTGTAAAACATGAAAAAAAGCACATTTACAGAACCAAAGCCCATTCTGTTTCGTATCCTTTACCAATTGGTCTCTGCCAAAACATGGACATTGTCTAAGCCATTTACATTTTATACTTAAACTGAGAACATCAGAAGGTTCGGCTTAAATGTTTTCATTGCAAATATTATAAACAACAAATGCTAGTGCAATGGTCAAATCTAGGCATTGAATGAAAGACATCAGACCTTGACTGATGGAGCCTGTTGTTGAAAACCATGCTTCACCTATTTTGGGGATTTTGTATTCATCTGTGAAAAGTGTTTCCTGTTCCTCCTAAGATAAATAAACCATTTAAGAAACCATTGGATTATTTGGAAAATGCATTGTCACAAAGCTTAAAACAAAGCTTTTTTCATGTCTATTTTTGTATCTTTAAATACATTTAAATATACAGGGGATGTCTATCTGCCTGTCAATCACTGCTCAGGCACGCACACGCATATAATGGGGTTCTCCCCTCCCCCTTCCCCCCGCACGAGCTGCAGAAAGGTTTCCCAAAACTCGGGTGAATATTGGAGTGGCTTTTCAGAGGTGGCGTGAGCTCCGGGATTTTAAAGATCTGAAGAACGATGCAGACGTAGCCACATTTCTTCTCGACAGGTAACATAATTACCATGAATGATTTAACTTTCACTTGGTTATTAGTAGTCAAAAGTCCACAAAGCGAGGTTGGTGAGGATAATAGTAATGTTTGCACTTTGTCTGATATGATACTGAAATGGCTGACAGTAGCCTACTAGTTAGCATCGTTTTACTGTTGGTGAGTAAAGTTAACAATGTGTTAGTTTTTAGTTATTGAAAATGTTGTCAGACATGCCGGCAGTTCTGTCAAACTCCCTTGTGTGGGAGGGGCTTAGGAGACGGTTTGGACTTCAGCAGAAAGGGGGGAGGGACTGAGAAGTTGTCGATGTTCAGCTTTAACTGGTAAAAAATATTTTTGAAGGAGTCCGATGTAACAGAGGTTAGGTCTCAACCCATCAAAGTAAATAGATGCAAAACCTTAAATGTGGAAATATTGCACAATACTGCCATATTCTTGTCAGGTTTTCATGGACTTTGTTTGTTTTCATCATCTCTGTCTTGACCTGTTTAGTTCATTAGGTCAGTGTCTTCACCTGTTTGGTTAATTAGTTCAGGGTCTTCACCTGTGTCTAGTTTTGTTAATTATCTTCATCTGTTCTGGTCTCATCACAAGCTGTATATTTAAGTTCCTGTTTGTCACTCCTGAGTTGTCGGTCAATGTATGTCTGTACGTATGTGTATGAGTTTCACACTCACTGTTTCGAGTTTGGATATTACCTTTTGGAATAAACCTTTTGAGTTTTGCATCTTCGCTTGGTCCTCCTCTCCATTCCTCCCCTGTGACGTTACAATTCTATTGGGACTTATCTTCTCCTAAGCATGTAGTAATACTGTGTTATAGGCTGGGAATCTGTGGACAATAAACATTTGCATAAATATAATAACACAGAAACACATAGCACATTGTCTTTTGGGCCTAATCGGGACAAGTTCTATTAAAACATGCTTGCAATATAGTATGCAGTCAAACATGAAATATGTGATTCACATGAAGATATTACTGCAGTAAATTATAATTTTACTTTCATAATGGAATGAAATGAATTTTGTTTTTGAACACAACACTGTAATACAAACAACCTATTATGTAGGTAGAGAGAAAGAGGAAGAGAGATGGAGATAAAAACAGAAAAATAAATTAAACAATTAATCACTTTCAATTCCAGTAATCCAATTATCTTTATTGGTAAATATTTATGATGCAAAATTAAGCTCTCCATCAAAATAATTGATTGACATTTTACTTGCCAAGTGCTATGGTTTATTAATGTGATTAAATCACCATCTAATATACAAACAGGAAGTGTGTTTCAAACTGTAGTCCATTATGTTGTAACTGGTTTATCCTCTTTGGATTTCTATACAGTTACTGTAAATTAATAATTGGCTCCAATTTATTTTATATTTTTTCTTACTGGAAAGTACATTTTGACATCCAGACATTTCAACACCTAATTAATTATTGAATCATTGGTATTAATCAATATCCTTATCAAACTCATCATTAAAGAATATGATTGACATTTTGTGCCATAACATGGTAAAAATAGTACTTATGGAAGCTGGTCCTTCTTCCTAACTGCAACTTGTAAGATGTTTCCTGTCTGGTGTTATGAAGTCACCCCATACAACCTGCAAGGTGAAAATAACTAGATACTGAGTGAGATAAAGAAAAGCTAATTTCCATTATTGACTGTGATTTCTGTTTCACTTCTCTTGACAGCTGGATGAAAATTGAGAGGCAGAAGCCCATAAATCAATCCACCGGGGAGTGTGCCTCGAGACAATACTTTCATGGCGCACTGCAAGCACAATGCTAAATTGGTTGGATAAGGACCAAGGCACAACGAAGATTCAATACTCTTCATGTAGCCTGGAGTAGAAAACAATGCCAATGACATAAGCTTGTCCGAAGCAAAATCCATCCGAGGGAATGTATATAAGTCAACATTGAAGACTTTCACTTTGAAGTCACAGATAAGCGCTGACACAGGGTGCAAGATAACAGGCCTTCTCCTTCAGATGAAGCCTTTTAAGAACCACAACTCCAAGACAAGCGGCTGATATTGAAAAAAACATTTTTCCAGATGAGTGCAATTAGTGACGTTTTCTTGTGATTAGGAATCTAGTATCTGTTGATTGTAAGAGTTTATATTTAAACTTTCAAATGCAAAGTAAAGATCTCATATCTATTAGACTACTAACCCATAATTACAATTACAAAATGAAGTCCTAAATATGACATATGGAAGTTGTTTTTTTTTCCCATTGCTGAATCAAACTCACTCTTGTACGTGAGAGATGCTACCACAAGACCAAAACCAAAATATTTTCTTTAACGGACATTAAATTCTGGGTCCAAATTAATCTGATTGTACAAACGCCAATGGGAGAAGTTTAAACTACTAGTATAACATTGATATGTTTTTAGCACACCAAGTTAGGATGTCAAAAGCAATTTTTTTCTCAAGTGTAAAGAAAAGCTAAATTCCAGCTAAATTACAAGGAAAACAAGGCTTTAAAAAAGGTTTCAGGGTGTGTTTGCTTGGTTGACAACTGCCATAGCTTATCACCCTCAGCTATGGTTGTTGTTGCTTATTCAGCAATATATAAATAAATTCAGCTCCAACTGGGCTTCATTGTGTGTCCCAATTTGGATTTATTGGCTCCAGAAATGATCAGGGTAAGCCATAACCAAAAGTAAATGCTCTAAAACTTCCTTTCAGAAACCTGTTGGTGATTGCAATGTCCACTGTGTCAATGTTTGCTTCCAGCTGTGATTATAATATTTAAGATATAAGTGTTGAAAGCAAATCAAATGTAGGATACAAAAGTACTAGACTAGTACAATGTGCATTGGACCTAAAATGTAATTCCAAGCATTTCCTAGTCAAGAAAAAGTCATATCTTTCCTTGTTCTTTATATCTGAGCCCTTGGGCGAAAGACTACAGTTCCCATTTGAGTCCCAAGCTGGAAAGGTTAAAGAGCCTTTGACTCAAGGGCCAAGCCATCAGGGTGGCAGCCTGAAGGTTAGAGTAGCTGCTGTTTTAAGGTGCTGGTTCAGCAAGGAAAAATGTAGCTGGTGGACTGTAAAGTTTCAGATGCTTCAGAAAAATTCCATCATTCTACGCTTTCGAAAATGATTTAATTATTTTCTTCTTGTAAGTATACTCCGTGTTTAGCACAGCAGTGATTGGGGAGTGATGAGAATAAACGTTCTAATCAATTAGCAGCCAGGGAAAGACATCACCCACAATCACAACAACCACAGCCACAGAGAGGACAGAAGCAGTGACTGAACAGAGGCAAGACATCAACTAACTGTATGTCTGGCACAAGAGCACAAAAGCCAATTGACAATGTTGAAAAGCATATTACTGCACAATCTGAACCGACATAATCAGAGTATTGGCAGCAGCACAGTTGAACATGAGTGACCTTAAACAGACCGCTTTTTTTGAAATGTTTGTGTTGGATATATGTTACGTCATAGCAGTGCCTGACCTCGAATTTGGAAAAATTGGGAAAACAATAGCCCATTGAACCCATATTTTCCACTTACAATTCTATTGAGTTGCTTTAAAATCACTTTTCCACACTTTATGGCAATATCACATATATAAGATGGATCTATTTGCTCAAGCAATATATTAAACCTTGTCTTTCCTGTGTTGTGTGAAGTATTAAAATCCATGATGCATTTTTTTTATTGCGGCAGTGTTACATCATATGGAAATATTCTAACTCTCTTTCACATCCTTTCCCCACAAATTGACCCTGGTATATGTGGTATCTGTCAAAATGTTGGCATCGTGTGTAGAATTTAAAATAAAAGTCTGTGGGTTTTAACCAAGTCTTAGTTTCATATTATGAGTTTGCAAGTAAGAGCTACAGATGTCTCAGGCATGACTGAAGAGGTTAAAATAGATGTTTTTTAATGCAGGCAAGTGACTGACGCTAGTAGGCCTGCCAGTGTACTTTTACATAAAACTTGCGAGATGCATCTATAAATGAGGGTTATATAAGTCAAGACGCCTCTGGTTCCTTTCCCTCTCCCACCCTTCAGTTCTTCTCTTTCCTGTTACTCCTCAGCTTTGCCGGCTTTTCTGCCTTGAGGCCTTGTGATGACAGTCGACAGGCACCGTGGTGTAGCTGGCTACCACTCGTTTTTATAAGTGTCATGTGGAGGACAGTGGGGACAGCGGGGTTTGACTAGCCATCTAGAACATCTTATGTGTTATTGCTGCCTTCTGAAAGCCCACAAGTCCATGCAGTACTCTGTGAAAGTTTGTGGCAGGCTGCACGATCAGATCTCAGAATTCTTACCCATGAGAGCTAATTTTGATTTATCTCTTTTCACACCTCATTACTTTTTTAAACTACTATGCTCGAAGGGAGAAACTTATTTCTGCTTAACTTTCTATTGTATTTTGATGGAAAGATACAGAAAAGGCAAAAAATAGTCCATCTTATCCTGGAGGCTATGCCAATTAGGAATTCAGGAAAACTATGGAGGCAAACTTAAAAATTCTAAGACGTTTTGGGGTGTGAGGACCATCTACCTCAGCATGTTTCTAACCCAGATGTCTCCTGGAGGCATAAGCTGATAATATCCATGAAGATTGGAGTTCAAGTTGACTGTAACATATATCTTGTTAGGCACAATTACACAGGTTGTGGTAAATTTAAGATGATGCATAAATGACCTATTTTAAAACTGCTATTTAAAGTTGTGACTTTAAATGTCTTGTAGGCTTTTATTAGGGCCCGAGCGCCGACAGCGGCGAAGGCCATATTGAAACTGAAGGAATTATTATTTTCCCGAAAATGGAGGGGCTTAACATACTCAAAAACTCACCAAAATTGGCGGTCACATAAAGTCTGGTGCAAATGTACGTATTTTAAAGGTTTTGGGAATAGGTGCACAAAAATGGCTCGCTAGCACCCCCTACAAAGTTAAATAAATTGAGCCCCTGCAGTACATTTAACATAGACTCACAAAACATGGTACACATATGACACATGTTAAGACGTACAAAAAGCGTAATTGGAGCCATACCCTAAACTCAACAGGAAGTCCGCCATTTTGAATTGAAAATTCGAAATTGCGATTTTGGCCATTTCCACATGTCGTACTTTAACAAAACTCCTCCTAGAGATTTCATCCGATCAACTTCAAATTCGGTCTGTGCCATCTTAAGATGTTAAAGATGAAAAGTTATTAAAAGAAAAACTTTTCAGCATGGCCATGGCAGGGCGGCCATTTTGTGCGTTTCGCCATTGAAACAGGAAGTGGGTGTAACTCGAGCGTACATTGTCCAATTGGTTCAAAACTTGTCAGGATTCATAAGAGTCCAACCCTGAGGACATATACATGCCGATATTTACTCAGTCATAGCGCCCCCTAGTGGCAACAGGAAGTAGGCCTAAAAGTCAAGGTGCTATACTTTAACGTACTCCTCCTAGAGATTTCATCAGATCAACTTCAAATTCGGTCTGTGTCATCTAAAGACCTCAATGATGAAAAGTTATTAAAAGCAAAACTTTTCATCCAACGGTGTGGGTGTGGCGGGTGGCCATTTTGAGCATTTATCGATGAACGAAGACGTTGTCGTAACTTTAGTGTACATTGTCCAATTTGGACAAAATTGACTTTTGGTCATAATGCCCCCCGCTGGCAACAGGAAATCAGCATTATATGACAAACATCATTCGATTTACATGAAACTGATAATGTGTGGTCTACATGTGATACTGAGCCGCCCCCTATACTTTAACCACGCCCACTTACTCAGGCCACGCCCCCTTGTATGGCTTTTGAACCATTTAAGAGTCTTGTGTGTATCATTGAACTCAGCAGAGAGTTCCTTTTTCATTGGTGATGGCTTGACCTGCCAATGCTGCTTGCAGCTTTAATTAGAATTGTTATCCAATCTTTCTTCATAAAGCTTCCTTGCAAATAAGATTAAAATGATATTATTCACTATTTTGCAATTGAATAAAAACGAGATGAGAGAATAATTTAAAATGTTTGCATACTATGTGTAATGTCTGTTGTAATAAAAAATATATATTAAGACATGAGATAATCTTTGAGATATAGCAAAGGATGCTGGCCTAGTTTGTTCTCCATGAAAGACCTTACAGAGAATCAGGATACTGATCTAAGCTCCTAATATCAGAAGGCAATCATTGCATCTTCATATAATCTAGCATGCCATGAAAACGTCTGAAGCATTAAATTGAAACAGGGTTGAACCACATAATGGCTGATAAATCAATGGGTCCATTAAAACTGTGTTGAATGATAAAGAGATAACGTTATCTATGTGGAGTAAGGGGTTGTTACTGAATGAAAGCCCTTTTGCAGGTCACCCTTCTTTGAAATCAGTTTTGTGCTGCCACTGAACAGCACCACGGCAACTGTTAGGAACTGGAGAAACCATGCTGTTATTTTTTATTGGAAGCCAGAGCATTTCTCATTGGGTATTTCTTTTCTTAGTAGAACATTTAAACCCTCTTACAGAACTGAATATTAATATTAGACAATTCTGCAGAATCATAGTTTAGATTCAATTCACTTCCATTTATTTAAAGTGCTCATATTATGCTCATTTTCAAGTTCATAATTGTAGTTAGAGGTTGTACCAGAATAGGTTTACAAGGTGTCATTCATCAAAAAACACCATATTTTTGTTGTACTGCACATTGCTGCAGTGTGTTGAGCTCTCTTGTTAGGAGTCGCACATGCTCAGAAGGTAGGTAAGCACTGCTAGCTAGTCAGTTGCAGAGTATGAGGGCGTGCCACGCTAGCAGCTAGGCGAGCATTATAACGTGTGTTACAAAGTGACCACGTTTGTCTTTGAAGTAAAGGCTGGACTACAATAGAGCTGTTTGGAGCAGTTTGTGAACAGTTTTTTCTGTTGGAGATGATAAGTCCCTTTGGGTGGACTTTGGGCTTAATAATAAGCATAATATGAGCACTTTAATCAATATCTGTGCATGGCAACACCGGTATAGCTAAGGCTTATAGATAAGGTTAGGAAACATCAACACTAAGGTTTTGGAGAGTTTGCAGTCGTGGCCAAATGTAGTAATTATATATTACTGGTCTTAGCCAGGATTCAAACTGACACTTGCAGTCATCCATCCACAACCTCAACACCTTTTTAAATTTCCTACATAAGGTGTACATACATTCTACATCGGCATCAAACATTAGCATTGGATATAAATCACATCCTGCAGAATCTGCACAGTCAATAGGATTTCACTTACAAATTCAATGGTAGTTTCTCTGGTTCCATGGCTAATTTCAAAAGGGAGTTAATGATGGGTGGTGATGGTCTGGCAAAGGTCTGGCAACGCAAAACCTATGAAGTTTCAAAGAATTATTTTATTTTACATTTTTGTTGAAGGAGATTACTTAGGCCTAATTATACATGTCCAGAACAACTCTATGATGTATTTGTTAGGATGTCCATGTTCAAGCAGGGCCATGTAGCCAGGACTATACTGACCCAGGCTGGGCAGAAGTATTGGAGATTGTTTGAATGGCTGACATTCCTCATTATTTTGCTGTTATTATTACCTTTATGCATCTTGCTGGAAAAATCTTAATAACACAAGCGCTTCAGTTGATTCTCTCATTGTCGTCGACTGCTCCATTACAGCTGTCAAAGACACAAAATCCACAGGGGAAACAACAACAAAAAAGTCGCCAAAAAGTTAACAATAGCTAACAAGGAAAAGTTGCCAAGGTCCAGACCTCAGGGACCTCACTGTGTCCCAGATCCCCCCCCCGGAAATACAATGTCACCTCTTTCAGAGCACCCTCTTCTTCTCATCCAAATATGCAATTAACTGGGGTCGTCATCCATGGCCAGCAGTGTCAGTCAACAGTGCAGGTCTGCCACAAATAAATTAGTCCTCGAGGTACCTCCGCTCCCCACATCAAACATCACACAACTAATTGGGCACTTGAAAGGCAATGAAATGACAATGTAAGTTGAATGTTGTCTTTCGAACATAATTGGAATGCAAAAGAGAAGCCCCAGGAGAGCCATCTCCACCTAAGTGCCATCCTGGTATATTTATTAACCTTTATCACTTCAACAGATGATAAACATGAACTTCTCAGGTGACCTTTTAACGTTTTCGGTTAACTATGATGGATGACTTTGGGGCAATAGGGTTCACCAGCAGCTTTGAGAACAGCAATGAGAAGGTCACGAGTTGACTGTCAAAATGTCTGAAAGTTTACAGCCGCCTGAGTGTCAGGTGTGAATAATGGCACGTCAGATATCCTTTCGCACATCGTTGCAGCTTTTTGGTTCCCAGCTCAAATTAATGAGCCTCGGCGCGAATAAAAGGCGGGGAAAGATTGATGCACCGCTGTCCTTCATGTATCA
The DNA here is from genome assembly GCF_004354835.1 of Perca flavescens. Classification (NCBI taxonomy): domain Eukaryota; kingdom Metazoa; phylum Chordata; class Actinopteri; order Perciformes; family Percidae; genus Perca; species Perca flavescens. The sequence continues at coordinate 6,552,321 of NC_041340.1, read as the reverse complement.
CTGCCTCCCATGCCTGAATGATAATCCTGCCCATCAAAACTGGACAACAGAGCAGCTGCACACGGTTTTGAAACGAGATCTCCTGCTCTCATGCAGAGTCTTTGATGCCTGAACAACTTCCCAGTCCAACTGTTGAAACAAGTCAGACAAACTTCAGTGAATTGAGGTTCTGCTGTTGTACTAATAACTGGGCATGACTGATTTTAGGGCAGACACATGCTATTTCAAATGGTATTGAGTTTGATGTGTTAAATGTTCAAAATACATCTGCAATACTTTATTACAGACAGTGAAGCACCAGAGAGGCTGAGTGCAGCCTTGAGATTAGAGAAACATGCTTATGACTCAACCCTGACCACTGACTTTTTGGATAAAATCAAAGGAGAATGTCTGTACTGTCAGGGCAGACTGTTAAAAGAGTATTCTTTATGTATCTAAGTGACCTCGGATAAATCACTACTTTATTGGACAATCAGGAAAAATGTACTGCTTCCAAAATCAATTTTGCATGCCTTATGCAATCTTGGCCTACGGTATTTTTTACTTGAAATAGGTGTGATCACAGGAAAGCCCAGCTGAAGGGTTTGTCAGGACATTTTTCGTCCACCCTTACCTACTCCGACTAAGTAAAAAATAAATAACAAGCCCCAATTTTTGCATTCAGGACCTGCTACGACTTGATTTGGGACTTGATCAGTTTTGAGACATGAAGCAATGACTTCATCCCATCTCTGCCATTAAGGGTCACTTTTCCGAAAAGAAGAGGAAGACATTATATTATACCTGCGCCCCAGGAACCCTTCCACCAACATATTTTAAGAGCCTTAGCACATTAATTTCCCATTTTCTTCTCAATCATATCTCCCTGCTTGTGTATGGAGTGAGCATGCTCCATAGGGAATCGATTAAATTATGCATGGGGACAAATTGATACTCTGAGCTAAAGGTGGTTCATTAATTTCTCTCCTCCATTTTCCTGTTATGATTCAGATGAATAATTGAAAATTCAATATCGTCACTGTCACCCAAAACGTCTCTGAGCGCAATGTCAGTCTCTCATTTTAAGGCATTATAAGAATGTCATGGGCGAAGCATGCTGGAAAGAATGACGGTTTAGAGGATGGATTGACAGTTCTGCTTTTATAGCTCTCATACTAATTCTTTCAAATCTTATATTTTAATTGCCACTGCCGTCGCCAGTGTAGTGGGGACGCTGATCATTTTAAAAAGATTTCCCACTGATGTTTAAGGCTTTTTCTTTGCATGTCTGCCTTGTGAGGGCTTTTGCCAGCCTCATAAAAAATGTGCATTAATACTGTGCAGTTATGATTCGTTATTTCATGTCACTTTATTTCAGATATTCATCATCAATACATCATGTAAATTCATATTAATTGTTCAGACACTGTGAAACTAAACAAACATAGGGAACTATATATACAAAAAACAGAGCTTTGACTCTTATATCATTTAACTCCATAACTTGGGACAGCAGCACACTCCTAACTATACATTATCCATTTAATTGTTTAATGTATGAATTTAATACTTAATATTATACAAGTTTTCTGAAATATGATGTTTAAATATGCAAATGAGGAAATATCTAATGATAACTTATGTTGAATTTAGAAAAAATCTAGACGTGCAAATAGACAAAGTGTAGTACAATAAACACCTTAATGTGTATTTTGGATGTTTGTCCCCCCAAAACCTGATCAAACCCACATGTGAGGACATTATTGTACAGCAGATCCTGCGATGGCACAACAAAGGCTGAAGGGGACTCATGCCAGAGAGGAGCAGTGGGCATTGGTCAGCGAGGGAGTTATGAGCTGCACTGCAGCAATCCATCATTTGGGTTTTCCAAATCTTTCCCACACCCACTGCATATTGACATACTGGGTGATACATGGTCACAGGGTACTTGGGATGTTTGATTTCAGGGCAAAGCGTATGGATTTTCTCTTCAGAGACAGCAGCACACATGGCCTTTAAACCACTCCAGTGGTCTGGTAAATAATTTATTTACCATCCTTCCTGTGGGAGCTCAAGTATAAGTAGGCCAACATGTCTGACAGCGCGGTGAAAGACGTCCCTCTGCCTGCCGGTGATAATTCTCTGCATTAGGACTTCACAACATTAGATATTAACTAGCTCTCCTTCGGCTCGATAGTCGTGGCTTTGATGCCAGGTCTGCTCAGCGTTTTGATCTCAGAACAGAGAAGCCTGCAAAAAGCATGTTTTGGCAGTACTGTTTGGTTCAGATGGTGGATCAGGGGAAAAAATATACCCGATGTAAAGACCCAGAAAAAACAACACTGATCACAAGCTGGAAGATAGTGTGATGCTCCCAGTCTGGGAAACACCTTTCAGTCGGTCTGCTTGTTATTGTGAAGGAGATGGAATTTACTTTAACTTTACAGTTGTCATTAGTTACTATTATTTTCATATTGTTGTTGATATCCCTCAGTCATGTTCTTGCTGTTGTCAAATAGAGTTGACATGGTTGTTGCTTTTGCACTAATGTTAACATGTTCTATTGTATGCATCTTAAAAATTGTACTTTTCCTGATTGTACTATGTGCTTTGGCAATAATATGGCCATGCCAATAAAGCCTATTTGAATTTGAATTGCTAGTGTTGTGTTATCGTTACAATCAACAAATCTCCCAAAGACCAAAAACTAGATGACTACACGCTTCTTAGTAATAGGATAAGTTCATTGTTAATTTTGTCTTTTCTAGGGATTTGTTAATATTGCTAAAAAGAAGTGTAAAGTAACTCCATCTTAATTTATTAAACCATCATTACGTGTCTAATTGTCTGACTCATGAAACCTCTTAAAACCGCCTTATTTCATTTCTAAATGCGCATGTCCACAAACGTGAAAAAATATGTATAGCCCACTTTTTATATGTGTTTTCACTCAATAAGAGTAATGTGGAGAGTATCCTGATGGTGTTAAAAGGGTTTAACATCCACTAATGCCATTATGTTTACTGTGTGCTTGTGATTTTAGACAAGAAGTATCCTGTATTTACTGTAGCACATTCCCGAAGCAACTAATGAACATAATGATCTTTCAAACGTGGCTGTTACGTTTTGTAGTTGGACTCAAAAGGCGGATACAGATCAAAACAGACTGAGGATCAAAGGTAAGTGTTTTATTTACAAAAGGGAAATTGAATCCAGAACTGAAGATCAGGATGGAGCGAGGGCCAGGCAGCTGAGCTGGTGAGCTAGTGTGGAGATCCAGGCTACAGACGGTGAGGCTGGAGTTCTGTCACACGGGAGAGACAAACAGGATATTACCTGAAACGAAGAACAAAAACTAGATACTTCAAGACAAACTTAGATTCTAAATTCAAAGTTGGCCAAAGTACTTTACCACTTGAGATAGGAATAATCTGGCGGCAAACATCAGAAACCAGGAGTCTTTAAGTAGGATGGTTGATTTGAAATGACCGTCAGGTGTGTAACTCTGCCAGGAGCCAATAACAAAATGACCGCCCACAAACAGACACACACATGTACAGACACAAACAGGCACGTGCACACAGACATCAAAAGGGGCTTGAGCACCTGCCCTTTTTCCTCTTCGAGAGAAAGTGCCCTTTTTTCTGGATGCATGTTTTTATATATATATATATATATATATATATATATTCCTGTTTGCACACAGCTTCCCTGTCAAACAAATGTATTTATTTAATTAAAGAAATCAAAATATCAGATCGGGAGATGACATTTTGTCGATCTCTCTCTTTCTCTCTGCGATGCGTCTCCTTGTCAGCAGTGCGCGCCGCACACACAGACACACACACACACACAGAGAGGCAGGCAGGCAGACAGACAGACAGACAGACAGCAGTCCCTTCCAACTCATATATCTCAGAAGGTTTTTCTTGGCTTGTGTGGAGGTGAGTGATGATGAACTAAAGACTAAGCAGCCAGTGCCTCAAGTTTACAGCTAATTATCGGAAAGACAAAACAAATAGTTAACTTCTGTCTTGCTAACATGGATGAGCTACTAGCTTATGTAATAAGTTAGCTAAGGTTTAGCTGAGGCACCATGTCACTACAGTCTAATGTACTGTACTTAATGGAGACACTCCAGGTGAACAGCTACAGTAAAATCAGTGTCTAATGTCTAATGTTATAAATGTGTAGATTAATTTAGAAGAAATCTACAGATGCAGCCTAAAACAAATACCATCTAAATATGTATTTTGGAAGTTTTATTTCAATTAACAAAATTAACAAAATTGCAGCAACAGCCTTCTTCAGTTGTTTGCAGTGAGTTTAGTTAGTTTGTGAAGATTTTTGTTGAGATTTTTTATAAAAAAAGATTTTTTGAAGTGGTATTTATTCCATTAGCACAAAAATGATTTATTGCCATTTGCAAAATATATAGATTCTTAGTGAAACTATGTCCCTCTCCTTGGTGCAGTCACTTATTCTGAATATATACTTGAAACTAGTAGCATAGAAAACACGCATACTGTGGCAGAGTTTCCTTTGCAGTTTGTGATTAACCTGGTGAATGCTAAAACGTCTCTGTGTGAACTGATTATTTTGTTGAGTATTTATTACTATTAAACAATTGAGTAAGGGCAATAAGATAACTTGTAAGGTAGTCAGAGTTGTGTTAATATATTTAGTGTTTTGTTTAAAGTGCTAATATTATGCTTTTTGGCTTTTTTTCCCCCTTTCCTTTATTGTGTTTTATATCTTTTTTGTGCACGTTATAGGATTACAAAGTGAAAAAGCCCAAAGTCCCCCCCAAAGGGACTTACCATCTCCAACAGAAAACACTGTTCACAAATTGTTCCAAACAGCTCTATTGTAGTCCAGCCTTTACTTCAGAGACAAACGTGGTCACTTTGTAACACACGTTATAATGCTCGCCTAGCTGCTAGCATGGCACGCCCTCATACTCTGCGTTTGACTGGCTAGTAGTCCTTACCTAGCTACTGAGCATGTGCGACTCCCAACAAAGATGGAATCACTTTGTAGCTAAGATAGAGAGCTCAACACACAGGGTGAAAAGAGGAGCTGCAGCAATGTGCAGTACAACAAAAATATGGTGTTTTTTGAAAATTAAACCATGTAAAGCTTTTCTGATATAACCTCTAAATACAATTATGAACCTGAAAATGAGCATAATATGAGCACTTTATTACTTATTAACTATTAGGCCTTTTTCCTTGGGCCCCTGCTGCCCAAAATGTCTCTGCATGTCCCTGGACACAAAAGAAGGAGGAGAAACACGGGACAAAACAGAAAACTGCCCAGCACAACAGCGCTGACTATGACAGTGGCATGCATAACGTACAACCTTTATCTGCTAGACTATAGATATCTACCAGACTACAAAGATTATGATGTATGGCTCCACAAAGATTTCACAACTAAACTTCAACCTAAAACTATCAATTGTGACCTTTGTAAATGTATCAATGTATATCTGTCTATAATCGAGTCCTATAATTGAAACTTGATATCATTTGTAATACTTTGGAAGGAAATCATTTGGATTATTTGCTTCAGAAACTGGTTTAAATATTCTCACTGCACAGTTTTCCTTGGTTTTTAAAAGGTCCCATGGCATGAAAATTTCACTTTGAGGTTTTTTAACATTAATATGAGTTCCCACAGCCTGCCTATGGTCCCCCAGTGGCTAGAAATGGGGATAGGTGTAAACCTAGTCCTGGGTATCCTGCTCTGCCTTTGAGAAAATGAAAGGTCAGATGAGCCGTTTTGGAATCTGCTTGTTATGAGGTCATAACAAGCAAGGTTACCTCCCCTTTCTCTGCTTTGCCCGCCCAGAGAATTTGGCCAACCCATGAGAGAGAGACATCATGGCTTTCAAACGAGAAAAGTGGCAGTTGGTCAAGGCCACACCCCCACCCTCCACCTTGCCCCTCCCACTCTCCTCCTCAATAGCTTCAGACACAGAAATGGCACATACTAAGGAAAGCTCATTGTGGGACTGGCTCTAGTGGCTGTAGTTCTGCACCAAAGCTGAATTTTGGGAAAGAGACTTCAGATACAGTATTAGGGGACCACTAAGGTCTATATAAAAGCATCCAAAGAGCACCATGTCATGGGACCTTTAAGAAATAAAAAGGTTATAAGATCTCAGTTACAGACAAAAATAAGATAAGATGAGTAAGGGATAATAAGGGAATGAGATAGCTTGTGTCTAGCAGGAATTTATATCAGCTAATAATAAAGGCTTTCCAGACTTTTAGTAGGCTAACTAAGGGATACATTTAGTGAAAGACAGATGTCAACAAACAAATATAGTAATTAGAAAGTAATTATTTTGCATTTATGTGTGTAAAATATATCAGCCCTACGGCAGGTCAAGTCAAAATAATGCCTTTCCAAGTCCCCCTTTTTGGAACCAAACAGTACTGTACAGTCACGTTCCCACTTGAATAAATGTGTCAGCTTCCTCCTTCTCTTGCACAGTGATAATTCTTCAATCAGTGTGTGACAAGATAAAAAAAAAGTACTTGGCAGCTGTCACACATCATCAGGGAGGGGGAGCCCATGGTGGAAAATTAATGAGATCTTCCCTGAAGGCCGTCACAGTTTTGTCACAGCTGGACTCTGAGTGGTTCAGTGGCCTCATTGGGGAGATTTTTCACTATAAATCTTGTTATTGTGCATTCATGGCTAACTATGGCACACCACATGACTACAGTTTGCCATGCTTCGGTAAGCTGGAGATAATTTAAGCAAAATCACAGTGAAACAGTGTTCTGCTAGAGAAGCGGCTACTCTAATTTCATTCCAGAACATCCACCTACCCTTCTTACTTTAACAGGATAAACAGTTAATACAGGGCTATGCTTTATTCAGCATGACTGTGTCTCACTCTGGCAGATTTCACTATACTAGTAATTTACTGGAGATGACTGAGAAACCGTGCAGCACCAGGGGGAAGTACATGTGTGCCTTCCATGTTTCAAGATCTGTTCACTCCGCTGGTTCCCACAGAGGCCAGGGCAATGCCTTCAGGCCACCGGCAGACTCACTGCACTGTATATAGATCCAAAGCTGATGTTAAGCAGAGAATACATTTCCTTCTGCACACAGAAACAAAATGATTTTTTTTTTACAAAAACTTGCACAACAATAAAGAAAATAATCCAAAATACAAACTGATTCAAATAAGAACATTGATTTCATCCTCATCAGCTCGGTTCTGCCAGCTTTTGTTGAATTTTTATTTCTGAATGCATATCATATAGACAAATGTCCCCTGTTTGTTTTTTGCTCAGTTTTCAGAAATCTACATCTTGCGTGAATAAGTCAACCTACATATTTCATGTTAACCATCTGAAATATTAGAAAATACAGCAGAGGAAGAATCTGTGATATGATCAGAAGCTCCAGAACAGGTACTCATTTGACCTCTCAAGTATGAACTTTCATTTCAATCTTTGAATCTTCGACACTGTGGCCAACGTCCTTAACATGCTCAGAAAAAAGGAAATATGAACATCTATGTGACATGTAACAATCTATGTGATTCAATTGAAAGCTACTACATAAATCTTGTGGTCGGATTGTTTGTCACCTATTCAAAATAAGTTTCACATTGACTCAGTTATTGAATTCATTGATTTATTCTTTAACTTTTGAGAAGTCTTATAGGATACTGTAAAGATGGGTTTCACAACCCTTCCGGCATTTAATTACACATGATTGTTAAACACTTGATTATAATCAAGATAATTATGGATGAACTGAATATTTATAAGGCCTAAGAATAAGCCACCATGGAACGATACTGGTGTCAAGCAAGGACCAAATTACATTTAAACGAGCAGGCTAATTAAATATCTAAGAGGACTGTCTTCATGAGGGCGCAGGGTGCTTAAAAACTGCTACACTTTAATTAAAAAAATAAAGTGACTATATGTATGTGCCTCACACTTTAAGGTATACGGCACTAATATTAAACAAAACAAGTTAGGATAATTCCTTAGAAAGTTCTCAGAAATAAAATGTTGGAACTAGGGCCTAGTCCACACGGACACGGGTATTTTTATATCCGGAGTTTTTTCTCCTCCGTTTAAAAAAAAAAAAAACCGTCCACACATTCTTTGGTTTAAAATAAATCTCCGTCCACATCAAAACGCAAAAACACGCTGTCAAGCGCTGTCAAGAGCATGCCACACCAGCAGGCGGCGATATAACCCAAATCGTAAAGTCACCTTGGCCAATCAGAAGCCTAGAAAAAAGTTACATCCTACTCATCCGCCATTGCAAAGAATCGTCAACAAACATCAACGAAGCAGTTAGCGGCGCACAATATGACGTCAAACACAGCGGATAACGGCGCACACTCTGACGTCGCAAGGCAAAAAACCCGGTTATACTATCCACACGACAACACTGTAACCGGCGGTTCTGAAAATGCTCACCCTGGCCGGAGTTTTCCAAAATGTTTGGTTACAGGGCCCTGAAACTGCGTTTTCGTGTGGACGGAAGGCCAAACCGCGTAAAAAAAGTCACGGTTATAAAAATACCCGTGTTCGTGTGGACATGGCCTCGGTTAACCCAAATTTGAGTCCACAGGTGATAACAACATATTGTAAGTCTCTTCAGAAAACAACAGCAGCAGATGATGATATTTCTAGTGCACGTTGAAATGTATGTGTATGAAGATCCCGGGATGAATCACCTGTGACCATGCAACAATTCCCGTATGCGAAACAAGAATCAATCAAAAGCAAGTCTAGACATGATAAATAGCATCCCCAAGAAACACATAGCGATTTAATCAGCCTCATGGAGAGCCCAAGTTGAAACTGGGTGTCAGGCCATAACCAGAGACAGAGGCCCCCTCAAGGTTAATCTGAACTTTCAAAGAAATCCAATTAAAATGGCAGCACCAAAGAGACAAACACTTGTGCGGCATCTTTTGTATAACACTGCTTCTGCACAAGAAAAAATAAGGTATTTTCTCACCATGACACCTAAATAGGGACACAGGGCCCAGTTGCTGCAGCTGTTATAAAAGTCAGCGTTTCCTTTTGTGCAGTAGACATGTGGGGTCTGCACTGACACAAAGACTCTTTGTTTATCTGCTCCGTTTGTTTCGATGGGGTCACATTGCCATCTTTCTCTGACAGAAAAGATAAGCGATAAAAATAAGACCACAGTAGGATCCACAATTGAATCGTAGCACAATAGGAACTGGGTTGTACTACAATTATACCTCAGATACCAAACCTCTGCTTACTGCCTCCCATTAATGAAAAAATAAATTATAAACCTTCAAAATGTTTTCTCTTTTATGACATCTTGTGCTTATTGAACAGTATGTGTGAAGAAGCTAGTTCTAAAAAGGATACAAAAATAGCACACTAGTTGTTAAAATGTGCTCCCAAGGTGTATGAGTTTTTTGTCACCTGTTTTGTATTACTCCTCAGTACAATACAAATGTGTGATGATTGTTCTGTTACTTTCTTTTGAAACTTTATGAACGATACAAAGAAGTCTACTACATGACACGCTCACAAAAAGGGTACTATATATTAAATAGTCTATTTTTTTTTTGAAGTGCAACTTGCTAACTAGCAGACAAATCAAGCAAATATGCCTGACACACACACACACACACACACACACACACACACACACACACACACACACACACACAGTCTAAATCTCAGTTAAATCCGTTTTGACTCTCTCCTGACATTTAAGATAGTCTTAGTATAGTTTAAGGTTTAGGGCGGTTATATTTTGTATGTTTAGTTTTGGATCTAGGTCAAACCACACAAGGGCACACATATAAAAATGTACACCCTATACACATTAAACAATCAAAAAGATAAACCCAACAAAACACAACGCACATTCCAAGGTTCAATTCAAATGTTCATATATTTAACACAAAGGTAAGCCAAGCACAAGAAAGAAGTGTATTGTCCAAATTTCCAAAAATAGAGAAATCCAAAATAGAGCAATCCACAAAAGAAAATCCAACAAAAAGAAATCGACCTATATAGACCTTAGTGGTCCCCTAATACTGTATCTGAAGTCTCTTTTATATAGGCCTTAGTGGTCCTCTAATACTGTATCTGAAGTCTCTTTTATATAGGCCTTAGTGGACCCCTAATACTGTATCTGAAGTCCCTTTCCCGAAATTTAGCCTTGGTGCAGAATTACAGCCACTAGAGCCAGTCCCACAATGAGCTTTCCTTAGGACGTGCCATTTCTGTGTCTGTAGCTTTAAATGCTATTGAGGAAGAGAGAGGTGGGGCAAGGTGTAGGGTGGGGGTGTGGCCTTGACCAGCTTGCGGCCACAGTTGTATCTCTATTTCCTCATGGGCGGGCCAAATTCTCTGGGCAGCTGTGGGCGGCGGGCAAAGCAGAGAAAGGGGAGGTAACCTTTCCCCTTATGACGACATAAAGGGAAGATTCCAGATTGGCCCATCTGAGCCCATGTGGCTGGTCAAAGTCACATGTCTGTCATCGCCGCAATTTCAAGATAATATTTAATTGTTGTGCATGAGTTTTCATACGATACCATACAAACCCGTCAATGAGAATGGGTTTAATGGCAATGCTGCTGGGTCTATTTTAGTAGGTTGGTCCATTGTTTTTCCCAAATTGGAGTATTATTATTATTTTTAAATGGCATTGAAATGATTAGAAAACATTCTTCTAATTACATTTTCTTGTGGAAATATTGCAGGGATTTGGCAAACTTTGAGGGGATTAGTTGACTTTGCCTTATCTATTTTATGGAATGTTTGATACGAGTCACAACTTCTGTATGCTCTTAGATACTCCCTGTGGTTTTGATGGGGACTGTAAGTGTGAAAGTGCCATGTCATCCCCTTTCCCATATCCCAATTACAACCCCTCTCACCACTTTGTGGACAGTTGAGCAAATGGTCCATAGCTGTTCTTACCTCCACCTCCCCCACCCATGCTCAGCCCACATCAACAGCATGGCAGTTCACTGATCACACAGTCTACCTCAACCTCTCGGTTTCTATTTTTAGGTCCAATTTGAACTGTGAGAATTTCCATTGTTGCCCTGCATCTGCTGAGAATATTGCATGTGTTTCAGGTACAGTAACTAGTGATGCACCGATGTGAAAATTGTGGCCGATACCGATAACCGATATTAATATTGCTGTTATGGCCGATACCGATATTTACCGATGTCGATATCTCTGTATAGAACACATTTTTTATGATAATCAAATAAGGAACTATTTTCCAAAAGGCATTTTTTTTACTTTTGTGATTTATTTTTTAGAAATCACTGATATTGGGCACCTTTACCTGTGTGCAAAATATGACTTTCAGAAGAAAAAATAAATATTTATATAAAAATACATTTTTAAAAGGATACAAGTGTGTCCTGAATTCACACTATGAATAAGCCAACCCTGAGTATTCACAATAAACATCTAACTCACTTGAGACCAAGTCACTGTATTCTGTGAACATTGTACAACAGTTCAGAACTTTAAAGTACAGTAGTAGGCCTTAAATGGCCAAAGCCAAAAGTATTGAAAGAGGTAAAATGTGAAAATGGAGCCAGAACAAACTGGACTAAACAGACACAGGCTTTTGCAGTCTGAACTGGAAGTACAGTAACTGCCAAGTACTATAAGGTTAGGCCTAACCCTTGAAATTATAGAAATTGGTGTCTTCTAAGCCGAGATAAGCCAGAAAATGTGTTTTTTGCTCATATGGATGAAAGACACCAAATCCCAGAATGCACTTGCTTCGCTGCTACTCCCAAGCCAAATCCACCTACAGACCGACAGTGAGGCAGCATTCAACTCAACCCAAATGTGTTTTATTGTCATTTCAACCATATACACGAAACAACATTCCACCGTGGCTGTAATGGTTAAAAACGACATACGAAACAGGTGTTTACAGTCAACCAAGCGCTAATGCTAGTATGCATTAGCTGAACTTTACGTGTGTGCAATAGCTAAATGTAGCAGATTATAAACACAGTTGTAAATTTGCGTGAAATGTAGAACGGTCGGCATTTACTAGTCACAAACTTCCCCAGCAGTTAGCATTTAGTTGGATACAAGCAGCTAATTTCTGCACAAGTCCGTGTTAACAAAATCTCCACTCTTACCCGGCGACATGTTTCCACAACAAGAAAAACACAGTAGTCTCTGAACTTGCGATGGGAGTTTTGTTTAAATTGGATGTACTCCAGTTTGTTGTCTAATGAGCAGACACTTGCAACCGAGATTGATGGAACAGGTGGCTGGCTAGCGTTAGCTTTCCACCTAGCTAGGTTAGCTATACTCCAGCCCCCGTTTGCGTTTCACCGCTGAGAATGTCCCCCCATGATCGTGGCTGCTGCCCACTCCGGCCGCCGCTGCTGCCCGCTGGTCAAACTAACCTGTACGGTGGGCCGCAGCAACCGAACAGCAACCTCTTATTTCCGAACATTCATCTCTCCCCCGCCCACCGAGAGCCGGTGGTCTACTAAAGTTTCCAGTGTCCCACTTCGCCGCAGATTCCGTCGGAAAAAACCAACATCCCCGCCCACGCTTTTTCTTCTTCTTCTGATTTCAGCAGTATAGACGCTGTTAAGCGTATTACTGCCCTCCACAGGTCAGATTTAAATCTAAATTCTCACACACTCACATCTAAGCCTACACACGTCAAATACACAGGAATGATTCACATCGGCCCTATTCATCGGCCCTATTTTGATATCGGAACGATACCGATGAGTAAAAAAATGACCATATCGGCCGATATTATATTGGCTGCCGATATATTGTGCACCACTAACAGTAACCATCATTTAATGCATTCAAGCAATATCATGCAGTTTCTGACTCACTGGCTTAATGAGCAGTCTTATCTGCACCTCATAATAATACTTACATATTTGAATGTGTTTAATGAAAGGGCATGTTGCCACGATGCCACCGCTCTGTTTATTTTTAATTAAAGAAAAGTCTTTATTGGGTCCTAATAAGGCACAAACATAAGGAGTGATGTAAGATTCACTGGTACTACTTGCTACTACTAGCATGTCATAGCTCTGTGAACAGTGACTGTTGAGACCTAACACTCATATTATCTCTATTCATCTGCTCATATCATGTATGGGTCAGGAAATCCACCCAATCCCCAGAAAATCCTTCTGAATGTCAGCATAGCCATTTTTCCCACCTTTGTCAGTTGAGTCTTTTTTGCCAGAGTTAAACATCCATTTGGTGTCACAGATACGGAATGTGCCAAAAAAATGTGTATAAATCCTGCCGTCCCATTTTCATCTCCAAATGAAGTGTTCGCTAATTGTAAGTGGACTGTACTAGTTTCTAACGAGATATCTGTCTTTTCAGACTTTAAAGATTAGTACATTACAAGTAAGATCAGATAACTTTAGATTTAGTTATAACAAAACTTCTGTGTTTTAACTTTTTTTAATGATTCAGGTGGTAGAGCTTTCTGGAGATGTGCTTTGCTTCGTAAACGAGACTGCAGACTTTGAAAATGTTCATTAATACTGAGATGCCCCGCAGCATACAAATTAAATACTATATCTGAATGTTGAAAATCAGTATTGTTAACCATTTAAGGCAGAGCTATGGCACATTATGCTTAAAGTAATGGATAATCTGCATTTTAACTACATAGATATCTTATAATACCATGCATTGATAAGGATATCACATTAAATGACATCTTCTTTAAGCCACTGACTTCTGATTAAACATGAGTTGCCTGGTGCTTCTTACACAAAAGCCAGCATCTCAATTTCAAAGCTGCCCATTTGCTTGAAGCAGCACAGGGTCCCTCTGCATAAATCTTGGCCCATCTCTTGGCGGGGGAAACAAATGAGTGTCTTAAATTAAATTTGAGACAATTAGGCTGCCTGCTATATGTAATTGGTTTTCTGGATGGATCAAACGGTCACAACTCAGGCCTGCATTAGAGGAAATGTGGGCGGAATAAGAGATGCAACAAGGGAACTTGGGCTGAGGAGTCCCAGATGTTTCATCAAACAGTTTGGTAATAAGATATCACAGTGTTTCCAATGGCACCCAGTACCATCTGTATCTCTGACTTGCATTTCCTTCTTTTCTCTTTCATCCTATTCACTACATGTACGAGGCCTTTATAGCATTAGAGAGCAAGATTGGTTTTATACAACTCTGTGCCACAGCTATTTCAGAGTCAAAATTCAGATGTCAGGCTCAGAGCATTACCCTCCGTTATCAAATTTCCATATACGACTGGCAGTTCAATTTTGCAGTTCAGCAGAGCTTAATCCAAAGGAGCACTTTCTGGGAAGTAAGGCTGCAGATTTAGCACAGCAATATTTAGTGTGTTGTGTTGGAAAGTAATTACACCATGCAGAGAAAAAGACCCAAACTGTGCTATGCTACTAGTAGGCCTATTTATGAACAAATCATGTAAACTACAGTTTTAGGAAGGGTAGCAACCAAGAGCTGAGAGAAGGACAAGTAGCGAACACGCTAGGAAAATGTACAAGGTTTTCTGTTCCATGATGGGGTCAGCAACTTAGCCCATTTTTGCTTACAAACTGCAGGGTTGGTTCAGGCCTCAAATATTCCTACTGAACATTAAGGGGACTATGCATTTCTTACAGTGGAAGGCAGCTTAAGGATGCTTAAAATATTTGAATGAATGACTATAATGTATACTGTTCAGAAGAAGAAAGTAGTTTTGACAAATTGTGATCTCTTCTTCACCAGTCAGTCAAGCTTCTGAAGTTCGTGGACGACACCACCCTCATTGGGCTCATCTTTGGTGTGTGTTACAGGTGGGAGATTGACCATCTTGTGACTTGGTGCAGTCAGAACAACTTGGAGCTGAACACTCTTAAGACATTTGGAGATGATTGTGGATTTTAGGGAGAACATAGCCCCACCCATCCCCCATCACCATGTGTGGTCGACACTGTGGAGTCCTTCCACTTTTTGGGCTCCATCATCACCCATGGCGTACTCCTGCGTCATTTCAATGTCCAATAAATATCACCCACCACCACCAAAAGGAAAGAACTAACACTCAGCAATCTCGCCTAGATACATGAAAGAACAGAAATCACTAAAAAGGCAATGAAGTGAATACAATTTCAAAAACATGGCATTTAACCATGGTTGAGCTCTGAATTGGATCACCACAAAGAAACTGATATTCTGAGGCACATGCATTGAATGTGCACCACACCTGGTTAAATGAAATGTAAGAAGATGTCTTCTTTTGCAGACAGGAGAAGCAGCAAATCAGAACAGTATGGGAGTGACAGCTTCCCTGAAGTAAAAGTTATTGAAGCACAGCAGTATTTATAGACATGGCAAAACATTCTGTTTACTCCCTTCAAATCCTTAAGGAGGAACATGCAGTATTGATTCTCCAGGTCTACATCTTCTATTTGTGGAGGACATTTTATGTATAATGCAAGGCTCTACATGGGATTAGACAGTTTAGATGTTATGTGGCAAAGACATAACATCATCATATGCCAGATAGCACTTAACACTCTAAGGAGAAATGCTCACTAATTGAGGTCAAGGGTGCTCTTTAACCATTTAAAAAAAAAAAATCCTTTTCAGCCCATTTGTCTGCTCCTTTTAACACAATGAAATGGAGAAGTGTCCCATCGGAGTCCTGTGCTGAAATTAAAAGCCTTATAATACGTCAGACCTCTTGTCACTGAGCTGAATGGAAAAGCAGCTCTCTCGTCTATTGCTGATACGGGAGGGGAAGGGCTACTTTATTCACTAAACGGACCTATTATAGCTTCATCAGAGCCGCTGCAGCTGCTGCGATCTCACGTCAATAGACTTGTCAATCAGAGTCTCCCCAGGATGCTGCGATAGGCTACTTATCAAGGTCCCCTGGACTTAGAGCTGAAAGGTTGAGGAAGAGACTTTCCTAGCAGTCAAATAGCCGCCTGCTGGAATTGAAACTAATTACATTTCTCAAGCATATATTTGCATATAGTCAAAATATGCAAAACAGAAGATAATCTGTGTGCATATGGTGTGTCCATTGGATGTATGAGAAAATAAACAAAGCTCTTTTATGGTGGTTGCCTGTCTCTGAGTATTAGTTGGAATATGGAAATTCAGCACTACTGGCCATGCACTGTTGGTCACACTGTACATTTCCATCTAAATCTGAGACCCTATTGTGTTTCACACTGCTCTCACAAACAAAGCTATGTCATATAAAAGCATACAGTACATGCTGACTTTGTTGTGTTTATGTGCAGTCTGTTGAATATAGACTCAAGACTCAAGACTTACTTTTTAGACAGAGCTTCCCTGAAAACCCACATGATCTCATTGATGAAGGCAGATGTCAATGGGTGGAGCAGCTTTTCAGAGCATTAGTGAAATGATAATGAACTAAATAAAAACACAAATTTCAAACAATGCAAATGCAATTACACATAAAATTAGGAATCATTCATGTCAGTAATAACCTTAGAAGATCAACAAGCACATTTTTGGACACTGTTTAGTGCCAAGGAGGGAAATAGTTGGGGGAGGTAGTGTGTCTTTTATGTGTGGCAACAATTGTGTATCACATTCAAAATGGACACCAGAGAGCGGGGTTCATGTCGTAAAGCACCTTAACCCTGAAGCATGACTACAGAAGAAGAAATAATACATTTGAGATCATACGCAATAAAACAGACCTCTATCAGAGCTATTTTGAAATTATTCAAGAGTGTTGCCAGTAGCTTAGAGTGGCTAATTTTAGTTAATGTTGACAAACTTTAGATAGATATTGCGGTGTAACTGACATTATTGAGTTGTGTTTGGCAAGTGGGTTGAGTAAATTGTGTAAAAGAAGTGGACATAGCCACCGTGGACTACCCTATGCCACGAGTTTGGCATTTTGCCCGTCGCATTCTTTCGTGGGTGGAGCTATGCCCTGAAGCATACCCTGCTTTATCATCTACTTGACTGTAAATGGGAACATAATTTACAAAATGACCACCATGCTGACTTGAAATTAGCGATTGAGACCATAATCTCATTGTGAAAATGTTGGGTCATTTTCTCATAGACTTCTATACAACCATACTTTTTTTGGCAACCAGTGGACTGCTGGCCATTAGAAACAATGCAGGTGTAAGGCAGTTCCGCATTGGCTTCACTTTTCAGGCTCGGAGGTTGTGGCTTGAAACCCACTCTCACTGTCTCTTAGTTCCATTAAATTGGATTATTTCTGCTTCCACGGCAGTTCTGGAAAAAATTGTTTAACCTGACTGCAGGTCAGCACTGCAGTCGATATGCCCTTAGTATTTTTTTTCTGTGCCACTATTGTCTGATGGTCTGACATAGTAGGTCTTTAGCAAATGACCATATCATATATCAGCAGTCAACACAACAAGATGGTCACTGATCACAGTAATTCTATCCATGTTTTCTCATGAAGGACATATCTCCATCCACCCACAGGAAGAAAAAAATCCTTTTCCAGATTCGAGTTCCAGTCTGTGCACACTGGCTGGTTTATGGGTCTGGTGCCCAGTGGAGAGCAGTTAATTGACATTGACTGTTGCATGTCTACCAATAGAGCCAAGCCCCCTGCAGCCTGAGTGCTGCTCAAAGAGCACAGAGGCAGCTCGAGCTGAAAAGGCTACCTCAGAGCATAAATACTAATGGAGTTGATTTATACCTCCATTTCCTGCGGGGAAAATTCAGGAGCAGCCTAAAGTGGTGGAAACGCAGCTGCACTGTGCAACCCACAGAGGCTCTGCAGTTCTGTTACTGGATGACCAACTAGGTTTAGTGCCATTATAAAGCTGCACTGGAAAAATGGTTTTGTGAATATAATGGCACAGAAGAAGACTGGAAGAAGAGAAACAAAAGGAAGATGTTGTTGGTGTGGATACATTTCAATCTCACCTCCAAAAAATGCTTGGTGAATGGGCTGGTAAGGTAGATTTGGATCCAAATTTAGTTTTGGATGGCAACTAAAACTGTCACCTCTGTAGATTTAGTCTTATTCTATACAGTAGTGTATTACTAAATTCTGATTGAAGCTTAAAACACCTCACAGCTGGCTGGCGAATTAGTAGCCATTAAGCAGCCATTTACGAGGCTAGTATCCACTACATTTATAATAAACACATATATAAGCTTGTGTGCAAACCTTAACATAAGGAAAGAGAAGGTTAGCAAGGAAAGTTAAAAAGATGAACCTGAATCCATACTCTGTTAGGATGGCACTTTGGACAATTCTGCAGGACAGAATTTATGTGCAATGGTGCTATTCAGTATTTTCAAAATATGCTATTGAGTTGCATTATGACAAGTGTAGGATTACTTTTGGTGACTAGACGTAAGAAATCAAGATACCCTTCGCTACCGACTGTTTTTCTTTTTCTTTTGTGTTTTGTTTGTTGAAGTACCCCTTAAAGCAACACCAAAGCACTTTTCCTCTTGGGTCCCCCTACAGGTTGGAAGCAGAATTGTCCATTACCGCTGTCATTCAAACTACAGATCCGCTACCCGATCTGGCAAACTTGCATAGTGCGGTTATAGCCAATTGTGGGCTGCAAAGCGAACGCAGAAGTGCCGTTCACCCTGTTTCGAGTTGATGAACCACTGAAACAATTTTGGAAACATTATTTTAACATACAAAATAATCATTGGTGTTGCTTTAAAGCAGCATGGCAGAATGTAAAGATGAAAAATTCAGAGTGGTGGATTATGTTGAAAAATCTTCGACTTAGTCTTCCTACCTTAACCAAGTGTTTTAGTTTCCAACCATAACCATATCTTAGTTATACTGAAGTTGCACAGATATTGTCTTTTACTATACTTGTAAAAGTGGAACTATAAAATGCACAAGACTTATTTCTTAGCAAGCCAAAATGACTGTCAGTCTTGCTTCTTTGACTTGGATCTAAGGGAATTGTCTTGAAATCTGGTTTATAACTTAATTTGCTGTTGTGGACTACTTGAAGTTAATAATCAAACTTAATGCTACTGCCATTGCCTCTATTACTGGTACCATGCTAATAATAACAACAACCCGTCCCTGGGATCTCTTTTGAGGAACTGGCAGAGCATAAATGACTCAACATCTGTTGCAACAGACAGTGAGAATGATTCCCCCCCCCCTGCTCTGCAAACCACATGTGCTTATTGAAGCATGGCAGCAAAACACCAAGTTGTCTGCTGTATCAGGGAAATGAAAGTACTTATTTATGTACAGGCTGAACCACAAAATAAATGAATGTGTTCAAATATTTGTTTCTTTTAAAGAAGTTGAGCCTTTTTGTAAAGACACAACCCCACCGAAAATAAGGTTAACATGGCAGCTAACCTTTAAAAGTGAAATTTATTGATGTATGAGTGGAAGGTGTATAAATGACATGCTTGGCACAGTACATGCTGAAAGGCGATGACAGCAACCTTTTCAAAAGAACCCCGATTTAAAATCCGAACCAAAACTCTGACAATTAATAAAACTTTTTAAAAGCATCATGATCTAATTGAATTTAGTTGTAATGCCGACCTCCTTTTTGTGCTGTAATTAAACTCTGAAGTCAGTGCCGTCCCTAATCTTTTCTTGGCATTCCTCCATTATCACTTGTTTGATTTAAAAGGTTTGCCGATCACAGACCCACTTATGATGAACAAACTGCGATGAGAGAGATGCTATTTGCATCGTTTTGACGTCCCTGTGGTGTGCTCACTCTTTCAAAAGTCTCTGTTTTTGAAAAACCCTACAATCACGATTTGAACAACACAGTGCATTCTGTTTACAGCCCTTTTTGCTTTTATTGAATAGATGTTGAAATTCCTTCTGAGAGAAATGCAACAGCCATGATAAGATGAAAAACAGGATTGACTAACAGAAAACAGCAACATGTGATATACATTGAAGGTCTTTGCACATATACTTCCTTAACGAATGCCATGCAATAGCACGTGATCCATGACTCCCGTCTTAGTCTCACAAGTCAGGGATGATTTTGCCCCCCCAACCAGAAATACACTGTACGTAACTACGACTGCTTCCATATATTGTTTTTTTTAATTTTACACAGAAGGAGCAGCAGCCAAAGGCCCCCTGCAGAACTATTTAAATGCAGAAACACAAGACGATGACAAATTATATGAAATCACTTTATTATCAGAGTGTGCGGTGATTCCATTTTTGCAGGAAAGTTACAGACTGAAATATCTGTCTAAAATGGCATGCAGTGAGGCTAACAGGTGGTGCTTTGAAACACATAGAAGACACAAAACGATTAGCAACAACCTTGCCTACATCGCACACCATAAGCATGCATACATTTTGTCAACAAACAGGGAGATAGAGAGAGGAGGAAGAAAGGTGAGAAGATTTCCCAGTACAAAAGAATGCAAATTTCAAAAATACCAACCACCAGAGGACAGAAACAGGACTGGCTACAGACGGGAAAGAAAAATACTGCACGACAGTAAGCATCTTCTCAACACGTACAGAACAGAGAAAGACAGATGCAAAGAGAGAGAAACATCAGACAGTTACATTCAAGTCACATCAAAGGAGTAATTTTTTTTTTATGTGTCATATTTTTCAGGCAGTTTTTTAATCATATTAATGGCTGTATGAGCAGCAGAAATAAGTGACTTCAAACTGAAGTGGCTTTCTGACAACTTGACAAATACTTATTGATAACGCATGACTTGGGCAGTAGTCTATAAGCCATTTAGAGCTCAACCAATTGACATTTACAAGATGATGATGAATGGGTGTATGGCGGTGTTGGTGGATGAGATGCAAAGGGTGAAAGGATTTCAGAGCACACCAGTTTGGAAAAGACTCACTGGTAGCCTGATGAACTGCACAGACTGATGATGTTTGGTGAAGAAGGTTTCGTCGCTGGGAAAGTCCTCTACTTGGGTTGACTGGGCAGTAATCATAGCTTTCTGGAATATTCTTGGGCCAAAGAAGAGATATGTCATTTAGAAATAAAAGTTGGTGTACAGTATGCTTGCTAGGCCACTGGCAATGCAATTGTTCAATTTAAGTCCAGGGCTAATAATGCTTAAGAGAAGGCTAGTTATGGTTTAAACTTCTATTCAAACTTAAAGCTAAAATACCTGAGAATTTCAGAATAAATAAGATGCAGTAAATAAATACAATGAAACCTCTTGACTGAGCCTACAACTACCAGCACTATTCTTTGGTTTGATTGGATAACTACTCTGATTATGGATTCATGTGTTGTTAACTAATGCTAACACGCTGAACGGAGGCTGGCAAAGGCAGTTTACTAGAACAATAAAATCACAAGAAGTTCGATAAATGTGCTCTACAGGTGACCTCACTGTGCCCTCGGATGTTTTTTTTAAATATATTTTCAACATGATTACAGAGCTCACACAGCGCTGGATTTCCCACGTCTATGCCACAGGAATGCACACGTTCAGAATTTCATGTTAAGCTAGCTCAATAAAAACAGTGGCAATGTGGCAAAAAAGAAAACCTTGATGACGCCTACAGCTACGGTGCTCATGTGAATCACAAAAACATTTTCTAACAAAATTGTATCACAAGTTTGAACTGATCTCTGCTAATAGCACACTTATGCTTTCCCTTAAACTTTGTGTGGGATTTTCTTTTCTGTACATGGCAGCTATAAATAACTCTGCAATTAGTTGGTCAAGTCATTATTCCTCATATGTATATTTGATTCCTTCTAGCGACTATTCAGGCTATAGCAACATCAAATTTAAGTTTCATCATGATACTTGTAGGATAACAAAGGCATCGGCTGAGGCCGACTGTAAATATCCACGTTTGTGTGTTACCAGCACAAGTCTGGTGGAATGTCTGAAATATCTGGAATGTTCTAACAAGACACTGTGGAATGAAGGACATAAAACAAGACATATGGAGAAACCTTAGATTTCATCCTAATATGGACCCCCTTTAAATTTGTCCCATGACATTTACAAGCAGGACAGATTGGACTCTACTGAGCAGGTAAACGTTTTCTCTTGTACGGTCATGGGGCTTTCACGTTTTTCATCTAATTTCTCATTAGCATGTATTGTTAATGTCTGCCTTTGAAAACAGTTTGATTTGCCGTTTGGCTTGTGATTTCGAACACAAATCCTGCTTGTGCTCAAATTCTGTAACACATGACTGAACATTGTTTACTACACGAAACAAATCCCCCCCCCCGTTCTATTTTATAATCAAATATGTCTGACCTATACAAAGGCTTTACTGTCACTATGCAGACACATCTGTGCCTTTAATGTCGACTAACACGTTAGGAGAACGTTTAAGCACACAACACTGAAGATTGTCTGTTATTGCTGATTTGGGTTTAACCAACGGACACAGGACAACTTCATCTCGAACAATATATTGCACTATTGTCACTGTCTGTTCACATATAGTGTGTTCACAACATGGTTGTGTTTGTGAAGTTTCTTTTTTTTTCTTACAAAAAATTTATGGAGATGTCATCAAAAATCCAAATGAAATAGCCTGGTCTAAGATTTACACATGCTACTGCAGACGCAGAGCGAGCGACACCTGCCACAGGACATAAAAAACTGAGGGTTCAAACACAAACATGTACAGCAAGTGAATTTAGAGTAAGAATGTCATCTAACTGCTTTGAGACGGACGTCATGTATGGAGAACATTCATAGTTTTCCCCATGGAAGAACATTTCAGACACAAAGTCAATGATCTCCTACTGGTGGACGAGATGTCAAATAAATAAAAATGGAAAACCAGTTATTGCCTCATATATTAATGTATTTCTCTTTATCATAACAAATGCTATGGTATCCAAATGTGTACTTCACTTCACAAAAGTTAACTGCATGCTTGAAAACAAAAGTGAACAAAACAAAAATGTCTCATTTTAAATGAATTCCATCACGTTCTGGTTTTACAGGTGATGTTTTGACTCTACCAGTGCTCATATTACACCTTCACAATAAACCAAAGAGAACATAAAGTGGGACAGTTTACAGGGTGAATCCTCACAACGGAAAAACTAATAAAAATGCAAGTATTTATATACACTCTATGTATCAAATATTAGCAAGAACAGAACAGGAAAATTCAATCAAATTTTGATATGATTTGGATAAGTTCCTAAAAGTTAAAAATATGGCTTATACTCTTAGTCATCTTGTTATATGTCATATTTCACTCATATATAATTCTCTCTTTTTTCATAATCGGAGGCTATTTACAAACAAAAAGGGTGAATGATTGGTGATATCTGATTTTATTCTAAGTGCCTGATATTTAAAAAAACGTGGCATAAGATTTGCCTTGAAGTAAAGACATTAGATCTGTGTCGGTGTTACATACTCTTAGAATAGGATTATCAAGAAAGATGCTCTATATGAGAGATAAAAAAGTATATATCACCATCAGAGATCAGCTATTTTAAATCAAGGACAAAGTCATGCCAAGTTGCTCCATCCCAGGAAACTTAGAAGTTGGGTGAAAGGGGCTGGAGGGTGGAGAAAAGTGTGACTGCAGGTTTAGGCGGGGGCAGGGTGGTATACGGCAGTAGTCTTGGTTTCGATGAACGTTACGAACGTTATGAAAGTAGATTAACAAAGTTAACCACATTTCACCCAACACTGTTACTTTTTATTGAACATATCCATGAGCGGGGTCGGGATGAATTTCATGACCGTATCCACGATGCTCTCCTCTTCCTCCTCGTCGCCGCAGCCGGTGGGAACCGCCTTCTTGGGACGGGTGAGGCTGCCCTCGGAGGCCTGCTCCATAGCAGCCGCTGCCTCGGCTTCCTTCTCCTCCTTCTTCTTGATGCCATACTACACAGGACAGACAAAAAGAAAAACAGGCAAACATATTAAGCCCCATTCACATTTATTTCTCGAGGGGTCACTGGTTTTTTAAACAAATTCCATGAGTGGTTTGATAATTTAGAAAAGACGCTCACGTCCTATCTTGCAAAGATTTAGATTTGATTTTGATTGAGACCACTTTTGTTTCTGTCCACTCCCTATGAAACTATAAACTAATTAGTTTAGCTTAGCATATCGATTGAAAGCAGGGGGAAACTCCAGGAAGTCCCATAACTTTCCATTAAACCACACCATCTTTTAGGGAAGGCTAACTGTTCCCCCTACTTTTTAGTCTGTAAGCTAAGCTAGGCTAATTGCCTCTTGGCTCCTGCTGCATACTTAGCGCGCACACATGAGAGCTTTATCAAATGTATCGTTAAACTTTGAGCAAGGAAGCAATTAAGTTTAATTTCCAAAATGTTAAACTATTTCTTTCAGCACTTTCGCGCCGTCCCTACCTTCAGTACATTATGTCCAGTAATGGGCTCTGGTTTTGTTCCTACTGTGCAAGTGCAACTTTTATTTATATATATATATATATATATATATATATATATATATATATATATTTGCTCATATTTAACCAAACACGTTCATTCTATATTTTATCTAGTGTTCCTCTGGCCAAGCCCCTAAACCTGAACTTGACACTGCAATGCACAGAATTGCCCCGTTTTTTTTTTTTATTTCTACCTCCTGTCTCACCTAACGTTCTGATTCACTCAGAAACTTTGTAAACTGCAGAAGTGAGGCACCATGACAAAAATGTGATTTCTTTGTACCTTAAACACCATATTAAGCTTAGCTTTAGTTCATGCAGGACACGGAAGTCATACGCCCGCTGACTAAATCATTGTTCCTGTCAGGCACACACCAATCACAGCCATCCTCCCATCAAGGCGGTCCTTTTAAATGTGACTCCCTCCTCACTGATCCCTGCTACACTGACGCTGCTTCACTCACTGCTGCTGCTGGCAACGCTTTGCGTCCACCACCCCAGCCTCCACCTTCTTAGTTCAGACTCCTAACATGACTCAAAGTTTAAAATTGTTTTCATTGTCTTTCTTTTGGCTCACTCATGTATTACCCAGGAGAGGTTCTGCATTGTGCTCTCTGTTTCAGCTTAGCATGCTGCTTGGCTGGTCCAGGGAGCATTATCAAGAGCGGAGCCATCGGCGCCAAGCATATCTGTATTTCCATTTGTTGCAATATATGGTTAAATCTATGACGAAAGTGTTCCTGTCTGAAATGATTTCTATGTTTAGAATAAAGGTGGGAACAGCTTTTCCCCTCACTTCAAAAAGGAACAAAGAAGCCTGGTGCTCACTCACTGCTGAGAATACTGTGACTGACTTCAAAATGTGGCAATTTTTACTTTACTTAAAAAGTAGAGATGCGTGAGGCGTGAAATGATCATTTTATGCAATTGAGGTAAATTGGTTGAAAATGATTGGTACTCTTGCGACGTAATTCACATTTCTTCATTTGCATGAATTAGCTTCAGGCTGCTTCCCCATTAAGTTTAAGCACAATGTACTGCAGCTTTTTTGCGTCCTGCATGAACAGCAGTTACTATCGATTTCTTAAATTAGATGCAGGCGTGGAGCTGAAGAGAAATGATGTTTTCGTGCTTGTGCTTCTGGGTTTGGGAGTGCACATGGGAGTTTTAACTGCTGCTTGGTCTAATTTGACCTTTTTGGATATTTTATGTACCAATTACAGGCAGAGGCACATAAGCAGAGTAATGTACAATGCTAACGATTAGCGTACAAAGCCCTGAGCCACAACAGACTTCAATTAAATCAAGACTGTGTTTAGAGGAGGAAGAGCACAAAATTGCAATTTAAACATAGAAAGAATAACAACAGCTGGGAAATATGTTCACCAGTGCGTTGCTTATAGCTGTCTTGTGCAGTTTAAGTCATCTCTCTGTAATACTCATCAAATGTAAAAAAAAAAAAATATGATATAACTAAGCTGGCAACACAGATTCACGTACAATAACAACTGGACAAATTACAACTTGATCTACATCAAGTTGGGGCGACACTGCTGATATTTTGGAGAAGGTTGCTGCACAATGACAACATGAAACAAACAAGTCTGGACAGGCTAAGACAATGTAGCACTAATGATCCATGTCAGCTTAAACACTGCTTCCTTAATTGAACTTGAATCTTTTATTAATTTGAACAGATGGGGAGTGGATGATATTAGTTCTAACTTCAAGATCATTTCAGTATCATTATCTTGTTTGCAAATGCAAATGCAAACCAGCTCTGCTGACCAGCTCCACTCCACACCAGCCTGAGCCATGGCGTATAAGCAAGCACCAGAGCAGGCGGTCAGGACAACGCTCAGGCCCAGCCCGACCCCTACGACTAGAAAATCGCTACAACATTCTGATGGACGATAAGGAGTTCCCTTCTCTGCCACGTCCCCACGCCGCTCATCCTGGTCCATCCACACAGTCGGCGCGCCCTCCCTCCTGCCCCCCCTCGGACTCAATAACTTCCACACTGGTCATCGGAAGTTCGATGGTCAGGGACCTCGAAACCTCTTCTGAAAAAACCCACCCTTGATCCTGAGGTCCAGGTCCAGTCCATGCATTCGTTACTTCCAGACTGGACTATTGTAATTCCCTACTGTCAGGTTGCTCAAATAAGTCCCCTTAGACTCTTCAGCTAATCCAGAATGCTTTATCGCACGTCCTGACAAGAACTAAGAAAAGAGATATTTCTCCCGTATTAGCTTCTCTGCATTGGCTTCCTGTAAAATTCAGGATTGACTTTAAAGTCCTTCTCCTGACCTACAAAATCCTAAATAGTCAAGCACCATCCTATCTAGAACAGCTCTTAGTACCTTATTGTCCCACTAGAGCACTGTGCTCCCAGAATGCAGAGTTACTTGTGGTTCCTAGAGTCTCTAAAGGTAGACTGGGGGCGAGATCCTTCAGCTACCAGCCTCCTTTCCTATGGAACCAGCTCCCAGTCTGGGTTCGGGGGGC
Source organism: Perca flavescens (assembly GCF_004354835.1). Lineage (NCBI taxonomy): Eukaryota > Metazoa > Chordata > Actinopteri > Perciformes > Percidae > Perca > Perca flavescens. The sequence continues at coordinate 6,525,441 of NC_041340.1, read as the reverse complement.
AGACACCGTCACCACATTTAAGAGTAAACTGAAAACTCTCCTCTTTGATAAAGCTTATAGTCAGTGAGTGAGGAGTTGCAGCGTCCGCCTAACCCGGCCCACCTGCTTCTCTTCGTAGTCATCCGATTTATTTATCATATAACCAATAATATAGCGAGAGTCGAGGGAGTCAGGCCAGTACAGCCCGATCCGGCAGGAGAGAGTTCAAGCCCAATCCGGCACCTCTTTCTAAGCTAACCTGCCTCTCTTTGTTATGCTATTATAATTCTAGACTACCAGGGAAGTTCCTTCCTTCCTATGACACACTGAGCTGCTCTCTCATCTCTGTTTTTACTTGTTTCCTTTTGTATGCATCCTTGTCCCAGAACTGCTTGTTACTAACCTAGCTCTGGGGAGTTTACACCCGTGCTCTGCAGCGCCACGTTACATCCCGCAACACCCTGCTGCGATGTTCATACGCACAGAGTAGTCAGGATCCGGCATAGGAGACTGCACTACTCAGAATGACACAATGTGCCCTGCTATGACATGAACTACAACGACTACCTTCGAAGTCACTGTTCCATTATCTTTAATGTGACTGTTATTGCCACTGTTCATCACACCCCCAACCGGCCCCGTCAGACTCCGCCTACCAAGAGTCTGGGTCTGCCGAGGTTTCTTCCTAAAAGGGAGTTTTTCCTTGCCACTGTCGCAACAGCCACTGCTAACGCTCTTGAGGGAATTACTGTAATTGTTGGGGCTTTTCGAAATTATAGAGTGTGGTCTAGACCTACTCTATCTGTAAAGTGTCCCGAGATAACTCTTGTTATGATTTGATACTATAAATAAAACTGAATTGAATTGAATTGAATTTGTTTTGATGAAAATGTTCTAGATCTGGGTTCACTGTTACCTAAAGTATAGTTTGAGTAAAATGACTACAGGTGCAGAGCACAGGAAGGTCAACAGGCTGAGTGATGGTTGATCTTGAGGCAGAGATGTGGAAAATGAGCTAGACTCCTCCGTGACCTCTCTGCTGCACTCCCAGGTGCAAGTGAATGTGATTCTGCAGCAATAAATATTTTAAAGGACTACTAGTGTCCATTTCCGCTGTGAAGATGTTTTTTTGAGGCAGGCGCAGTATAAGCATCTGTGTGTGTGTCTTTTTAGAGTAAAGTGAAGCAATGGGGTTGTTGAGGGAAAAATATGCAAACACTAAGGTTTTTAAATATTTTGTTTGCCATTATTCAAATTAGTTTGCCGGGGTTTTTTTTAAGTTTGCATCCAGCTCAATAATATCGGCTTTCAAAACAAAAGCTTTCAAGGAAAATACGAGACATTCTTTAATGTGTGAGTCATGGGCTAAGGTCTGGAAAGTCATTTGTAAAAGAATTACAACTAAATAGAAGAATGTTTGTAATGGTCTTATATACAGTATATTACACTGAAATTGAAGGATTCCGTCTGCAGCCAGTGAGACCATTTGGGCTCCATCTCCTTTAAGTTCTTCATCCCCTGTCAGCTAATAAGACGCAGCTTTGTGATCCCCGGTCTTAAAGCGCAAATCTTTTTCCTCAACAATAATGCAACAGCAATAAATGCCAAACCAATTCCTGCTATAAAACTAAAGGGTCAACATTCAATCAGCAGCAAGCTGCAGCAAATAAAACTATCAGTGAAAGACAGTAGAGTTTATATCTATACTTGGACTCATCATCTTTATCTCTTCACTCTCGGCATGCTTATGGCTACAATAACAGCAGAGCATTAAACTAATTCACATGACATGAATGCTTTTATCTTTTTTGTAGGAAAAGTTTATAGTATGTTAATTATTGACTTCATTATTTGACAGTGAAGATTGGGAGATATTCCAACATGGATGGAGACGAGTATCATTTATCCATCTTTAGAATAACTGTGAAAACAACATGAAAGTTTAAAACTAGGTACCTTTGCACTAGAGTTGAAGAGTTGAAGAGTAGAATCATGCGTGTTAGGTCAATACCTAAGATATGTTTCCTCCAGACTTTATGACAGAAAAAACATGGGTGTGATTGGTTGCTGGATACCTCCTCTGTTTCTCCCTCTGCTCCCTTGATTGTTCTCTACTTTCCCTCTATGCCGCTCTGTTTTGTTCTCTCGCAATCTGTCTTAGTCGGCCTCTCTCTCACCCTCAGACTTGTTACAAAATTACAAAAGCCTGCATCAGTTGAAAGGGAAGACAGTCACGCTTAGTCAGCCCCTCACCACTCGCGCTAATCAAACACTTTCCAAAGATATGCTGTCATATCGCTCCGTCTCCCTCGTCTCTATTCTTTCCAAAACTAAACTTAAGGTCCACTGAGCATCAGTTTGAGGATCAGTTCTGCATTCCAAAGATAGCTTCACAAGGGCTACACATGGAACAGTTATAAACCCAGCTCGAAAGCTCTCAAAGAGTGTTCAAGTCAGATATTCAATGAAATATTAGCAATGTCAAGAGGAACATTTGACTGCAAGCTGCAGACACTTTGATGCCATTAATTAACATTTTACTATAGATGAATTAAATAGTAAGCATGAATTTATCAAAGACAAGATAATCTTGCAGAGACAAAAAAGGGGTCAGTAAGACAAGAAAAAAATCAGTCTGAAGCTTTTAAAACTGAATTCCATCGCCAAGAAACCCTGTTTGTGTTAACGGAACCACATACAGCACACTTGTGTTCACGAACCTGACCAGTCTGCAACATATGCCGTGCTCCCCACAGTACAGACAACTGCTTTACATTATCCAGGTTAACTGCGAACATTGTCTCCGGAAAGACACGCTGCTGTTGAGTCTCCAAAATAAAAGTGGAATTTAATTAATCGCCATTGTATCATGGAGCTGGCAGAAATCTTAGGGGTAAAAACTCAACATATCTGCAAAAAACATGTCTGCAAAACAATGTTCAATCACGCTTTGGTCGGATATTGTAGGGACATTTTTAAATAAAATGAATGTTTTGCAGACAGTGAATTTGCACATATCTGCAATAGTTAATAAAAGAAAGTAATCCAGGCAACATTAAGGGTTCAGTATGCATCACATTAACTAAGTAGCGCGATCAATCATACAAATGGAGATAACACACTTTCAGAAAGTTTCTCCACAAATGCATTCATGGTGTTATAATTGTGTGTTATAATCGTGTTATAATCGTTTTTTCACACGAAAAGTGACAGACATAGTTGTGCAAAGAATTTAAAGAGAGCTTGAAATAGACCTTCAAATCCTGCTTACTTTCACAGCTGGCCAATCCCTACTTAAAGTGGGCATGCTTGTCTGTTTGTCAGTTTCGGAAAGCGGGATTCAGATGCTGTCCAATGATTCCACAAGCAAACAAGAACCTTTACTAGCTGTATTGGAGTATTCTTACCTTATCTCTAATGCCCTGTCGAAGGTTTTCTCTCTCTGCCTCCATTTTTGCATATTTGGCCTTCCTCTCCTCCTCCTGTTGCCTCAGCGCCTCTTGCCTTTCTTCCTCTTTTTTTGCAGCATCGGGATCCTTCTCCTCCTCCCCACCAAGCATCTTGCCCATGTCTTTGGTGGCCCCTGTTGTTGGTGGTGAGAGAGAGAGAGAGAGAGAGAGAGAGAGAGAGAGAGAGAGAGAGAGAGAGAGAGAGTAAAGTGAGAAATAACACAAATTGTCAGGCAAAAATCTTTGAACGAGTGATACCGGCAATTGACAGTAATTGCACATAATAGATTTCAGTTATAGGCTTTTTCTAACCATTTTGTGTGCACAGTGATACATCTAACATTTGGATAATTCAATAGACATTGCTTTGTATTTCAATCCATTTCAGGCCAGTGAAAGAGCACCACAATCTTCCCTTGAGTGAACCAAAGACAAAAGTGCCTTTGTGTCAAGTGTGACAACAGATGGAGCAAGAGGTGAGTGCCATGAACAAGAGTCTGAGATAAAAGACGCTGTAATAAATTATTAGCAATTTTCTTGATTGCCTTTGTCCTTTGCTATCTCCAAAAGAAATGTCAGCCTCATGCAACATGTCCACTTGGACTAAGGGTCAAGCCCTGAGAACAAAAGGCTTGAGTGCTGTTGAAAGAACCATAATAAACCAACACTGGAGGTCACTCTGCTACTAATCCCATCGTATGTGTTATATAGCCTAAACAAGAGATGAAGCAAATATGCATTTATAATTACATTCTGTTTATTACAATTGACTTGTATTGTAGCTTTGACTTTTGTTTGTTTCCTTATTTCATCACTTCTAACTGCTAATTATTTTGGAAATTAGGCATTTCCTACCATTGCTCTGACTGTTACTTGCTCTGAATCAGAGCATCAGTTCATATTTTAAGTGTAAATGTAGTGTTTCTTTTTCTGATGATGGCAAAAGATGCAAGATGCAAAGAAGAAAAGTCATTTTGATTAAGTCCTCTTCTTGACGAAGACTGGTTTATTAAAACGCCTGCAGGCACTGGCAAAGCTGCCTCAGGCGCTGACAGCATTCTGTATCATGACTTCTTCTGCTGTCTGTGTGGAGCATCTGGCATTTGCTGCGGGCATCAAATGACATGCTTCACATGTCATCACACAGCCGGTGTGTTTTGTCCTACTACACCAGTATCCCTAGGACCTGCAATGTCCAGTGCCAATCCGGAAACAAATACGCTATGTCCTTTTGTGTAGGGATGTAGAGAGTAAGGGTGTGAAGGTTGTGGTGAAGACCAGAGTTCTCGATCTGTTTTACAGAGAAACTTTTGAAAATGAAACTTGTTAAACTTTAGCGTCTGAAGATTCAAATTAAAATCACACGACATGATGACAAGAAAGTACCGAGATATATCTCATGAAGTCCAAGCTCAAACAAGATATGAACATGATCTATTTTGCCATTCTCATTAGAAGTGATCGCTACTAAAATAAAATTCACTAAATTATTGCTAGTAAATTGTATACAATTAGGTAACAATATGGATATACAGTAATGTAGCATTTTTAACACATGATTAACTGACAATCTGTTTGATCTTGTTTAATTACAATTATTCTCTAATTAAAAGAGAAGTATTTTTTAGTATACATTAGCTGTCATATCAGACAGATAATCCTCTTGCTGATGTTTCTGACTTCTTTGCAACTGATGCCATTTTATCTTTTGCATTTCACATTATGAAGTACCTTTGCCAAGCTTCCACATGACTAATCTCGATGCTCAGGGCTAATTAGCTTGTCTGATTGTGACAAAGTTGCTGCTTAGAAGCGTGAGACAGTTGTTGTTCCCAAAAGCCTTGGTGTCGTCAAACGCTTCCAGCTGTGGAGTCTGGGAACGGTAAGCAAAGCAAGAAAGCTCCAGAGGAAGAGCTGAGAGCCTTAGCTGCAGTTAGAAAAACATGGAAACATGGTCTAAAGTACTTAATTAGAAAGCACAATGAATAACTCATCCCTCACCACAATCAGAGCGATTCAAGGCAACTTACTTAAAATGGTAGAAAAAGGCAACTGCAAATAAAGGTTTTAACTGGAGTTCTAAAATCTCTTCCATGACAAATAAAATAAAATCTAATTTAAATCTAAACCCATCAACCAGAACCATTCAACACTTTAACTTATGTGCTGGTACAGCCAAAAAAATAGGATCCGATAGGAAGACAGATGTGCTGATTGACATCCCATGCAATGGCTGAATCGAACAATAAATGACAAGGACCCTAAAGAAGAGACTGATTGAACACCAGATATCTGTGAACACCAGATCAAAACTAGTCAGGACATCAACTGGAAAGGTATCAATATTACTTTTTTACTTGCTTGTCTTTCACATGACTCAAGAAAAAGAGTCTACAGTCATGCTAGCAGCTCTGTGATGCCGTAATGCTCATTGTGAAGAAAACCTAACTTTTAAATAGATACTGAAGCCAAAGTATAGGTTGATGGGGAAGTTGAGAATATCACAAAAACGCACAAAGACAATGTCTGCATTAAATTGCATGGTAATTCATCAAATAGATGTCGAAACATTTCACTCTGAACTGTAAATGTCAACCTGCTGGTGGTGCTAGAGAAAAAAGTCAGAGGGTCACCAAATCCTTTGGGCGCCATAAATATCTGCACCAAAGTTCATGGCAACCCATCAAATAGTTGCCGAGGCATCTCACTAGTAAAAACAATTCCAACCTCACATGAAATGAAAAGTGAAAAGTCCGTCTCAGCAGGCTTCATACTCTGTGGATCATAAATGTCGGTAGAAAATGTCACGACAATCTATCCACTGCCATCCTCAGAAGCACATTGCTAGGGTGGCTAAAACTAGTTTTAAGTCATTCTATTACCCCACAGTGCTAACCTAACATGTTTAGTGCATTGCCCCAAGCAGGGAGAGCTAGTTAACCATGCTAATTCATTACAGTTTAAATGGGACTTTTTGTTTTAAGTCAGCTGAGTCCCAAGGGCTGATTTTAAAAGTAGTAGAAGGCTTTCTCTGCTTAGTTAGAATAAGAGTAGAAACTGAAAAGGGATCAGGGGGCACTTTGGAAGTTATGGATTGTCGGGTCATGCGGTGGATTAGACTGGGCAGAGTTACATAAAATGCTGGCTTTAGATTTTGAGAGCGTGTGAAAACACAAGGGGAGAGTGTCTGGAAGTATCTGTGGTGCTCTCTGTGTGTGGATGAGGCTCTGCTGGGTGTTAAAGAATGGGAACAAAATGTACAGCTCTTAACTCTGTGCAAGTGTGTCACTCTAAGTGTGCACAGCCACTGTGGGCTGTCAGAGCAGTAATCGAGTGCGTGTCCTCCAGGTGTATTCAAGTGTTTCCACTCGTGTGTGTATGTGTGTGTGCATGAGTTGCGTGTTTCATGCTGACGGACGGGTGAGACCACAAGAGAAGAGTCCCCTGTGGAGCCCAAAGACAGAAAAAGAGAGAGAGGGCTGAAAGTGAAGACGGAGAAAAACAAGGACAGAGGAACAAGGTTAACTACTGTAGAATGAGAGTGAAAAAATGACATTGACAATGATTGTGCATAAATTAGAGATTAGCGTAACATTTACAATGATGTAAAAGAGCACTGAGGAAAAAAGAGAACAGGTGATATTCAGGAAAGAGAAAAGAGGAATAATGCCATAGGACATTGAAGGGGAATGGTGATCGAAAGATAATCGAGAAATCCATGTCAGGGAAAAGTCATGAGGAAGAGAGAGAAGATACAAGGGAATTGGCAGATAAAGAAAGATGAGACTGGATGGCTAGAAAAAGAGAGACAGATTGAGAGAAAGAGAGAGAAAGAGATGAAAAAAGGGAAAACGTGTTGTGAGGACCAGAGGGAAAAGTGAAAAAAGTGATAAAGGAAGAGAGAGGAAACAGCGGGATCAGCTCAAGGACTCTGTGTCCCTGCCCTCCCATCTGTTATCGCTCCTCAGCATTCCTGCGACTGCCGACCAGCGGGTCCCCACGGACCACACCAACCATCATCATCAGTCTCCTGCCCGGGGCTGGGAGGAAGGTGGTCCCAAAACCTAGTGGATGACCACCAAGGGAGCCTTACCATGAAGCAAAAAACATTGTGAATGGTTACAGCGAGAGAGCATGCTGAAAATGTTAGCTGTGTTCTTCTATCTCTCAGTGTCCTCCGTAGGTTGTATCCCAAATCCTTTAGTCATGTTACAAGACCACAGTGAAGACAAAAAAGCTCTAGAGATTCTTAACCTCTTTTAGCAAATTGTTTTAGTTTAACAGCCATGCCATCTTCCTTGTTGGAAAAATGACAAAAATGCATGCCCCTTGTTTACCTGCACCCCCCCGTCTTCATCTCCTAGTAGCAGAGAGAGTTCAGGGGCAGAGGGGTAGTTGAATATGTTAAGCCTGAGTCATTGATCCTTATCTGACTGAGGTTTTCAAGTTTGAATCTATGGCCCTGACCATGGCTCTGAAATATCAGTACCCTAACTGTACTGTGTATTGATAAATCCAGGGCACTGTTTTGGGTGCTGAAGTAGCAGATGGATTTGTAATTGCAATTTTTTCTCTAAATTTCGCCCTTGTTCAGTATTGGCTTGGATCTGGGGTGGGCTGGGGGGTATTACAAAGAGTCTTTCATGGGGCGGATTGCCAGTCACTGGTGAACGAAACGAACCGGGTCCGCCCCCCATGTTAAAATTGTACAAATTGGCTACTGAGTATACTGCAGTATTTAACAGTCTGCTAGTAATGGCATAACTAATTCTTAATTTAGTATGCAGTATGCAATAAATGTAAATTGTTTTGTTTTAAATTTGTCATACCTGCCCAGGGACTACAGGTGGAAATTAGCAATTGTTGCTATAACCTGGCCCAAGACATATTCTCTTGTTTAACAAGTTTAATGTTTATTTGTGCATTGTCCCTGTTTCAAATAAATCAATTTCCAATTCCAATTCCAATACGTTATTAGTATATAGTATTGTAAGTAGTACGCAGTATGTAGTACGCAGTATGTTAGTATGCGATTTTGAAAAGAATCTACCTGACCACAACCAAACAGCAGACAGACAAAGTTAGCAATGAGCTGGTAAAGAAAATGGAACAACAACTACAGAACCAGATAATTTTCTCAGCCATTGGTGGAGACCAAAACAGAGCTAAAAGCAGAGTGAATACAGAATATTGATGTTTAGGCTAACAGGCGGATAGAAACACAACTCTGATGGATGCTAATTTTGCTCTGTGTCTGCTGGTGTGTAAATAGATTGTTGAAATGTCGGCCATAACAACTTGCATCATTTTGGGGTTTTATTTTTACGTTTATCTTTAACAGATAGGCATAATCTGATAAATCTCACACAATCAATTTTGATAATGACCTCATGTGCAGTTTATGGTTTTTTAAATTTGTCTTGACTGGATGAAAAAAAGGTGTTGCTGAGGTAGAAGGAACCAATCTGGTATCAGTGTGATGTTTATAAAGTGACAAAAACATGTTCACATTCACGTCTCGCCTACTTTTTAAAGGTCACGTAAATGTCATAGTTGCATTGTGACGCTTTTAAAGATTCGTGGCTGAGTTTCAACTCCTACACAAAGTTTTATTTATGTCAGACCTTGAAAAGATGAGAAAAAAGAAGAAAAAAAACTGAGTCACTTTTCACTCTGAGTTGTCTGTGCCGCTCCTTGACAACTATTGACTCAAAAAGAGAATAATTTGGTTTTTGGAACACAGTTGTCCTTTGGGTAAAAGGAGAGGAGAAAGCCCTGCTCGGTACAGAAAATTGCTTCTTCATTGGGATGACCAAGGGAAGACTATTTTATAGCTGAATAATGGCAAGTTCAATCTCCTCTAAAGTGTCTATGAGCAAGACACAGAGCTCCCTTGCTGTGAAAGTTGTAGCTTGTACTGACAAAAATCACCAAAAATGTTATTGAAATGTTGTTAATTGTATTATTGGACTTTTCTTTCAATTTAGTCTAAAATCTAATTGATGGGTAAATAAACCAAAGTTTACTAAAAAAACCTACAGTGAATTAAAGGCACCACAAGTCCAGTGGATGTGTAGGTGCCAAACGGAGTGAGGACCTCAGCAGCAGAGCAGGTGGAAATACAGGAAGCATGTCAGCAATTGAAGTATTTGGCAAAGCGGACAGAAACAGGGAATGATTTTTCATGTGTTGGAAGAGAAATGAAAAGAGGACACTAGGGAAGCTCCCCTCCCCCCACCCCCTTCCACATCATACCTCAGGAAATCTCTGGGGTACATGGGAAATGGAGGCTTGAGGTACATCATTCCTGTGCTTTATCACCCGTTCACAACCATTATCAGTGGAAGACAGCCTCACAGAGTCTGGCCTTGGCGATGAGCGAGCAGGGACAGGAGATATTTATCACCTCTGAGGTTGGCACCAAGGACGAGGCAGACCACACACACACACACACACACACACACACACACACACACACACACACAGTGCAGGTCACCACAACACCCATTTACTTGTGGATAGATTTGTTTATCTTAGTAATATGTGTGGATGAAGCACATTCAACTAGATTAATGACACTATCAATCATGAAAATAAGCATAAGTAAATGAAATATACATTTGATTGAAAAAAATCTAAACCAAGTTTATGATCAGAGCACTCAACATGAGACCACCAATGTAACCAAGAACTATGTGTGACTAAGAAAGAATACCAGTAATCTTTCTAAAAATTATCCTTAGTTATAAATCAAACCCATGAAAGATTTCATCAAAAAACTACAATACAAGTCAAAAATACACCAAAATGCAACATTTTCCTGCCTGAAGATTTCCAGAATGATATCACTTTAGCAGCCACTTTAATCACCACGATCACTGGTTCATTATATGATAACTGGCTTTGTATGGAATGTAGGTCTGATAGCTTCGTCTGGCTCTCCAGATAAGCACTACTCTATTTGTGTTGGAGCATGCTCTAACAACCCGTGACAGCTCGGGGTGGCACGTTTGGTCACGTGCCAGAGATCATGGAGAGCTTCATAAGCAATTACTCAAGCGTCACTGCAATAATGAGTCGTGGAGGTGACGCTGCGGCAGGCTAAATCCTCCACGGGCGACACCGAGGACTCTACCAACCACTGAGTCATAGGGGAGGTAAAACACAGACAACAGAGAGGAAAGTTTACTGTGTACAATATGCCATTTACAGTACACTACAGATTTTTTTTTTTTTTTTTAAATTACTTAGCTAAAATTTTATTCATTGTGAAGGAAAGAAACAACATGTTAATCGCAGATACTACAACAAGAAAAACTATGAAGAACTAATTATTTTGGAGGTAAAATTGTTAAGACAATCAATAAAACATTAGAATAGAGATTGTATGCATTCTTTATTAAATAGACTGACTACATATACATTTTTCCAGGCTTGTGGATTAAAAAAATGTATTAAGGATCATTAGACATGGTTCAACAAAGCTGGTCAACAGCACATCACTGACAAAAAGCTCCTACAACACATGGGGCCCTATTTTAACAAATAGGGCCCCATATATATATATATATATATATATATATATATATATATATATAAGCGCATGGCATGAAGCGCATGGCGCAGGTGCATTTAGGGCGTGTCCAAATCCACTTTTGCTAGTTTGACGGTAGAAACGCCGGGCGCATGGTTCAAAAGGATTGTACTTAGTGTCTTAATTACTGTAATTATAGGTATGTTTTGGGCATAACATCCAATAAACCAATCAGTGTCATCTCCCATTCCCTTTAAAAGCCAGGCGCGTTTGGACCTCGGCGCATTGCTATTATGATGGCGGATTTGCACCGGAATATTTTTATTTGTAATCTTTTGCTTGTTTGTGTGCTGCTGCTCTGCCCTGTGTGTGTGTAAGAGGCATAGTGTGCCTAGGCACATTTTACTAATTTGCTGTTAAAATAACAATGAAATGCTGTGCTATTGACTTTAGACCAGGTTTTTGTTGGTCAATGGCGCGATCACTTCCTGCTGCCTCAAGATAGCAATACGCCAAGAATTCACCTGAACACACTTCCCTGTAAGACAGCACACCCATGGGCGCAAAGATGGACGCAGGTCCATTTGCTATTTAAATGACAAGGGCGCTGGACACGAAATTGACAACTGCGTTGGGTTGGGCTTTGCGCTGCGCCGGGTGCAAGATAGGGCTCATGAAGTGGCTTTGCTCTGTGGTAACATTATAGATTCAAGGTCTCAGCTTCGGTCATCCCTGCCGAAGTGTCCTTAAGTAGGTTACTGAACATCGGAATGCTTCAAGGGCTCAGCTGTATAAAACACAGACCTGTTATGACCCTGACCAACATGAATACAGTCAGGGATAGGAGATTGTTTGAAAATCCCCGAGCCTACAGGGATCAATAAAGTATCAGTTGGTACTTTGAAGGCATAATCTTACACCAGTGTTTTTGGCTATGTCTACAGCTATGTCTGGTTTTCTGATCCCTGTTTGTGCTTACACTAAAGGAAATACCTAAGAACGGCTCATAAAATCCATCTGTGAGAGACAGAGGTATTAATGCAGACTTTAACATAATGAGTTGTGCAAAGTCTTTGTAAATTCAAGGACAAACATTTTGGTTTAATACGTACTAATGAATGAGATTCTGTTGTTTTATTGGTTATTATTAAAATAGAAAACCTAAATCATCCCCATTCTGATGAAAACAGTTGTTTTCCTGATCAGGATTTGAATATTATCTTTGCAAACGTGGATACAAGTCTTCCAAGATGATGGGAACTACTTCCTTTCAGCTGTCACACCTCCTCAGAGTTTAAATAATATGCATCTGTCTTGACAGTTCAATGAACTGCACCAGGATAGAGGGCTAGAGATCTTTGATGGTCTATAACCTTGGAAGTAATTCACATGACATCAGTCTGAAAAAACGCACGAGAAAACTGAACATAAACGGTGTCTTTCAGGTGTTCATTCTTGGTCTATTACAACCTTTTTAGCTTGTGTTTAATTAATTTTCTTTTAGATATCTTAATATTTTTTGTGATAATGTGATTGTTCATTGCCCATTATTTAACTTAATGTTACTTCATGCTGTTACTTCAATACCTGGTGGGTATACACAGAATTTTCAGTCAATGATTGGTAATAAAGTATACCCAAAGATGTTTTCACTGTCTTCATCAGCTCCACATGTAAAACAAACAGTAGCTGTTGGCAACCACCAGACAACCCCCTGAAATATCTAATATCAAGTTCCTGTGGTTTATTATCCATAGTTTTAACATAAATTATATCTTACAACATTTGATATTAGAATTAAAATCCTTCGTAATTTAAAAAATAATTTGTTAGCATGCAAAACGTAAAACTTTTTTTAGCTGTAGTATTTTAGTGCCACCTGGACGTTACAGTTTCCCTTCAGCTCTCTATTATAGTTTAGATGCTGAAGCTAACTAGCAAGCCAATTATCTTTGTGGAGATGCTTTTATGTGACTGAGTAAAATAAAGCAGGTGATCAGGAGCCAAAGAGGTAGAATCACATATAACCCTCTGCGGACAAAAGACGCACAGGTGACTCCAAGCCATGTTTGACAACAGTCCTACTCTAAAAGGGATATTACATTTTCATTTTAGACATTTATTTACTATTTCAGTCATATATTAAGCTAAGCTAGTGAACCCGAGACGTTTGCAAACTTATTTCAAGCACAAAAACCATTGACTTTAGGTTTGTTTTCACAAGAAATTTGAGAAATTTCAAAAAGCAAACATCAACTTTTCAGCTTTATCGGCCAAATTATCTCTTTATTCATTGCTCTGGAACAAATTTGGGCCTCACCGTACAGAAAACTGAGTTTGTTGTGAACATTTTGATATGAAACACACGTTTGTATGCATATACCCTTAAAAGCTGAATTTAAAAAGGTATGTGAAAATGCCCTTAGACCTCAGAGGGTTAAGTACACTGTTCATTGATTAAAGCTAATATTATACCTGTCAATGTTTTGCTGTGAATGAACAATGGACCTGTATAAAATCTAAATTAACTATCAGACAAAGTAGTTTTTATACTTTTTATACTAAGTTTTTTAACCACTTGTGAATCAATCTAATCACTGAGATCATGTTAGTTCATTCACACACAAATTAATTAAGGCCTAATTATAACTGGCTTGCTGTGTGTTGCTGCTGTTGCCTTTGTTCTGCCAGGTAGGAGACCTGAAAGCAATTATGTCCGAGTCAGATGTGACAAAGATTTGTGGAACTAAATAATTGCTTCTGATAATTGCCTTTGAGAGGATCATACACAAGTGAGAAGTTAAATAAATGAATAATTAGATCTGTCAACTAATTAGACAACAATTATATAAAAAGCTATTTACTGATTTCATATGTAGGATTTGTTTTTGTCACACTGTGTCATGACACTGTCATGTGTTCATGACAGTATCATGTCACTCTTATGTAGATACCTTCAAGTAAAGTGTTACCAAAAGTTCTTTATTGTGTTTCTACAATGAGATAATGAGTGTGAACGAGTCAGTTTTAGTGCAGAGCTATTCAAAAGATCTAAAACTTTGTTATCCATCAGTTTCTTTTGCAGGGTGTTTTACCTTATCACACCTTCACCTAGTTATCTTCACACCCACTTAATTTGTCCTATTTATACACTTTGTACATACCTGAGATGTGACTTCTAACACCTTTGAATCCTAACATACCAGAGCCAATTAACAGGTTAACTAATTAACAGATTCATGTATCTCCCCCTGTTATAGTTCTGTATGCAAATGAAGATGAAAATAAGCATCAACTGTGCCTGAAGCTGAACTTTTCTAAAAGAAAATCTACAGTACGTCGCAGCTCTTGTGGATAACTGAGCAAAAGCAGCATGGAATGTTGATACTTGACATGGATTGTGTGTTCCCTTTTTTTGTATTTATGGTAATCAATTCAGCTGGGAAGATGAGTATGTGTGTGTAAGCAAAAGTGATATTATATTCTACATAGAACTGGTAGTTAAAATTTCTCAGACAAGAGGCCGTCAGTTTAAAACAGAACTCTTCCAAATGCATGACTTGGAAAGGGGATTTGCTTTCGCTGTCTAACAGGATCTATGTTTAGGAGAATTCATCAATACTAGATTTGCATTTTCAGTAGTAGTATTTCCCACATGACTACAGATGCTAATGCGGCTCCCTCTTCAGCTCCGCAATAAAATTCCCCTATCATCCATGCAGCTAAAAGACTCACACATTTCACATTAATACAATAGTAGCTTCTGACATGGTTCTCATTTTACACAATTTGCCAATCTATCTAAAAAGAAATGATCCGATCATTGCCATGATGACATCTGTTTGATAGGGATGTCATCTAAAGACTAAAAGAGAGACAAAAGATGTCTTGATGTTCATTTAAAAAATGTAGAAAACACCACTGAAAGTCATAAACCAAGCAGTGAGAGGTTCGGAATCTAAGCCTCCTGCATTTCCGACTCGCCGAGCTGTTGAAAGAGAAAAGATAATCATAAGCTACGGAGCTTTACAGGCTGAAGTATTTCAGTGTTGCATACTTGGGAGTTCTTTAAGCGGGTCAACTACTTCTTTTTTTAGTAGCCAAGTTGTTTTTGAAACGTATTAGCCAAGGTAAACAGGAAGTCTAAATTGTATCGCAAATTGTAGTACGGACTTGCATAAAGTCATCTTTTCAAAGCTTGGAGCATCTTTGAGAGCACTGTGATGCTGCTGTCACCTGAACTAGGCATTACCATGAAAATCCACATGGAGCTAAGCTGGCTGAGATCCTCCTCGGGTAAGTATTCTCAGCATTATGCATGCCCATTGATCCCTAATACCCAAGACTCTGCTTCCCTCTCAACCCCCAGTTGTGCTTTTAGCTCCAATTTCGCCTCCTGCCTCTACGTTAACATCAAGAACTATGATTCAATCGCCTGTGCCTACTGATGGCTTTGGAAAGTCTCGGTGTATGAATTAGCTCGACGGATCTATGGCTTCCCGCTATGCATAATCAGCGTCGCCTCATCCATCCCTGCCACTCTCTGTGTATACTCATCGATCACATGTAATCTGATTTCAATGATAACTAACACTATAACTCAAACATGAGATCGCGGCAACCTCCGCGCCGTCACCCGTGGCTCGGATTTGTGCGGCTCTGGAGTGTGTGAAATATGAAAATGCAATTCATGCCAATCCCTCTCACAGCATGAGCGGTCACGCAGGAGCAAAGACAGTGCGTACATACAGAGTAGGACAGTGGAGCTCTGCATGGCTCAGATTAGGTTGCAATTTCTAACTGTGCATGCACAAGTGTGAAAAAGGCCTGCCATTCACATAAATTGTGTTTATCTGCAGTTAGATAGTCAAATGGCTTTACACACCTGCATTTTAACACGTTATATGACAAGTGATGCCACCAACGCATGGACCATCAATGAAGACAAATACAGCTGTCAGATACAATTAATGCAGGGAAGTAAAAAAGTACAGCATTTTCTTTGAAGTTGCTTAAAAAAAGTGAACAAATGTCAACATTTTACCAAGTAATTTTGAGGTAGTTGAGTATTTGTAATATATATTGCTCCACTACATTTCAGTAGGAACATTTCTAAACTTTACTCCACCTATGTATATTTGACATTAAGAGTTAATGTGTGTAAGATAAAGAAGATAGAAGATCAACACACAAACGTGGTGTTCTCATAACCAGATAAACAGCTGGGCAGTATATAATGCCGGTATAATTAGCTCTACAGGGGCCATTATCCCACCTAATGAGTATTTGACTTACGTACTTTTGATACTTAAAATCCTTAACAAGCACCCATATTTTGTTCTGCACAAGCTTGAAAATGACAAACCCAAAATAAAAGTGTTATTGCTCTTAAACCGTTTTAATTGCAGCATAATCGTGGTCTTTTTTTAGAGCATTTCTCTTTGGAGTTTACTAATAAAAAGTCAAGAAGTTCAAGTGATGCTTGATGTAAATTTGCAGAGGCACAAACATTGTAAAAAAAACACTTTTTTATTTAATTCTTTTACTGTTCTATTTCATTTGCACTTCAGTGAGAAAGAATCTTCACGTAGACACGTGTCAACATCCTGAGTCATCTCGTTACCACCTTCTGTTTCAAGGCCTAAAAGTCCTTCTGTCTAGAAGTAGAGGGACGAGGGAACTTTAAATTTGCAAATCAAAATAGGATCATATCCTTTCCTTGAATTCACGTGCTATATTTTTTGTATTTTATGAACACCAGGTGTTCCTCATATTTTATACATTCAGCGAGACTGGGTGATCACAAAAGAAAGTTAAAAAAACGTTCCACTTCAAAGCCAAACCGTCCCTAATCCACAACTCTGACTGGCAGAGGAGATGAATAAAGATGCACTGCAGTGTGTGAGCATCAACATATTTTTATGCCTTGTCACGGAGCCAGCTGCAAACTCTGATGTCAAGTTTCACTTCTGACTTATTATAGGACAATGACAGTTGTACATCTGAATTCTCTCTCTCTCTCTCTCTCTCTCTCTCTCTCTCTCTCTCTCTCTCTCCTAAATTAAATCCTGAATGGCCAAATATAATCTTTATTATTATTATTTCATATAGTGATATTTTATCCTTCCTCTCCAGTAACAGCTATAGATTCCACCAACTCCAACTCTGTGTCCCAGTTCCTTACATACAACATTTTAGATGTTAAGCCTGTAGTGTGTTCACACTGGAAAAGTAACAAGCTTAAAAGTGTATGAAAAGTTGTCAGTATGCAGATTATCTGGGCATTTAGACCGAAAATAGCACTAATAAAACAGTTTTTCCATCAACGATGTTATATTATGTGTCTATTTCTGGAGGGAATATAGCATTTTGAATTTCACACCAAAACAAGTGATACACCCTTTTTGGCTCGCACTTTTCTCCAAAAACTCCTACTTGTCACCCTGTATGAGTGGCAAGTAGGCGTAGTTGAGAGGAATTCAACTGTAAACAAGCAGAGAGGTGAGCAGTTTTTTGGTTATATTTTGGTGTTTATATTCTTTTTCAGGCTGTGCTGCATGACTAACCCGTGGAGGAAGGCTAAAAGCTGCAATTATTATCTCAGAAATAGAGCAGATACGTTTAATGTTTTGTTTACAAAATGTCCGGTTTTGCCCTACAGCATGTCCTGACCTCCAATTTGAGAACCATAACTATGTCACATCCAACCAGTTAGGTCTGAAAAGTGTGACTGACTGCAGCAGCAATATCCCATCATGCCTTTCTCTTGACTGATTTTCAGTCATACCACACCTCTGGCACACTTTCATGCTGGGGAAATGTTGGAGTATTTCGAGATGTCCTCTGATGTTCACCAAGCGACCAGACCCCTGCCTCTCCCACAGCTCTTTGAAGTTTTTTCCCGGGCGAAAACAGCGAAAGAAAGTGTAAGAAGTGAGCTGAGAATCGAGGTCAGCGCTGGATTCTCTGCGAGTTTTCTGTGGCGGCGAGGCACTCCCTGATCCCCCCCCTTTTTCTCCCTGAATTTCAAGAAATGTAATCCCCATTTGATGGAAAAAAGAAAGAAACGAGGGAGAATGAAGGAAGGAAGGAAGGTGAGAATCAGAAAGACACCGGGACAGACTGAAGGGGAGGATGAAAGAAAGAAAGGGGGAAAATAAATGGGAAAATGGAGAGAAGAAGAGTTGATTGTCCCTGAGGAAAAAAAAGGAAGTAGAGCGTGATGGCGGGGTTTCTGATGCTGACTCATCCATGTCAGTGACCTTGGCTAGCAGAGGAAGGGGACCCGCACAGAATATCAATTTTCTCCTCTACAGTGGAGACGGGCCACACTTTACATGTTCTTAACCATGTATGACAAAATATGACAAATCATGGTTACAATAGGCTTCATAAAGAATCTGCTGGCTCTGTTTTGGAGGCCTGTTGGTGAATTAGCTAAACTATTGTGCCATTAATACTATACAAGTTGCACTCCTAAGGCCCCCTAAAAAGGGTCTAAAATTGCCAATGTTCTTCCCCTCTGCATTCAGCCTTATTAACAAGGCCCCGGATCCCATGACACTGCCTCTTAATTTGGCCTGACATATATATTTGGTTCAGCTATTTAGACTCTGGATGGATGTAGCTTTTAAAGAGACTACACTTCAGGTACATTATTTGGGAAAAAGCAGTCGTTTTGGTGCACTTCCATCCCGCTAAAAGCGTCCTTCAGCGAGACACCGAATCACCTCCAACTAACAGGCCTGCTGCTCTTTCTCTGATGTCTGACCTCAGAACAAAGGAAGGGCAGAAAAACCAACATTAACCGTGAACGGTATTTTTTTTAATCACTTTCATTGTCTTGGCTTTATGACGGCAAACAAATTCAATCATATCTGATGATTTCAATGGGTCTATTTCCCTGAACCCTGAAAAAAATCAGCTGTAGCAAAGCCCATTTCAATTCGCTCCTCGACTATAAGTGGAATGGCTGATGTATCATGGGAGGCTGTCAAGGTAAGGTCAGTGAGGACGCTCTGATGTATTATTAGACAGAGAAGATGGATGTTGAAATTCTATTCTTGGGAGGGAGAATCATTAATGCAGTTTATTATGTCTTTGTTATGAACCTTGATGAAATTAGCACGTAAAATAGGGAGATTTTCTACATAAGGTGGTAGATTATATGTTGGTGTATTTTAGTAAACCTGCGTCAGAGTTCATATAGAGGTTTTGTCTGCCAATGTACAACTTTCCACATATTAACTGTATTTTTCTTGTCTTTTAAGTAATCAGGGGCAAGTTACTTAGTTACAGTAGAAAAAGTTACTTAAACTAAGAGGGCTTTTGGGCTTTATTTTGAAATAAAGACTAAGGAGAAAACTAGTGGAAGTAAAGAGAACAGGAGTCATAGAAAGAGCAATACAGAACATCACTATTTTACCATAATGGTGTGTTGTCATTTGTTCTGACAGTTGATCTTTTAACTAGTAAAGAGGATTATTACGGTGAGCAGAATGATGCTTAAGGACAAAGAAACAACGAATATGGCCCATTTTGAGTCAGTAACTTTTAAATCCCTTCATCCGAACATCTTTGTCTTGCTAAGTGCTCAGGATACAAAAGACTGAGAGTGTCACTAAATTCTACATGCGGGAAAAAAATATTTCTATAAAGCAAGCAGGGAGACAAAAGAATTCCTCCAAATTCTCTTCAAACGCTTCCCATGCAGTCTGTCTGGTTGGCCTCATTAACATTGGTTATCCATGATTCACTTACTGAATGCATTTTGTCCCTAACTATGATCTTCAAAATGCCTCAAATACATCTCACATAAAAAATTTACTTTAACTTCCAGTAAGCTTAAGAAATGGAAACTTTGGTTTCTATTCAGTGCTATCTGAGCTTCAGAGTGTGCAGTGTACCCGGGCTTATTGACCACAAAAATGTTTCCCAGCAGCCTTGTGTGTGAGCGCGGTTCTGTTTAAAATTGGATGTTCCACCTTGCAGAGAACTTTTCGTTATCTCGTCTGCTTTACTCCCTCTATATGCTTTGGTGTTAGCAGTTAGATGGCCAACTGTTGCGGTCTTTACAGTGTGTTCAAGTGCAACTTTCCATATAAGATGTGAGGTATAGAGACACAAAACGTTTGACTAGTTGCGGTTTGCCTTTGTCAGCGTTAGCTCTCACCTTGATTTCAACTCCTTAACGCTGCACTTACTGTATATAATATTTGTTTCCTTCAGCACTGAGCCTCTTTCAGCTCAATTGTCAAGATTTTATGAAAATAAAAAAACTAAATAAAACTTGTAATACATCTCTTTAGACCTGATGACGTTAGGGATATGATAACACACCCACACGTACACGTAAAACAACACACTGTATCCACACATGCTGTCACATAACAACACTTGCCCCTGCCTTGTTAGAGGCGGTCGGCCTCTCTTTCCTCCCTTGGTCCAAGTCGGTCAGCAGCACCAGTAAAGCCGGCCCTCGCTCAGACTTTCTGTCAGACTCGATTTCTGAGAGACAGCGGCTGTGTATGACTCACCCCTCATTGACCACCAACTGTGGAACATCTGCGGCCATGACTGACAGCTGTAGTCACGAGGACCCACGAGAGCTTGTGAATTCCCGTAGAATAGAACCACAAAACCAACAACAGTTTGTTTCCATCCAGAGGAGTAGATCCGCAGACGTTCCGCAGTTGGTGGAAATTTGGAGGTCACAGTTAGCAAGATGCATTCACCGGCCGGCGCTGCGCACATACTGTACCAGCACACAGCCGAATCAGTATGCTGATGCATGTGACAGGAGCAGCTCACTCGGAAAATTAACCTTTATTCCTCGAGGTTGAACGGGGAATGCTGGTCGGGGGCAGACTATGTTAGCGCTAGGAGGAGAAACTTGTGTGTGCCAGGTTTTAGGAGGCTAACTGGACCTGGAGGGTGTCAGATGGGAAGTAAACTGATGTCAGAGCAGCTTAGATTGCTCAGCACTTTTTAATAGTGATAGACTGATTACCAGCCCTGGCTGATTATTGGTCCGTTTTTTGGCAGTTTGCAGATTTTCTGTATCAACGTTTTATTTGCCTGATAACCGATAAAGTTAATTACTTAAAAAGTGCGGCTCGGCCACAGCTCTGTGTCTGTCCCTCTGCTTCGGTTTCACTGCCCACTGAGTTTGACTTAATGTCCCGCCCACAACACTATCTGACTATCTTTTACAATGTACTATGTTGAAAGTGTATAATTTATTAAATAATTGCTTAAAGCATTTAAACAAAGTTTTGTGTTGGAGTTTGTAACATTCTAAAATCTTAATTTTAACTTAAAGATTTTCATTTTCAAAACCTCAGCTTTCAGGGCTGAAGTTATATTTTCTTTAAAGTGAATAAAATCTGCCAGTTCAGTGAGAATATTCTATTTTAATATTCTATTTCCGAATCAGATGATCTTCTTTCAAGTATTTTCTACATTCAAGATTGATTTGACTCATTCTGGTGCAGCATCATCTTGAGTTATTCTTTCATACTTCAAGATACTGAGACAATGCTTGGAAAAAGGTTTGCATCGGGAACAGTTAGAGAGATATTCTTGCTGCACTGACAGGTATGCAGTTGAACGCATGTTTTACGTTTACCGAGCTGAAACTGAAAGCCGAGTGTTAAGCAGACACTCCTTGAAATGACAGCATGCATGAGCGCCATGAAGCTATGAGTGTTTGCCCCTTTGCTTGAAAGGTAACAGTGCAACAGCAGTTTTACATTAACACTCGGGGTGACTCGAGTTGTTCTGAACAAATCAGAGATGGTCTGAACCTGTTGACTCCAAAGTTAAGTCTCTTTGATGTGATGCCACACCGCAGCTGCTGCTGCTCAAGTGTCTCCCCTCGAGGCCGAAAAAAAAGGAGAAACTAATTAATCAACACTTCTCATGGCACATGATTTGATATCATCTCTTTTATCACCCCAGCTGGAATCATCAGTAATTAGCAGCTTTATCATTAGCATACCATCACCGCTGCATTGGAAATTAGCCTCTCTCATTCTCTGTAACCGAAGCAGCATAAAAGCACCGAAGAACCAGCCAGAACCAATCTCCTCATCCAGCTTCTTACTCTCATTAAGTTTATTCAGCTAACCAACAGCTCATTGACAGGCACAGAACACCAAGGAAACACACGACAGCCTTCAACTGCAAACTTCCGGGAATATCTTTTGAAAAATGCAACTATTTTGCAACGGTTAACACCGTTTTTTGGGGGGCATAATTGAACTGTTCGTGACTTCACATTCTTTCAAATTGATCTGCAATTTATAGCTATTGTTAATCCTGAATTTTGCACAGCAGCATAGTCTTTCCATTTTTTTAATGGACCTTATCTAAATGTCTTTGAACAGACTACTGTTCAAAATCAAACTTACTGTCTAGGCAGTAATATTTAAATAAGGTAAAATGCTGACAAGGAAAAAGAAGTATTAGATTTCCCCAGACATTTAGCAGATGGCCCTCGTGAAACCCTGCCGGTGCGTTGTGTTCAGTCAGACAACCATCCCTAAGCAGCAATTACTTTTATTAAATATCAAATATAATAATTATTCATGGTTATGGTGTATGTCAGAGTGTACAAAATCAATATTTCATGTGTTTTCATCTGTAACTTTGTGCACTGAAGGGTAGGTTGAACACCGGCTGTTGAGGTCAGCAGTCAAATATAGAAAAAGACTGATAATAAAAAAAGGGATTTTCATTATCCACTGTTCACAGTGTGGACACAGCTTTTGACTTACGGATATACTGGAACACAGCGTCATACTGAATATAAAACCCAGAGGTTAAAATGGTGTATTGTTACTGAAACTAAATATTCTAAGCTGTGAAAATACTATGACATGCTTTCAAAAAAATAAAATATTGCAAAGTTATTGCTGCTCATTTAAAAAATGAATAGAAATCACTTTTAGTAAACACTGATTGAGTCCAAATAAAGTTTTAAAAAGACAAATAGCAACACAAACAATTTGTCTTATTTCTCAATAAGACCTCATTAAATGTAAACTGTATCACCTAACCCTACTTCTTGCAAGAGGACAAACAACATATTTTGGGGGCATGGAGACATTTGACTGAAAATTGGTTTAAACCAATCTGCTCTTTGGGGTTTTTATGTGAAATTCGGTTAGAACATTGTATTTGACGATTTCCATTGACAATGGTTTTACAAATGGTTGTTAGCTTGCACTCTCTCTGATGTGCTACAGCTACTGTTTATATGTGTTCATACACTAAGAAGAAAAGAGACCCTTTCAGCTCAAAATGTTGTAATGTTCATTTTGTCCTTAATTTGTTGGAGCATACTAAAACGCACATTCTCTAGTGTGAGGCTGCAGCTTTGTCTGAACACTGCTGCTGTCGTCTCCATCAATAGTTTACGCTCCGCTCAGGCAGCTGTGGGCTTTTGTCTGCTCGTTTGGCCTGTGGGACATGTTTCTTTGTAGCACTGTAGATATGGATTGAGAAGATATCTCCTCTCCATTGTCTTGCACGACAAAAACTGCCACATATATCTGAACTGTGCACCACCCTGATAACAAAGCTGCCAATTCAGTCTCATAATCATTCTAGCAATAGAAAGAGCAATTCTCCTTTTCAGCATGACCCTCAGGCTGCTATTGATTCTATCGTTTCAACCTCCAGGGAGTCAGCGGAGTAACACAACTTCAGCAATGTCACACTAACTGTACGTGTGATTGTATGTGAAGTGTTAGCACTGAGTCAGTGATAGTCTGAGCGCCTATGGAGGGACTGACCTTTCCAGCAAAGGGTTGTCTCCACTTCTCTTTTATAATCATATGAAATCTATTCCTATCTGTGTGTTCTCTAGCAGCCTGGACAACGTCAGGGCAGTGAGATTGTATTAAATTTCTGACAGGAGGTCAATTTCCCCTGCCCTCGATTCTGACCCTCTCTTCACAAGCGAATACATTACCAAATTGCACCACTGAACCGATGAAAAGGCAGCTCCACCCTACACCATCTGCAAACTGAGGACTGATTTGTTGCACAAATAACATCCACACCTACAGTTTACTGATTTAACAATTTAATATGCTAATTAGTGAGCTTTAGAGGTGATACTGTAACCTTTGGCCAGAGCCAGGCTAGTTGCTTTCCTGCATTTATAGTCTTTATGCTAAGCTAAGCTAACTGGCCGCTGGGGATAACTTCATATTTACCCAGGACCTCGAGAGTGGTTAACAGTCTTCTCATCTAACTCTCAGCAGAAAGCAAGTACTGTACATGTATAAAAATGCAGTGCTCAATTACCTATTTTTGAGGGGGAAATAAAAAATTTCACCGCGAAGGCATGAACGGTCTTCTGGAGGACATCCACCAGACCAGCAGGTGCTCATTGGATTGTTGTCGGCCGCGAGAGGCGAGGTAGGCGGGGAGGAAACAGAAGCAAGGACGCCGGTCGGGCCTGCAAGCCCAGGTAAGGAAACAACCACACCGATCGCCACTGCCAAGACTCCTACTCACCAACGGCAGATGGATCGCACACAAAATGGATATATATGCTACAAATACACGCGGAACTGCTGCGTGATGATTATCACCGAAGCCTGGCTGAACACACTCACTCATCCCAGATGGCAGCTAGCAGCTAACAGGGCAGGTGAATTTAAACAATGTCTGAGTTGAAAACGCATCTTGTTGTCATGTAAGGGCCCTGTTCATGTGAGCACAGACATTTTAATTGCATTTTGTGTTTGGCACGCTTTATCTTATGCCCCCAAAACTGCCATTTTAGCTAAGTGGGAGCTCTGGGCATTAGCTGCAGCAGCTCCGTGTTGCTAGCATAGATTTGGCTCTTTTTTTTTTCTATTGAAAGGTCTTGCATATATATAGTTTTCAAGATTACTGTAAAAATTGCCCAGAGTTCTCCTTTAATGTCATTTGGGATGGTGGTCAGTGATTCATTAAACCAGCTATGTCAGCAGACTAATTTCATGCCTCTCTCCCTCGCTGCCAGTGACACATTTAACCGTCCCCAAAATCAAGGCACTTGCCATTCAACTCACATCTGCAAACTAATTAGAGCTCTATTGTGTCAGCTGGCTTCTTTTCCATGTCTGTTTTGTTTTGTTTTTCCCACAGTTTCTCTTTTTTTCCCAGTGGCTTGATGTCTTACAGAGGATATACTGTATTTGCTCAGTTCTATAAACTGGCCTTCAGTGATTGAGCTTCCCCTTTTATTTTACAGCTGTTCACACAGCAGGCGCATACTCTTTAACTGAGAAAACGCTATTAGCAAAGACCCAATCCCTCACACTGCGGAAGCATGCAAGGTAGCTCACTTAGCAAAAAAATACAAGTAGGATCCCTTTCCTTTGCAATGAATTATTGAATTATTCTCATATGGATGAGAATAGCACAGGAGAATGCCCCTGTGAAGCACTGGGAAGAGACATGGAGTCAGAGTTAGTTAACGGGAGTATCTAACCTGTGACCTCCCGTGCCAGTATTAATGGTTCGACCTAGGTTTTTTTCGAATGCCTGCTGCAGCTCTTTAGGTGAAA
Organism: Perca flavescens; assembly: GCF_004354835.1. Classification (NCBI taxonomy): domain Eukaryota; kingdom Metazoa; phylum Chordata; class Actinopteri; order Perciformes; family Percidae; genus Perca; species Perca flavescens. Next base: position 6,499,912 of record NC_041340.1, on the reverse strand, counting down.
CGCTCCAGGAAGCTTCATAAAGCTTTTTAGCAGTCAGCCAAAGTTCACACTCCCACCCACGGCAGCCTTTCTTAACACCCACATCTCCCGAGCCTGCGTACCTTCACAAAGGTTCACAGTGAGCACAGCTCTCAGAGACCTGCAGCTGTAGCACAGAGTTCCGCTATTCATGTTTGGAAAGAAAAGAAGTCTGCGTTTCAAAGACCTATAGAAAAAGGGCAGATAGCTATGATCTATCACAAAGTTCCTTTCTAAATTGCTTGTTGTGAGAAAAAAAAAAAAACATTTCTGCTTTCACAATACAATTCAGCCTGAAAGTATTGATCCACTGCACCTCAGCGATAAATTGGAATGTTTCATAGTGCACGGTGTCAGCCGCTTTCCCTGTCCAATATACTTGTTTCTTTTCTCTGTTTTTATGGCCACCTAAAATAATCTGAATGATCTTTACTGTCCTTTCATTCAAGAGGACTCAGATGGGTGTTGTTTTTGTTGTTAAGAGGGTTTTGTTTTAACATCTGATATTACTTGGCTTTTAATTAATAATGTTCCATGAATAGACCTACATTGTAGGACTTTAGTATAATATAGATGCAGCACAAGTAAAGGGTGTTTTGCTATGATAAGAATGAAATAACATACATGTAATTTCAATTTAAAGTAATTTCAATTTCTGGTTGCAAATCCCACTTACCTACCACAATCCCACACACATCACAAAACAAATAGCTTTACAAAAGGTAAACGCTGCAAGCAAACTTTGTGTGTGTGTGTGTGTGTGTGTGTGTGTGTGTGTGTGTGTGTGTGTGTGTGTGTGTGTGTGTGTGTGTGTTTGTGTGTATATATGTTTCAAAAGTTCATGTGGGCTTCACCACACACCAGGGAAATATAAAAGCCCAGACTGGAGCCTGCTGTGAACAGCATATTCAGCCTTTGAAAGCTTAGAATCAGGGTTGGTGAGTTGCCAAGGTCATCACCTGAGCTAGGGGGTTTGCTGGGAAACAGATAAATCGTGCCATGACTCAGCGCTGAAGGGATCTACCCGAAAGGCTCCAGCTACAGTAAACTCAAAACGACAACAAAAGAATGGCCAGGGGGACTCCACACTGAACTGCATTTTAACTCCCACTGAAAGCATTAAAATCTGCAAAAACGCCAACAGCTCAGAGAACAGCAGCCTGGACTGATGTCAGGATGAAGTTAAGAAAAGTACACGTGCACAAGGACCATCTCAACGCATTCTCATGAACGGGTCCGTATGATTTTTACGAAAATGTATGCACAACAAAACGTATGATATCCTACAAAATTAGGAGACGCCAGCTGGTCACGTGATGCCGAGCGGTAGCTGCTAGTTGTTAAAGCCCATACAGAGCTTTGTGATGCTGGCTACAGACCTCCGTTGTATCAGCGGTAGTTGGTGGTTCAGTTACCCGAAAATAGGTGATTTTGAGCCGGTTACAAAGCACCGCGAGCTGCCGGTCGTTTCAGTAAAATTACTCCACAAAATATGAGCGCTTTGCCGCGACGAAAGTTAAGATTAGGCACCAAAACGACCAGTTAAGATTAGGAAAAAGATTGTGGTTTGGATTACAACACTAACCTGACACCGACAGATGGATTGCTTCGCATTTGCTCGGCATATCCATCTGGGAACTTTCCGTTGGAGAACTTTTGGGAAGGGGTGGAAATACTGGTTAGCTGATTGGATGAACTATCTGTTTATCACCTATGTTGGTGATAGACGGGCCAAATCAACCAATCAGATCCACGAAGCGTATGAAAATACAACCACAAGCCCGCCCCTGCTGCTGCAGGCAAAGCATAGCTCGTTAGCTCAGCATGCAAACAACATGTCGGTAAAGGAGATTTGCAGTTTGTGTAACGAGAATTTAGGAATAAAAGGCACCATTTCAGGTTCCCGGACCATATTCCAAAAGAAGGATCAAGGAGAAAAAAAGCATTAGCGAGCGGCTAACAGAATTAGGGCTACCACTGTCTGAAAATACTGGTTGGATAAACCATCTGTCTATCACCACCTAACCCACCTCAAAACCAACGCTGATTGGCCCGGTCGTTTGGCTAACGGCTCCAAATTTTCTCTGCCTCAAGATGCCAGACTGATCTGCGAGTGGAAAACTGGAGCTCGCGAAATCAGGACGGTCTCACGAGGCTATTAAAACACTAAGAAACACGCATTTCCTGGGTGAAAGACTTTAGTTTTCCCTGGAAAGCAAACTCTGCTCTATGGCTTGAAAGTCCTGTATGTCAACTCCCATCCATTGTTTCCTTATACAGCAGCCGTCAATGTAGTGACTACTGCAAAAAAAACAAAAAAAAACGGAATGCTTACGAATTACAATGCTTAACTTTCCGTAGCTTTATGAACGAAAGGTTTGTGAGAACAGGCTGACCATCTGCATGATTTAGCAGCACAGTAGTTTACGGGCTATACCTAAAACTACACAGGTATAAAGCCTGCCATCCGGTGTCTCTCATTCTCCTCCCTTTCTGCTATCTCCGCTAGTTATTTTGCAAGGGCAATGCCAGGCTATCAGCACAGTGACCTCACTTAACCACAACTAGGAAAAGGGCCAAATTTCAAAGATCAGGTGAACAGCTTAACCAACGTGATAAATAAATGCACAAGGTATTTAACTCTACAGTAGGTAGCCATAGCAACTGTAATTTTTGATCATGCTACATCCAGTTAACTCACTGGTGGAGACATGGACCTAAACATGGATTAAATGTGCAACACACATCTTAAAATATCCCTTTTCCTGAGGTTTCTTCCATTTTCTTGACTGTTAAAAGTTTTTTGGGAGAGTTTTTCCTTATCTGAACAATCGTCTAAAGATAGAGGGTGTCATATGTTGTAAAAAATTTAAGCCACTTGGGGCAACATTGTGATTTGTGATATCAAGGCTATATAAATAGAATGGACTTGACTTGACTTGCAGTTATGCAACACCAGCATGAACTGACAGCACATTCTGTGGCCAACGTTCGCTAACTTTGGCTTCCCATTTTGGCATTATAAGTCATTGCTATCTCAGTAAGTGCTAACATTGTATGGTAGATTTCTACCTTGTTTGGCATTACTTTCATTCTCCTATGGCTGTGTCCACCAGGTATGCATTAGAAAGTGTTTGATTTGGTATTTTAAAAAAAACACATCAGGAATGCACCAAAGAAAATTGGACACTTTAGCTACAGTTTAAATGTGGCCTCCTCTCCAAGCGTTTACCTTGCTCGCACATCTCAAGCCATCATTTCCTTATCCTCTGTGGTCATTTTCTACTTTTATTCATCTGCTCGTGTTGCTCTGTCTAGAGCAGTGAAGGAGGAATTTCCCTGTCACAGATGGTGGATGACGTAGCCCTGATTTTATCAGCAGAGTCAGGGCAGTTTTGTGTGCACTCTACCCCCAACCTTAACGACCCTCCCTTCGCCACACGTACCTCTCTCTTGGCAGTGCACCGCGATCAGTCCACAAAATATAAATCCACAAAACCATACGATATAGTGAGTGCAAACATTTTCCGCTTGGCTTGGCCCAGTTTGAATCAAACCACAGAAACCTTGGCAGCGTTTGGGACTAAGGACTGTTCAGAACACTCGGCATATGACAGCCAGCAGGACATGGAGCTTGGCCTGTACAGACTGCAAACAGGGAAAGCTGATAGCGAAGCACGTGGAGAAACATATAGAAACTAACTATCTGCAACAAAGGAAGCTCCACAAAGGCATGAATACAGCAGCGAATCAATATATTAATGAATGTACTGATTGATTTGTGAACTCTGTGAAAAATATCATTGATTTCAATGTATATATTGCAAACATTGCTGAAGTCATCAACTCAGTCTTTAGGATCCAGAGTCCTGCTGGCTTTTGTTCCTTCCCACTAATCAGGCAGTGATTTACACCTGGGAGGCCAGCTGACTGCTGTTAACACTAATTAACTGGTAAGATGGAAAGCCTGTTGTAGTCCTATCTGTAGAATTTAGAGGGGGAGATTCATCATTAAAGCCAGAGGTAAATGTTATGTGTTTTGTCTCGATTCAGTGAAAACCATTTTGTTTTTTAAAGGGATGATTTTCAGAGATTTCAGAGTTTGAGTAAAGCCTTGGAACTTTAAAGGTGCGGTCATATGAGCAGCGGTCTCTGCAAATATTCACTTAGTTGTTTTTTCTCTTCAAGTGATGGCCGTATAACTGATTATTATTATTATTATTATTATTATTATTATTATTAAAGGATGCATTATCTGTTTCAGTGGCAATTCCTTAATCAATACAGTTAATATTTAAGCATTTTAACACAAGAGGGTATGATTTAATGTCATTATTGGTACAGTAATGTGGCTAGGAGGTTCATAAACATAGTTTATATTGCGATTATACATACAATGGTTATTAACAAAATAAAAGATATAATCAAACTGTATTCATATTGTGAGGCAATTTTCTATCAACATTTTAAAAAAAAGCAACAGAGACAATGTCTGGTCCCTCCCTGTTTAGTCAGCCCGCCAACTTAAGCTAATGTTAGCTTTGTAGAGATCGTGTGATTTACTAACTGAAATCTTGTTGTAACTAAGATATCTGCTGACATTTTTTCTTTTCCATCGACAGATTTAGCTACTATACATCCACTTCAACTTCACGTGTAGCAGGCTATTTTTCGTTGTATATTGTTGAAGTAATCAACACCATAACAGCTCTGGTTTCAGATTTTGATTCCTCCAGAGTTTTCAGTAATAGTGAGGGTAGAAGCATCAGCCTTGGTGTGACTGCATGTGCTGCATGTCTTTGATCCACAAGGCTATTAGCTCAACCTTGTGCCATATGTCATACACTGCTCCGATGCCTCCATACCCTCCCCATTATTTCAACCCACAGCAGCACCACAAACACCTCTGGATAAAAACAAGTGTGCAGGGTGAAGATATACACACACCTGCAGAGACAGTTTGCAGTAGACGGTAGAAGTGTTCAGATTAATGATCCAGCAGACCAAATGGAGCCACACAGTTTAATGGACCTGCAGCACTCAGCAGTAGGGTTTGGAATTGTTTGGGTTTTTTCCGATACCCTGTTTGCACCGCGTTTCGGTACCCAACCCTACTCAGCAATAGACATAATTGATGAGTATTTTTGTTTGTTTTTCATGGTGAGGGTGTGACCGTGTTTGAGTCTATGTCTGCATATGTTAAATGTGTGTGGGTGCACCGTGCAATTTAAAGGGAATCACTCCTAATCCTCCAAGTATTTGCTGATGACGCCGTGATTTAAGCGAAGGACCGAACAGTCTTTTTTTTGCCAAGGTGACATATTGAAGAGGGTGGCCATTTTGGATGCCGGTCAAGAAGATGCAGTGAAGGTCATCTGTTACTTTTTACCCTCGCCAGATAATTACACATTGTTCTCACTGGGAAGAGCAGCGCAGCATGTTGCACCAGAGAGCCAAGTGGAAAATTAATGGTTATCTAATAAAGTCACAAACGTCACAAGGGTTATTTTAGGCAACAGTGGTTCCTTGATATAATCAGCTCAAACTACAACTTTTGCATTAAGTGGGCATTAAGAAAGACTTTCAATTCTCCACGGCACTAAATTCATTTAAAATTTAAACATTTGAGGGTTAAATAAAAGTGTGTAATGCAATATGCACAAAACAATATAGTTAAATTAACATTATTGCAGCAGGAAATTATTTTTATTTTTCATTATTCTTTACTTGGCTTGCTATTTAACCAGGCTGATGTTTTAAGTTCATGCTAGCCAAACTAACCTATCGCTATTCAGGTAAGCTAGTGCTTTGAAGATCATCCCGTTTATTTTCTTCATAGATAATGTTAAGTGACTGCAGTTGGAGCACTTCCAAGCCTCGATGGGCACTCCTGGTTAAATCAAAAATGCAAAAGATGAACAACTCTGAAAATGTGGTTCTTTAAAGGTTAACGTTTAAAGGTCCCATGGCATGAAAATTTCACTTTATGAGGTTTTTTAACATTAATATGAGTTCCCCTGTCTATGGTCCCCCAGTGGCTAGAAATGGTGATAGGGGTAAACTGAGCCCTGGGTGTCCTGCTCTGCCTTTGAGAAAAGGAAAGCTCAGATGAGCCGTTTTGGAATCTGCTTGTTATGAGGTCATAACAAGCAAGGTTACCTCCCCTTTCTCTGCTTTGCCCACCCAGAGAATTTGGCCAACCCATGAGAGAGAGACATCATGGCTTTCAAACGAGAAAAGTGGCAGTTGGTCAAGGCCACACCCCACCCTCCACCTTGCCCCCCCCCCCCTCTCCTCCTCAATAGCTTCAGACACAGAAATGGCACATCCTAAGGAAAGCTCTTGTGGGACTGGCTCTAGTGGCTGTAATTCTGCACCAAGCATCCAAAGAGCACCATGTCATGGGACCTTTAAAATAAAATATAGAAATATGACTCTCAACTCGCACAACATCCGATCACACAGCTTTAACTTATGTTGTTTGTACTGATAACAACAAGCTAAAGCTAATCATTAGATTTTGTAGAAACCTGCTAAATATTTTAATCAGTTTACTTTAGGTTCTGGTTCAGTTTTAGATGAATTTTACATTTTTGGTGCAGAACTTTGTACCAAATTGCAAAAGCAAAGCTTTCTGAATTTGCTGCAACTCTTTTCCATACGTATATCAATAGCTGCTAAAGTTAATGAGTATTGTATTATTTAAAGCCATTTTCCATACAGAAGATAGCAAACATTCAATCATAAGAGGCTTAAGTGTTTCTTTGTCAAGAAATATTGAGGAGATTGATTATTATTGGAAAAATCCAACTTTCTAATTCCCTGTGAGAATACAGTATGGCCTTTTAGTAACTTTCACAGTGGTTGAGCTGATTAACTACTGTCTGTTGTGTATATATTTCTATTTTCATTTGACCCAGAAGTTATACTAAACTACTTCTGTATTTTTTTCTGTTTGACTCTCCTGACCCAAACTAAACATTTGTTAAAGGATGTTAAATCGTCAAAAACGGACAGTGGAGGTCGGCACAGCAATTTTGCATAATGAAGGTGCAAACATTCGGGCCAAACAGATGACTCATTTTCTCACAGCACAGTCACTGCAGAGGTAGAGAGAGAGAGAGCCCATCTGTGGTATGCATGTGTGCAACTAATGTGCTGCTCTGCGTCTCTAAACACAGTTGTGTATTTGAATAAATGAGTGTGTTCATGTATATTAAAGTGTACATGTTCATTTGTTCTTATTATTGCTTTTGTCAACATGTTTTTGTTTATGTGTTTTCATATGTGCCTGTGGTATACCTGTGTATGTTTGCATCTGCATGTGTTTGCATTATGTCTCTAGTATTCTCTTGAGTCTTGTTTATGATTGTGCCGTCACATACACATCTGGAAAGGCATATGTTGTGTATATGGGTTTCATCGTCAGTAACAGAGCAATATGTTGATTTTTGAAACCTGATTTCACAATCTTCTTCTTTTATCTGTAGGGGTTGTTAAGTAGTTAAGCAACAACAGTGACTTAGTGATTTCTTGGCAATGTGCTTAAAACCTTCACAACCCAACTTGGGTAGGAAAATAACAACTGCAGTTTCTACTACTCCTGCAGTGGCCATCGATAACTTCATGCCCCTTTGTGTGTGTGTGTGTCACAGCAGCAGGTGGCGTCTCTTTGCATCAGGATCCGCCGGGTGGCTCAGCAGGCCACAACACATCACTGGTTCCTTCTGCCTTTAGCTCAGACAGCGCTGCCACTGCCAACATGTGTGCGTATGCACGTCAAGTCTAGTGTAAACCCTGCCGAAAGTTCTGGATTGCTGCTGGCTTAGCTGACCTGCTGTCCTGGCCAGTTTGTCCTCCATCTGTGTACTTGTGCAAAGTAAACCCTTTGTCTACAGTGAAAACTGCATACTAATTCAAACTATCACAGTGGAAAAACATCCTAAAACTAAATACACTGAATAAATTTGAGGATTCATTGTGGCTCAACATCGACGCATAAGATCTCCAAAAAAAATGCATGCGCATGCTGTTTATGAAGCTTTCAAATTTGAAAATTGGTCGTAGGTTTCCAAAGTTGCAAACTGATTGATGGTTTTTCTTAGTAAAGAACAGTTAAGTACATTACATACGTATATTGTACACTAACTGCCACAGTAATGGACTGCCATCATTCAATTAGATTATACGTTGTGACTATGACTTGAATAAACAGAAATATACTAGACATACATGAACACTGAAGCCAGCAATAGACTTTTGCTAACAGAAAACAAATGAGCTGCACTCACACAGATCTATTCTACAGTAGCAGGAACCGATGTTGGTCTGCTAAGTGCCAGTGATCTACAGCAGCAGCATCATTCATTATTTGTCTGAGACAGTGACTCATATCAAACCTGCATGAAACCTTGGAAGCACTGCCATTAGCTTCTCCGGTCCCTTAGCTGCTGTGCTCTGCAAGTACCACTACAATGGTAGACCATTTGTGCTTGGCGTTACCTCTCATTTAATATCAAAAGTGAAACTTTTAGTGGTTTGTGTAGCTAGGGAGATAGGAAACATCTGAGAGTTACTTGGGAAGTAATTCATTAAGAAGCAATCAACATGATGTTAAAGAACACAGTTTTGGATACAGTTTTGTTATGCAAAAACTAGGATTAAAACTAATGATATTCATGGCAGGGTTGGATCAGTGGGTAGAGCAGGCGCACATATACTGAGAGGTTTATGCCTCGACGCAGAGGTCCAGGGTTAGAATCTGACCTGTGACGATTTCCTGCACGTCTTCCCCCTCTCTCTCCCCTTTCTCACCTAGCTGTCCTATCAATAAAGGCGGAAAAGCCCCAAAAAATATTCTAACTGACATTTCAGGTACACTCACTTGTGTTCCTTGTCCTGTTAGACTCTGTTGTTCCCAGATCTCAGCAATTCACTTGGTGAATGATACTGTTCATAGCTGATAAGAATGTTTTTTAACTACCAAACTAAGACCAAAGTTGTAAAAGAAAGAAAAAAAAAACATTTCTAGCCTTATAACCTTTTCAGGTGCATTGCTACTTCCCACTTAATCCCACCCACACAGCTGGCTGGATGTGGCTGGAAGGAGGCCAGCTGGTGTTGTTATAGATTCTTGGCATTGATCTCACAAATGTATGTGCTGTTAATATTCTGCCAACAAACACCGTTTACTGTCCAAGCCATTTCAGTTATAAAAGGTTTCTACCTCATTTTAACTTAAATCATTACAAACACACAACTGAGGACAAATCAGCTACTTACAGATGTATGTACGGATTGTGTCAAAATACAACACTTAACATTTCTAGCTGCAATATTTTATATTATATTTGAAAATGGTCAGGTGAGATCCATTGAAACTTGGATCATAAAATAATAACACTGGGGAGAATCAACTGTAAATTTCAGTAAAAAAGACCAAAATGATCTGATCACTGTATGCATGTATTGTTCAGCGAGACACATGCACGCATGCATGTGCGCACACGCACACACGCACACACACACACACACACACACACACACACACACACACACACACACACACACACACACAGAGTCCCGAGGCTGCTCCACAATACTAATGTGTGCTATCCAGTCATCCCTCTCACCGCAGTGTATAGTTAAGTGTCATGCAGCCTCATCGTACGCTATTAACTGCATTCTAGGTCAAAGCGTGAATCAGAACTAAACATCAGCTCTCGTGCAGAACAGCGTCTCTCAGCTCCACAGCTATGCAGGTCAAGTGTTTTGATTTCCTGAACTCCCCACCAAGATCAGGAAGATTCTACGTGGAGACATTATTAGCACCGACGTGCAAAAGTATTGATGTGTTGGGTGTTTAGGTTCAGAGACGATTTGTCTGCACGAATTGACTGAGCGGGATTGCACCTGGTTAGTGTGTGTCTGTAAGTGTGCATGTGTGGGTTTTTTTTCATTCAATGGCAGTGTAGTAATGACATTTAGTCTGTGACATAAAATCACTCAGCGGTTCACACAAGGTGAAGGTATAAACAAGGTATCAGGAAAAAATATACTGTATAGTTTTATACTTTTATTTTTTATTTTTTAGAATGAATGGCTATTTAGAATTATGATAGTACTATATGGCATCAGTATTGTTAGCTACAAAAAGGAAAGGAATTGTATGTAATGATGAACCCACACAGTACAGCCACACAATAGTATCACTATTATATATATATATATATTAGTGATTTAACCATTTGATACCTGCCAAGCAACGACAAACAGACAGAGTTAGCAACTAGCTCTAGTCTGATCCCACAATTCCTTCACAATAAGGAATAATAGTCATGACTGTGTGGGTTGGAGTAAATACCACCCTTGCTTGGACAGCGTGAAACCATACTGTAACCTGAAATGTCATTTATTCTTTGCAAAGATTTGGTACTTTCGCTTTCCATGTGCCAAATACAGATGTACATTCAGCTATTTAAGGTAGCTATTCTTCTCATTCCTCTCCTGTTCTTGCAACTGTTTCCATACGGAGAAAATTCCAGGGACTTTTCATGTGGGAACGAAAAGCTTTGAGTGACAGCTGCGTCAGCCATATGGGGATTCCCTCGGGAGTTGATGGACTGCCCACCCCCCCGGCAGGCTGTTGCAGGGCAGAAAACCCCCACAAGTTGGAAAATGTCAATCAACTGCAATTTTTATATAAGAGAGAAATATAGTTCAGTTGATAATTTTAATGACTTAACCCTTGTGTTGTCTTCCTTTCGACCATGAAAAAAACTCTTTTGTTGTCCATTCTCAACGTCGTTGTTGCTTTTTTCACAGTTGCTTTTTACATTTTGGCCTCTTCTTACAACATTTTTATAGCTTTTGTCAAGTTTTCCTTCCGTTTTTTTCTGATGTCACTTTTATCAACGTTTCTGACACTTTTTATCAAAGTTTTTGTTTTTGATGTTTTTATCATTGTTTTTGTTGCTTTTTCCACACAAAAGATTACGCTTTTCTCAACGTTTTGTCACTTTTTTTAGACATTTGTTTTGTAACGTGTCAAATTTGACCCGAGGACAACATGAGTGTTAACGTTGGCTTTTCTATTTTAACATTTTTCAAGATAGATTTTTATCAAACTTTTTGATTTTCAAGCTTGAAGTGTATAGGTAAAGTACAGAAGAACCTTTTTTAGCATTATTTTTTACATTCAGACAAAAACTAGACTTTTTAATTCCTACAATTGAAAAGGACTAGATTAGGACAGGCTTTAGTCTTGACCTGGTTTATACTCTATTGAGAAACAAGATGAAACTGCCAACCGAGGACTTTGATTTACTGTTTAGATGGTATTGATTGTTTGCAACTGTGAGCATGAATCACATGGCTGCTGCAAATAGGACATGTGTGCTCCAAACAGTCCCAGAACCAACCCGGGTTAAAAGAAAACCCTTTCCTTTCCCTTTTTAATTCACGACGATAGTCCTGACTGTCTAAGCCTCAGGGGGCTTCAAACTAGATATTTCGGACACGGCTGCTTCTGAAGACAGTGGTCTGTAACTTCAGTTTCAGAACATCCCTGAAGGTCAGTCGCCATCACTTCACCATGATTATAACACAAACAACACACACAGCGTGACATGAAGACCTTCAGGATGAGTTGCTGGACCATGATGACAAATAAGATATCAATACATCAATTGTTTTCAGGCTAATCCAGGCTAATAGGTGTAATCCCTTTCCTTGTTAGATGACAATGAGCCTTGTCTCCTGCTAATAGATTTCCACCTAACCATATTACCATACTGGGAACTTTATATCCACATTTCCATTGACTGACCTATTTTAAAATGACATATGTGAAATGTTACATATTTGGCTGACTCTGCTGTTGGCTGATTAAAAACTTAGCCATAGTGAGCATGAAGAGACTGCAAATGCATGTTGTTGTGCAACCCTATGTTGTGCAATGACAATAAATGAAACCTTAAGAGTCGGAGGCTGTCTCCCTTATTAATAACATAAAAATCAGACACAAATGGGCACCCGGGTAGCTCAGTTGGTAGAGCGTGCGCCAATATGAAGAGTTTTACTCCTCAACAGAAAGGCCCAGGGTTTGAGTCCGACCTGTGGCAGTTTCCTGCATGTCTTCCCCCTCTCTCTCCCCTTTCATGTCTGTCCTGGTGATTAAAGGCAAAATGCCCAAAAAATAATCTAAAAAAAAAAATTAGACACAATTAAACATTTCAATCATGAAAATTAAGTCTTCAACTCACAGTGAAATATTTTAATGCAGCTCGAGCTAAGTTTTGGTTCACACATTTTTTACAAAGGAAGGCTCTACGCCATAAATGATGAGAAAAGAAAACCACGTGCTGTACGGCGTAGGTGTCTAAAGAGGGAAGACATCATTAATGCACATCACTTTATCAGGATTACATTGCCTCCCTTCTTGGCTCATTTCTCTAAAATTGGATTCAAATAGGCTGATATCTGCCATAACACATTATTCTTTCACGCCAAGTCAACTGAAAGCCAGTTAAGTGTAAAGAAACTCATTTGAATTGCTCACAGAGACTGCCCACCCATGCGCAAAGCTTGTATATGAAATCCAGCAGGAAGCGTGTGTCATATATATGAATTACACATCATGTTATCGAAACTTGTGGTTAAACTCTTGTAAGGTATGATACGTACATTGGTGGCCTGAAATGAATAGGGCACACAAACAGCATTTTGCAAGAATTGTGGAGGAAAGAAGCAATATTTCAAACACCAAAGGAATCAGTTTCCTAAGTACAGGGCTAAAGGGCATTAATAATTGTTGTAATATCACAGTCCCGCTGATGGGAGTCTGCTGCTGCATAAAAATCCCATTTCAGCTTCACATGGCCATGTTTCCATTGTTTTAATCAAAGCTTAATATAAAAAGAAAAATTATGATGTTTTCACAATCAACTCTAGTAGCTGTACAAAGGCTGTGTGTGTGTGTGTGTGTGTGTGTGTGTGTTCCACAGCTCTTTTAAAAAGACAGTTCACATCAGCCTCAATAGCAGAGAATGGACACAGCAAGATGAAGACAGGGCAGAGAGGAGGAGAGAAAAAAAAGAAGATGAAAAGGACAAAGAGAGGGAGAGGATGAGCAAACAGGTAGGACATGCGGAAGAGGGCATGTAAAAGCCACTGATTTAAAAATGTGGGTTTTTGAGGGAGGGGATGTACATTATGTGGAAAATATTCACATCAGCGTTAAGAAGAATCAGATTTGAAAACACAAAAGAAATCCAGACAGTAGACACAAAATTACAAATGGCTCTGTAATTCTCTCGTTGAACAGGTAAACAAATAACAGCCCATATACCCAGCGGGGATTGTAGGTCACGCAGGAGTAAAAAATCTCCATATAGCCTTCAGGGTTCTCCAGGTAATCCTAATTAATCCTTTAGGATAATTACGTTTCATCTCCTATGTGACCGAACAACCACAGCACAGGGAATTGCCTCATACAGTATACTGCATATTACATTTTCACAGTTACACTATCAATATAAAGAGACCCACATTAGTTTACCACATGCACTGTATGTCTGTAAATCTACTACGCAGTAGGCACTTGGAGAGGTTTTACACTGTGTATCCCTCTACTAGAATTTCTGACTTTTGAATTCAAGATCTGTCTCTGTTTATTCTGTGGGTAATGTTATCCCACATACAGATCAATTCCATGAATCCATTCGGTCTGTTCTCAAAATATTATGGCAATCTATTCGAAGGGTAGCTGCGGCCTCAAAGTTAGAAACGTGGCTTGTAACTGATGGGTCCTCGGTTCAGCACATTTGAGGGACCCTTGGTCAAAAACACTCAACCTCCATCCAGTGAAGCTGTTCAGTGCCAACAGATCATCAAGAGAAGCACCTGTGCCCAATAAACCTGTTGTTTGTTTATCTGTGCAGCAATTTTGCTCAAAATATGCACTTACAAAAGTAGCGATACCTGACATGGATCAAAATAATTTCAACTTTCAATCAAGGATTCTGGAATGCGTGTACTTTTTCCTACCAAAATAAGACAGTGCAGCTTTAACACTGCTGGTTTGCACAGAAATTGGAGCTATAAAAACAAGTCATGAAGAGGAATTCAAATCTGAAAATGATTGACAGCAGTGTGACTTTTCTTTTTGTTTTAGTCCCATAACTTCCTGACTCAGTGTGTATGTGTATGCGTCTTGCCCAAATGCTCTGCAGTTCATCCACTATTATTATCCAGTGTTATTTTCGGTTGACTCACAGAAGTTGGTCTTCTTAGAGAATGTTTATGTGTGTCCAGTAGATGTGTGTCAAATGCTCAACTGCAGGCTGCACTGTCTGTATTGCTATGGTTCTCCCAACATCGCATTAGCGTTCCCCTGCTGTGGGTTTCAACCGAGCCGGAGCTCTGTCGCATCCCACTAATTACGACTGTGTGTGTGTGTGTGTGTGTGTGTGTGTGTGTGTATGCATGTGCTTGGCTTTGTTTAACTGCACATCAGTGGGTTTGAATTAGATGTGTTTGCCCTGGTGGTGTGTGTCAGCGTTGACGTTTTTGTGTGTTGCTCTCCAATTTTCAAATTTTCTGTGTGGTTGTGTTAGCATCATCTCCGTCTTTCTTGGGCACACACACGGATACACACGCACGCACGCATGCACGCACACACACACACACACAGCATCATCTCCGTCTTACTTGGGCACACACACAAATACACAAGCACGCATGCGCACACACACACACACACACACACAGAAACACACACTTTATCATCTAAGGCCAGCTAAAGCCAACTACTAAGGCCCGCCCTAGTCCCCGTCTGTTTGTCACACACTTGTGACTGCTCTCTCTCTCTCTCTCTCTCTCTCTCTCTCTCTCTCTCTCTTGTCACACACAAGCAAATATTGAATCACACACACACAAACAAACACACACGCACACAGTCCCAGTCTCCCCTATTGCTGCCTAATTGAGGTTTCCTTGCCTCGCCCTTTAGATGTACTGTAATCATTGAAGGAGGGAGAGAGGAAAGAAAGGAAAGGAAAATTGAAGGATGGGAGAGTAAAAGGGGGATAGAGAGAGTGATGGAGTAAAGGTAGAGAGGGTGGAGAGTTGTGTTGGTAGGGAGGGGAGTGATGAACAGAGAGCAAAAGACGGTGGAATAAAGGTAGTACAAAACATGACTAAAGATAAGGAAGGCTAGAGGGAGGAGTTGAGAATATAAAGACGAATGAAGGGATGATAGAAGTAGGGGAGGAAAACGGAGAGAGAGAAACTCTGAGGCTGCAGAGGGCAGAAAACATCTCCCATTAAACGGAGATTACAGCTTCTGCCAGTCCAGAGTGCAGCGTGACTTTACAACCTCTGCCATCAGCCGCTGATGACATAACATCCCGTTTAAAAGATCAATTTGTCACTTTTTATCTCCTCCTACACCTCATTCTTCTCCTCCTCCTCCTCCTCCTCCTCCTCCTCCTCCTCCTCCTCTTCCACCAAGACTGAGGGCAGAGATGCCAGAGGAGGAGGAAGAAGAAGGAGGAGGAGGAGTTGCAGTTGCAGTTTCATCGAGAGAAAGAGGTGAGAAAGGTGACTTCTATTTAGGAGAATTTTTAGATGATGTCATCCCCTCCCCTCTCTTCCTGCATGGTTTCCCGTTTAGTTCATTAAAAGACCTACACACACTGACAAACACAAAAGAAATTGCTCTAACTGCCCAGCAGACTGAACCAAATCTTCATTTGTCCTTGCTTTTCTCCCTAAATGTCACCGACCATTGGTTCTAAATCTCTGGTTTAGGGACTCCAATAGTCTTTGAACTGGTTCTATGGGGTTTGATTTTATTCACTACAGATTAAAGGATCAGACAGGTGTATGTATATGCTTAAAACGTTTATCTGCAAACCATATATGTTATATTGGTGCAGACCATTTTCCATGTCATTAACTTGACTCAATGACTGGTGCTAATTGATGGGGAGATAAGGATAAGATTCCAAAACGACTGTGCTGCAGATGTATTTACATTTTTGTAATTTTTCTTTCTATAGGCCCTCCATTCCCACACAGGTGTTTTCACTTTGATTCTGACCGACCAGACCTCTGCTCAGTTTGAAGTTGGCCATAGCTGTGCTGGGAATTGTATGAGGTCACCAAAATTCATATACTAAAAACACATGTGTGGGGTTGTGTCAAGGGCTTCTAAGTGTTCACCGAAGTGGATTACCCGTCTCCAGAACATTTCCAGACCCTGCCAGTTAATTTTAACATCTTGTCATCAATGAAATGAATGGAAACCAACAGCTGCATGAAAGGTAGGCTTGATTGGAAAGTATAATGTCCTGGTCACATCAAAAAGAGGCACAGTAAAGTTTATCGCCAAATAGGTGTTGCAAGAAGCTTGGTGACGGAGTGACAGCTCGCGGTGCTAGTTGGTGAACTACCAACAACAAGATTACGGCTAACACGCCAGCCAGCCGGGTACATGTTAGCGCTAGTCAGTCAAAATTCTCCAAGCAAGAATTCAACGTCTAAGGCTAGCATGGACATACAGTATATGAACCATGCTAGCAAACTGTTAACATGGTCATTCCATTGAAATACATAGATTTTGCCAAACATTTGTGTTTTTTAAATGCTTGTTTAACCACAGCCAGGATTACAGGTATGCATAGTTACATATATTTGTATTTGTTGTTGTTTGTTGTTACCAACAGCGCAAGAAATAGTATTTGCCTGGGTGCATAAACACTTAAATCCGTATGATTAGTAGTGAACTAGTCTATATCCACGATGTTCCACTTTCGGGATTGCTCTGGTGCTGCCGGAAATTCCCCCTGGATCACGGTCTTTTTGCCCAGATGTCTGTTACCTTCCGCCTTCTTTGTGTTGGAATTTTAAACTCCGGTGGATTTCTGAGGACTATGGTTAACTGCTCCTCAGATCTCTGCAGGGTAAATCCAGACAGCTAGCTAGACTATCTGTCCAATCGGAGTTTTCCGTTTTCTGTTGCGTGACTAAAACAACCTTTGAACGTACACACGTTCCACCCAAACAAGTTCTTTCCCGAGGCTATTTTGCAGAGACACCGTGGCTCTGTCAGGCACTTAGTGCTGCCCATGACGATTGTGATTGGCTTAAAGAAATGGCAATAAACCAGATTATGTTTTTCTCCCATCCTGGAATGCTGTGTGGAGTAGCCAGACCCTCCTCCGCAGCGCTGTGGAGGAAGGTCTGGCAATGTAAAACTAGTGGTGAACCAGCTAAAAAAAACAGCATGGTCTTTTCTTATATCACGAACTGTTAACAGACTCTTAACGCTCTCCTCAGATGAGCCATTCATCTCCCAAGAGGGTTCCTTGACATGAAAAACTTTGGAAACTTCTGATCTATGACTTGCATTTCAAAGGCTGAAAGGGCATGGATGACAGAGAGGAGCCCTTTCTTTGTGCCATGCGAGACGACCTTGCCCTTAACTGCACAAAACAGACAGAATACAAATCACAGCCTAGATGGGAGCAGATGGAGTGTGAGTTTCTCCTCAGAGCTCACAGAGAGAGAGAGAGAGAAGTGAGATAATAGCCCACAGCTAATCCACTGAACTCCGAAACTCATTACTCCTTAAGAAGAAAACAAAAAATCCTCACTCCCCTAGATGGAAAGAAATACTCTGCTTAAGGTCTTGGCACAAACTGCCTGGTTTTCCTCATGTGTAAAATTTCTTTTATGCACAGTTGAGCGGATTTGACTCGTCTTTATTCACCAGGAGCTTTGTGCGAGCCTAGTGATGGGCACCTGCGCTAACACACCCACCAGCAGTGAACCACACACGCGCACGTCTAAATACATGATGAACACACAGCTACTGTACCTGACACAAACAAACCGAACACAGCCACAGAGACCAGCAGCCTTAAAGCAACATGCCAGAGTGTTGTTAAGTTTAAGCTCCTTAACTACAGAACATGTAGACAGTTTTGTTGACCATTTATTTTAATTCAGGCTGTACAATTTGATATCGTTGGATGTATTCTTCCCACCATTTCTGGTTACTATTGGTTTGCATTCATTTTCCTATGATACAAAAATGTATTGGAAGACTCCTGACACTTGCTTTTGTTGTGTACTCCATCACAATGATTATCTAGTGACTTCTTGGAACCAAAGATAATTTTTGTGAATTCAATTCCCAATTTGCAGCATACTCGACTGTATATACAAGAGAAGAAGAGTTGCAATCAGGCCTTTCTTGTCCTATCTTGTCCTGTGAAAATGTAAACATTGGGAAAAGGGAGTAGGCAGTGCAATGCAGCAGCATTGTGTATCACTGAAATAATGAGAAACGCCTGCCCAACCGACAACATGACAGCTTCATCCAAAATTCTTTCAGAGTAAGTTTACAGCAGGAGTCCCAAAGTAGACAGCACTTATTATGAAATAACTTAAGTGTAACACCAATGACAGACACACGTTTCTGTGTCCAGAGGAAGATGGAGCTTCACATTCAGCAGCTGTTTAATGAAGTGGATAATATGCTAGGGCTAAGCAATTAATCACATTTTGATCGCGATTTCGAATTTGGCTCCTAACGATAAGAAAAACAATGTAAATTAGAAAAACGATTATTTTGCACATTACGTTTGCAAGTAAACCTTTTTTTTGTCTCGTATTCTGAATGACACATGCACTCTCGCCCCTCCCGAAGGCTAAACTCAGTCAGCCAATGGTCAGCAAGCTCCTGTTTGGGGTATCTGGTGGCATTTATAAAGCAGGGTAAGTGAAGATAGCAGTAAGAGAGAAGAAGCGTTTGGTGAACATGAAGGGGAGAGCAAATTCCGTCTTCACTGTTTTTTAAGTGCAATAAATGCAACATATTTCCAAAAGTCAATGAGTAATCGTGGTAAATAATCATGATTTCAATATTGACCAAACAATTGCGACTATGATTTTTTTCCATAATCGAGCAGCCCTATCATGTTTGCCCCATGCTTTAACATCTGTACCTGCGGCACTGTACAGATTTGCTGCGTCATGACCTCATATCCTACACCCCCTCCAGAGTTAGTGCACCTGCTGCAGTGCAATGTCAATAAACTGAATGTGAAGGTTATCCATGAACCAATTAGGATTTATTTGAATCAAAGTGATGACAGATCTGGGGTTATTTGTTTATGTTAATAACATCTGATCAAATCACACAGTTAAGGACTGTTAAACTCTTAATAAATAATAATATATTTTTTAATCTTTTAACTTGTTTATTTAGTCATGAATATGTATTGCTATGGGGAAATACTTAAGATTTGAAAACAAGTTTTCAGGGGCTTTAAGCCTTATAAATACATAAATTATTTTCAGTGCAGATACACACTGTCTGATCCTGTCCTGACGGCACCAACAACAGCAGACCAGGGTTGGATTTCCACTCTGCTCTGAGGGCTCGCTACGGACAAATCACAAAGCAGCGTCTCCGCTGTGTTCAAACCACTGAGGTCCTTTCACCTTCCACTGCACCATCTGCATATTCATACATAATAACGAGTTCATATTCCTTAAAAATGCATTACTCTGTTATGATAATCTCATGTCCGGGGAGTTGTTGCAGCAACAGCAATTAGAAAATCATCCACATGCCTGCATGCTGAAATGACATTTTTGCAGATTAGATTCTGACTTAATTATCTTTTTCCCCATTCAGGTGGAAAATGTGTACTCAGCATGTCGAGATAAGACGCGCTGCAGCGTCCAGTCAAGAGGCGCCACTTAGAGTCTGGTTAATGGTAAGACTGAGCCACAGCTAAGACCTGTTTAAACACCTCTTGGTAAACAGGTTGCGCTCACCAGAAAATGAAGTGCCCTTTGGCCACAGCGGTTTATTCTACGTTACAAATCACCAGCCTGTTACAGTAAGCTGTACTCAGTGTGCCTCAGGGGCCAACTACGCCATGTGTGCAGCAAGCAAGCAGCAGATGTGAAAAAAAGAAAGCATTCAGGGAAAGGAAGACAAAAAAGAAATGAAACAACAACTGACTTCCTCCACTGCAGATGACTGAAGGGAATAACGATGTGTGAATTTGTGCACCAAGACGTGAAATTGGGAAGGCACTGGATATCATAAAGTCTGACAGAAGTTTGCAGGAAAATAAAACCTCCAGGAAAAGCACAAACACCATCGCACTCACACACGTATATGCATTCACACTCTGGGGTGCAACAGTGAGGGGAAAAAAAGGTCGATCTTACCTCCCAACGCTTGTTTCATAACGAAATTCATGATGATGGCTTTTAATTCCCTGCCTTCCTTGTCCGAGCGATGTTACATTCAATTGTGATGGAAAAGTAGAAGTCCTTTGTAGCCAGATCTGAAAGAAAAATAATAATAATAATAATAATAATAATAATAATAATATCAATAATCCTAATCTTCATAATACTTAAATTTATAAACAAGACAGCAAAAGCAATGAACAATGAAACATAGTATACAGGAAGATTGGTCATGACTTGAAATGTGATAAAGAGGTCACTATAAACTCCCTTTACACGACTACAGACACACTCCCCATTAAATATGTAAAGAAGGTTGTGGAAATATTAAACATTGATTTCTCTACATTTAGCTCCAATTACAGCTTGCACGAAGTCAAACAGCCACATGTAGGCTTACAGAATCTGGATTTGTGTGTTAGGCACGTTTCTACGATGCGCCAATTGAAGGACACCAAGGTCAATGGTTCAAACACAACCTGAACACAACTGGGGGGGGACAGTAAATCACCAAACACCTCGAATCTACAGACCAAGTCAGCAGCTATGGCTTAGCGTTTCCTCGCAAAATGTGACGTCGCAAATGCTTTTTTAAGAAGACATCATTTTTAAGAAGCCCGGACAGTTGAGTGTTTAGTGTCAGGCACTGACGGGAGTACGTGTCACAACGATCGGTGACAACCTCTATGTGGCCGAGCTCTGCCCGCAGCCAAGCGAGTTTGGAGAAAGTGCACGGTGCAAGTCCTCAGCTTGGCAGGGGACAGTCTGTAGTCACGCATGTGGACGCCGGACTAAACCACCGCCTTGTATTTTTCCTGATCATGTGGTAAAACTTTCCATTCTCCATTGGAGGAACATTGGACACAGCCATCCCACTCCGGCATAAAAAAAGAAAAAGAAAAAAAAAAGCCGCTCAACTGTATATAGTGCGGTAATTAGACAGCAATGCACACGGATGCATCAAGCTGATGTTTACAGCATAACATGAGCAGTGGACGTGCAGTGAATGTGTTCAAAATTCGACCTGGTTGTGCATTCGCGTGCAAAGAGACAGAGATGGTGTGAAAAAGCGGGACTATATACACATGCGCTTCCTTGTTTGATCAGAGCCTGGTTTCAGCACCACTGCGAGTGGATAGCTCCCCTCAAACCGTTGAATTGCATTGAAGCAACAGCAGCATCAAGCATCGATTTACCTCCGTCCGGCGACTGGCTGAAATCCTTCTCACACACTCACACACCAAACAAGGGATCAGAGAGCAGACAGAGCTTCAGCTTCAGCACTCTCCGGAACCAAGTTATCCTGCAGCAGCACAAGCTAATCTAACTGCTCGTCCCTCGCATCTCCGGCTCCCGGGGCTGGAAAAAAAAAAGGACGTCCTTCACAGTGTCTCCTCCTGCTTGCTGTTTCGTCTTCCTGCTCACACACTCACTTACACAAACACACACACACACACGGGCGCGTAGAGAGAAAGAGGAGGAGTAGAAAAGGGGTGGTGGTGGTGGTGGTGGTGGTGTTTTTTGGAGGGAGGGGGGAAGCAGCTGCCGTTCACACCGTCATGGGAAAGAGAGAATGAATCACATAGAGGGATGGAGAGAGAAACGTCCCACCAACGTCCTCCTGACCGATAGAGAGAGATCAATTATTCACCCCTCACGCTGGCTGACTGGCTGCTCCGTCCCACAGCCCCCCCACACACTTCTCTGCAACGGGGATTGGGACTCCTTTTACACTTAAAACGGTACTGCCGAATATAACAGAAATATGATGTGTATGGGGTAAATGTGTTATAGCTGGATGTCTTTTTGCTTGTCTGCACTGTCTCATGTAATGTCTTGTGGTTGGCATTGGATGCGATGTGAAAAATCACAAAATGTTCCTATGGGGTTCCTTCCATGTTACCATGGCTGTGCTATTTCCTACACCATATTGTTATTTATTATATTTGACTTGTTACATTATGATGTTCTTCTAGACATCAGGACATGTCAGTGGTGTGCACAAACTGTGTAAGAGCAGGGCTGAACTGAAAAAGTGGCACCTTTTCCTGATACCTGGGATGCTTCCCCTCTGACGCGACCTGTGGGGCAAAAATAAAGCATGGAAGTATCCTGTCATGGTCAAGCACCAAGACCGCCCCTGTGGATGCCACTGAGGCTAATGCTACATGCAGACATTTCCAGCTGAGCAAAGCTGTTTAACCCTTTCACTTGGATTTCACAGCTATGTTTCAGGGTGGGCTGTACTCAGCTAGCTGCATCACTGCAGCACGGAAGAAAAATAAATAGAACACAGTATACGCCAATGACAATATTACACCAAATTACAATCTTTTAGTTGGCTACTTTATTGTATAGCTGTTACTGGATTGCTTGAACATTTCTTTGATGTAAATGTAAATGGACTGTATTTCTAGTCTTGACGACTCAAAGCGCTTTTACATATAACAGGAACCATTCACCATTCACACACATTCATACGCTGTGGCCGAGGCTGCCGTACAAGGTGCCACCTGCTCATCAGATAAACATTCACACACATTTACACTCCGATGGCGCAGCATCGGGAGCAATTCGTGGTTCAGTGTCTTGCCCAAGGACACTGTGACATGGGACTGCAGGGTCAGAGATCAAACCACCGACCTTCCGTTTGGTAGACGACCACTCTACCACCTGAGTCACAGCCACCGATATGTCCTACTACTCCATGTAGTTTTTGTGGTTCTATTCTACGTGAATTTGCGAGATCTCGTGGGTCCTCGTGACTACAGCTGTCAGTCATGGCCGCAGCTGTTCCGCAACAAATCCGGACCTGGTGGGTATTGAAGGACAGCGGAGCATGCAGCAGACACGCAGCAGAGCTGTTCTGCAGATGTTCTGCATTCGGTGGAAATCCCCGGTTACACTGATCAACAGCGAGTCTTGTGTCCCTGGTAATATTTCAATCAGGAGAGATTTACCAAATGAGTCTACTTTCATGGGAAAGTTGTACATATGATAATATTATTTATTTGTATTAATCTTTATCCATTTCTTTGTCTAGATCTACATGTGAAAAACATGAATGTAGACAAACAGGGATGTTTAACCATTATATGAAGTCCAACTCCATGCCGAAATCCATCCTTCTTTCCTTCCTTCCCTCCCTCCTCTTCTTTTCTTCCCTCTGTACTTCCTTTCTTCTTTCCTTCCCTCCCTCTTTCTTCCCTCTGTACTTCCTTTCTCCCTTCCCTATCTATCTTTACGGAAATCACAGTTTGCCATAAGTAGTACTACACAGTCTGTGAAACAGTTGTATAATAGCTTCAGTGGGTCTTTAGAGTGTCTGAGATACTGACTCATGTTAGAGACCTCAGGTTTTAAGGACAAAGCCTGCCTTGCAAACTGCAGCAAGGAGTTTAAAATATGTGTGCATTTACCAGACAGGGGAAGTCTATCATAACATGCTATTGAGTTGCATTATAGGAAATATGGGATGTAGCATTGTTTGACCCATAGTAGTGTCTGAAAGTCAGGATATCTCATCCTCAATTGCATCGATTTTGATCTGTCTCTTGTAAGACTTCCAACATTGCAATACTAAATTAATATGGGTACCCCTTTAACACCCTGAAAGTGAGCACAAAGTAATAGCTATGGTGGTGATTTTATTGTTTGTTAAAAAAAAAGAAAAGGGAAAGTATTGTCACAATACAGAGCCATCACATTTTCCAAGATGTTATAAAAACCTTCACTTTTCACAGGATGCAGTACAAATGAACGAGAGTTAAAGCTATAGTACATAGCTTCTGTCTCCCCCATGAGGAATTCTAAGTAATGACAACAACACTTTCAGCATGTCCACATGATACAAGCCTTGACCGCGCACCCCCCAGCCCCTCCTCTTCAGAAGAGGTCATTATCTTCGCTCCATTTTCTGTGAGCGAAAGTCACTGGACGCCACAATCTTCTGAACATAGTCATACTGAGAAATACAGAGAGTGTTTTGTGTAGCTGATTGTCTTAATTAGCTTTGTAGCAACTCATTTGGCAATGGCTTGAATTTAACGGATGTTCATTAATATCAAAAAGTTACGCACTAACTTTAATAGATGAGAGATATGTTGACCT
Source organism: Perca flavescens (assembly GCF_004354835.1). Lineage (NCBI taxonomy): Eukaryota > Metazoa > Chordata > Actinopteri > Perciformes > Percidae > Perca > Perca flavescens. The sequence continues at coordinate 6,475,507 of NC_041340.1, read as the reverse complement.
AGGGCTGGGCGATATGGAGAAAATCAAATATCATGATATTTTTGACCAAATACCTCGATAATGATATTGCAACGATATGTAGTGTTGACTATTGTTGCTTTCACAAAATATTGACACAATGAGATTTTTGATAAATAATCATCAGTAATGTGGATATAATGACTAAGTGGGTAAAGGCAAATAATAGAACAGTTATAACAGTCTGGTAAGTTCAGAAAATGACATAAATTTACTGTAATGCAGCCTTTGAAACAAGGAAAAGACAACACTTATGCCATATTACGATATATCATAATATCATATTATATCGATATCACGATATCAATATAATATTGATATATTGCCCAGCTCTATGTTGACCCATGATACAAAGGTTTTTCTTATTCTGACATCCCAGGCCACACTTTCCCGTCCAGGAAATGAAACCAGTAACTTCACAGTCGATACGATATTTTCAAAGTGGGTGTCTGTATTCTTAGTGAAAGTGAGAAGATTGTTTTCTTCACTCTCAACACATTTAAGAAGGTTGACCATTAGAGTCACAACTGTGACAATACCTTACCACACAAGGTCTAATGAAGGTGCTGCCAGGGCTTCACAGTTTTATGATGACTACTGTGACAATGTGAGGAAGTGTGAGGCGGGATGGATTGGAATAAAGTGATAGAAGGAAACACTCAAGTGAAACGTTTTGTATTTTCGTATACAAACTTTGACAACAATGGAAAAAAAACCTGATCATAGTTAACACTCTCAGGAGAATCTTAAGCAGAACACAGCAGTGGACCGTTAGTAAATGTAAAAGTAATGTGTAACCTTCATTCACTGTGCAAGCAACATGACATTTTTTTTGTGTATAGTTGAGCAGAATTCAGTTTTTCTAGTCACCCAGCTTGATAGGAAAAATAGGAAAATAATGAGCCTCCACTGACTTGTGGAGCATTTAAAATCTGAATGCCTGAATCTGACTGAGAGCACATGCATATTTAATTATTGTCTTTGCTGATTCCATTTAAAATGCTATTTTTTTTGGTCTGTGTAGTTTGTATGGAACGTAGCCAAGCTCTACTCAAAGGGAGAGACATTTCTTTGACCTTCGTCGGCTCAATATCGAAATGGGTCCCAGCTCCCTCAAATCTGTCTGCACTCTTAATCCAGCTCCAGATTTGAGAGCTTGCAAAAGACAGATTCATCCATACTATATGACACTATATGTCACACATTGTACATATTCTGGATCTTTTTTCACCAGTTACAGTTAAGAGTTATATCACAATTCAAACACAGCACACCATTGTTATGGCTGTTGCATTACAACCAATGGAAAAGAAAGGGGGACGTGCCATAAGGGATACTGATACTAGGCGCTGTTAACTTGAAGCTAGTAGATATAATATAACTTTGAGCTGGTTTGCAGGGAGGATTTAACCTGTTAGGCTGATCATTTCAGTGGCACCAAACATAAAACAGTACCAAACATTATCCTGATAGATGTGTTCCGCAAATGTATGCAAAGCTGTGACAACGGAATTTCACATCCTACACTCTTTGAGCTGTAACTCATTTAGCATCCGATTCACCATTCACTGATGTTCTTTGGTTGCATGATTTATATGTAAAATCGTGCCAATTTGAGGCCCTTCACTATTCAGCTGTGTAACAGGGACTTGACATATTTCCTGGAATTAGGCTGCATGTAGAGAATTTGAATCCCCTTTCTCATTTTATCTTACCCGTTGATTTGAGGAATATTGGTGTTGAACATCGTGCCAAACTCACATAATTAGGCTTCCTCAATTTCCCCACCAATGTATTTTCCCCAAATAATGTGGCTCAGGCGAGATAAAGGTAAGCCAATTCATTTATTTGCTCTTTTTTATGTGTGCAACTGCACATACATGAGGCTTGAGTGTATCTGCTAAGCTTCTGAGTTCACTTATCCCTGTCAGTTTAAAATGATATAAAATAAAGAAAGGGCATTACCTGCAGTGAGCTATGGCTTTTCAGTTTTAAGCAGCACAGAGCAATTGATTGTTACTAAATACATCCGTCTTATTCCTTAAAAAAAAGAAGCATGCAGCAGAGCAGGGATGCAGTAGGTTAACACTTGAGTGTGGTTTGAAAATTAGTGCACATTCTTGCACATGCAGACATAAATGTATTTATTTCTTCACTTCAGTTGTAAGGACGTGAAGTGAAACATAAGAACAAACTATACTGTAAAATGTCTAAATCTAGTCCAGAGAAGACCTGGATTCACGAATGCTAAATCTTATCCTTCCTTCTTCACGTCCCTTTGGTTTCTTTTCACATGAAGCATCAAAGACCAGCTGGGCGGACTAACATGAGCACACTGAGCATGTCTTGCTGATGTCACCTTACAGGATTTCTGGAAGTCCTTGAACTTTTCATTTTTGCCCCGACTTGCTGAGTGCAGCTTTCATACACAGGCCATACGCGTTGTCTGTTTTTGTCAATTTATTCTTACTTTGTCTTGCAACTTTGTATCATCTTTTAGAGAATGCAAACAGTTGCATAATTATTACCGTTGACGTATTGCAGATTGCAGTTTATTTTATATGCAATAAGTAAGAATATGTAAATTGACATGAGATGTGGCTGAAAGCTTAGTACGTAGATCTTGTGATAAGGTATGTTTGTCAAAACAATGTTTAAAATGCTCCTATCCTTAAAGATGGCTTATGGACTGACTGATTTTTATTTTTATTTTTATTTTTATTTTTTTATTTTTATTTTTATTTTTATTTTTATTTTTTGTGAAGTGACCTTGGGTGTCATGAAAGTTGCTTTACATACAATGTATTATTATTATTATTATTATTATTATTTTAGCTGATAAAAAATGTAATTTGAATGTGCTCTCCATTCAGCTCTAAGCATCAGCTGTCAAACTACAGTGTACTACAGGATCCGCCCAGGGTGGATATGGCCAAAGCAGAGGTCATTTGCGTCCACCCACAAGCCTCCATCAGCCCCTGAGATGACTATTGATCACAAACGGAGATCAATCGTAACTCTCATTTAGTGATTTTTTAAAAGCCATTTCTGTCGTTGCTTGTATTGCTTTGCCAATGGGCAAAAACTGTTGTCTGGTTTGGTGAAGCAGGTTTGCTGACAAATTGTTTCAAATAATTTCTCTCAATTTTCTTGTTTTTCCTTGTTCTTGTGTGAGTGTAGATGGCTTTTGCAAGCTTATGTTTAGCAGTACTAAGTATTAACGTTACATGAATCGTCAGTGACTTATCCATTACTACTGAGTAAATCCAATTTAGAGCATGCATGCCTGTTTCTAAATCCACTGTTCAGGTCACAATTTCCTGTTAAGCGTCAAAGGTTTCATATGGTTTATGCTGTATATCATACACATGAATGGTATCCTAAAAACACTTGTCTGCAGTAGTAGTTTCCCAGTAGTTCTTTCACTAGAAATGAAAAGGATATTCCATGAAGAAACAACCAACTGCATTCAGACACCTTGCACACTTAGAGGTCGGACACTCAACCACTCATACCTCAAATCTTACTTTTAATTAAAATCAAACCTTTCCCCCTAAACCTAATCTGATGCAATGTTCCTGAGACTTCACTTCCTCCTGGGCACACTTTTGTTGAGAGGATCGAGCACAAGAGCACATGCCATCATCCTCTCTCTCACACACACATACTCCCCTGGCGTCTTGTTAATTCAACTCAGACCCACTCTAATGTACTATATTCTCCTCCCCCACCCACCCACACACACATGCTGACCTGCACAAGCTGAGGTGTTGAGATGTGGCGAGATGACCTGTAAACCAACTTGGGAAGCTTGCAGGAAGCCATTGACATGTTGCATTTATTCCCCAGTGTGGTTGCTGATCTGTGCTCAGCCCAAAGATTTCCCCAGAGAATACAGATGGATAACCTTGTGGGGACCTAATGTTAATCCCGAGATAGGTGATGAGTCCCCATAATGTGACTGTGGGGACAGGTTTTTTCCTCATAATATGGTTACTTAAACTACAAACACATAAATAGTGCTCGGCAGATAAAAAAAAAACATAAAAAAACAAATAGAAAATCAAACAATTACATGGAGCTGCTAGTTACAGAACCCACCACTAAAGTCAATAATCTGAAAACTTTACCAAATAATTACCATAACCATTACTATGTTGGTCCCTTTGGTGTTGTTGCTTTTTATTATGTGGATACCTTGAGTAATTGAAGCTTTATTAGTATGCCTTCACATTGACTAAGCTTGCATTATTAAATTGCTCACCATGTTTGTTTTTTTCCATAATAAAACCAAATTGTTCAACTGGGCAATCATATGCCACCCAAAGGCCTCGTTGAAATACAGACATCCCAGTTTTCAGAAAACAATCTAATCCATGGTTATGTGCTATATCCTCCAGCTCAGCAGAATCAAAAGTCTCTCTGAGCTTTCATATTTATAGTGGAGGATGAAGTACAAAGCCAGGAAGATCAGAACAGAAATGTAGTCCCAAATTCTTGTGGCTGGTGGCTTTACAGTTGAGTCCCAGATGCCGAGGTAGCCATAGCCTGCAGAGCGAGGATGGATTAATGATATGGAGGAGAAGAAGCATTACATTACATGTCATTTAGCTGACGCTTTTATCCAAAGCGACTTACAATTAAGTGCTTTCAACTGTGAAGGTTCAAACTCCAGACAACAAGTAGTAAGTGCAAGTACTTTAGCTTTAAATAAGCAAAGCTACAAAGAGACATATAAAAGTGCAGGTTCAAGAATGTTTTTTTTTTTTTTTTTTATCCAAGGTGTAGTTGGAGGAGATGTGTTTTTAGCCTTCGGCGGAAGATGTGTAGGCTTTCGGCCATCCTGGTGTCGATAGGGAGCTCGTTCCACCATTTGGGAGCCAGGACAGTGAACAGTCGGGATTTCGTTGAGTGATTAGTTCTCCCTCGCTGTAAGGGGACAGCAAGCTGTTTGGCTGATGCAGAGCGAAGTGGGCGGGTTGGGGTATATGGTTTGACCATCTCCTGGATGTAAGCTGGGGCGGTTCGTGGCCCGGCATGTAAGTACAGAAGCCTGAAAGCATCACATGTATTACTATTTCCCACAGTATTATCAGGTTTCTCGAATTTACACAAGTTAGTTTTAGGTTCCCCTTGCTAGAGAGCTACTGCAGCTTAACATTTTGGTGGCAGGAGTCAATAAGTCAACCTCAGCAACTCAAGCAGTTGGAATCAGAGTTGGAATCGACTCTAAAAATGTCTCCATCACATCTAAAGTCTGACAGCTCACTATAGCCAAAAGGAAAAAGCTACAGAAAGAGAGACAAATGTGCTCACAGTTCCTTTGCAGTGAATCAGTACATGCCCCTTCATTTCAATGGGATTGGATGATTTGTCCACTGTAGGGTCATTTTCAGTTTGATTACGGCAGTGGGACTGAAATTACATCCTGAGGTCTCTTACCCTATTTAATATCGACCTCAAGGTGTGACTCTTAGTCATTCCAACATTCTGCAAAAAATATATTACCATTGGAGGCATCAATACTGAGGTATTTGCCAATGCTTCATAGCAATGTGTTGGCCACAGTACAGCCATCTAATGTGGCCATAGGACATAATCATATCAGGTGGTATTTTTTTCTGATTGTAGCAGCTGCAATCTAAGTTGCAAACTCGGAGCATTTTTCACGGACCATTACATTACACCCGTTTGGTGTCTGATATATTTATACCTACTGGATGATAAAAAAAGCTCTCATAAGACCAAATTATTCAACAACCTATATATAATACTATACTAATTCTGCTTTTTTGCTATGCAGCTCGAGTACTGATCAATGTACAACAGTTTAACACCAGAACAAAACCGAACAAGATAATCGACTGGACTTGTTTTAGTGAAGTTAAAGATATTTTTGCCACTCATCATTTTCAAGGCCCTGCACACCCACACAGGTGTTTTCAGTTACTTTGGCTGATTAGACCTTGTTAGGTGAATCTATGTTTGGAATTACGTGAGCGCACCAAAGTCCACGCACCAAAACGGGAGTAGAAAATGTCTTTTGATTTGATGCTGGGAGCTGAAATACATTTCTCAATAAGCTGTGTGACGGAGAAGCTCAAACCGTAAGAAAGGCTGAAGAATTTGACACATCAACACTCAAAAAAGAGGAACTGCCAGAGAATAGTGATGTCTAATCAGCCAATCACTGTCAGTTGTGTTTCACGCTGTGTCTAGTGACTGACCGCTCACACTCAACTCCCGTATTGCTGAGATTTGTGCAGATAGCTTTGCTGTATCAAAAATCAATGTTTTTGTTTGAATTCACAACCTTAACCACATGTTTTAAAACTGCAACCATTGTAAAATGTCCACCTGTCGCTGGTACAACAACATATTGAAACAAACGTCTCTCAACTTCATTTTGATTGCAGTTCAGTTGTAAGAACGTCATTTTTAGGAGACAGGGTTGGTGTGAGAGGGGCAACGATTGTTAACCTGTTGATGTGACTGTGTTGAAAAGTGAGAACTGTGGGAATAACAGGAGCTGCACCACTATATACTTTGAACTATCAGTGCTATGCAATAAAACACATCACTTGCATAGGTGTAATATTGGTGTGTAGGGCCTTCAAGTTCTAATGTCTGGCAGGCAATACTCAGCATTTATCCCTATAAAGATGCCTCACATCATAGTAGATTGGGACACACTTGAGGACACGTCGCCAGCAGACTGGTCTCCACTGGTTTTGTGTGCAGAGCATCTTCCGTTTTTCTCTATAGGTTTTTCAGAACTGTTCTGTGGCTTCCTGCTATGTACTTCTCACTCTGTGTTGTATTCTAAACGCCTCCTTCATGTTATACTTGCTAAACAAATGTATCCTGATCTGAACCTCTTCTGAGGTCAGCTCAGTGACACAGAAAGCACCGTATTCTGTTAGCTACACTTCATCTATCATGTTCAACGTTCAAAAATTTTCCCCCTCATTTGCCATTATTATTCCAGGGTCATCCAAGGGAGCACAGTGTTGCACATTGGCAAAATTATCATTGATTTCACTATCAAATTACAATAGATATGTATAGGATGATCTCAGTAATTACATAATTATTTTTGCATTACCGATCAATTTTTTTTCCTCGCCGACACTGCCAAAGTTCCTAGTGATGAGGACATAAATCATGGGTAATAATTTTCCATGGAAGGAAATGGGCTGCTGAAATGAATTGTGGTTATGATGTTGAATGGGTTCAGCGTTGAACCGACAGACACGTGGTGATGCATCATGACAGGGAGGGAAAGTGTCGGCTGAAATCAGAGGATATCACAGTGATCAAAGTGTATTTACATATCATGTATAATGCTGACAGGCAACCTTCTTTGAAAATTACCAGTATTTAAAAATTATATGCAAAATGATTTTAATAAAGAAGGCATAAATTAAATATCCCTGCCTTACTCTTATTAGCCTGCTGTGTTTTGAATAGTGACCATGGAAGATAAATAATTATTTTTGATATTTTTGATAATTAAATTTACAAATGATTTATCATATTTCTTCAAACTTCCGTTTAATTAATTTTGTTTTGAGGGATGGAGAGCAGAAGTTAATTGAGTGCTTAAAAATATCTTCAATCCAAAATGTAATGGTCCATGAAGGTGAGAAAAAACAAGCTAACAAGACATGCAAAACATGCATGTTGTTTATGGCTTTACTTATTCTATTCAATTCAATTCAATTTCATTTATAATATCAAATCACAACAAGAGCTATCTCAAGACACTTTACAGATGGTTTACCTCTTCAGTAAACCAATCAGAATTGGCCACGAAATCATGATCCAATCACAGAATGACATGTTGCTTTAAATGTCCCTCTCTTGCTATCAGCTGTCTTCTCAGGCGCAAGTGCAACCTTCCTCCTCCCCTTCCTCCTCCGGGCTTCGTCACCCATTGCAACCAGAGTCCCTTCTGGCGGACTGGTCCTCCGTTCGACCTCCTGGTTCCCTCTCCGCCATCACCAGTGTCTAGGCTCCATCGGGGGCATATGCATGTTTACTATCATATGATGGAGTTTAATCCCCAAAGACTATGCAAATTTCATGTGTCCATGTTCATATCATGCTCATCTATAATGAATATTTGCATATCTGCAACGAAGTCTCTCCTGATTGAAATGAAAAGAGAGATGAGAGAGCAGCTCAGTGTGTCATAGGAAGGAAGGAACTTCCCCGGCAGTCTAGAATTATAACATAGCATAACTAAAAGAGACAGGTTAAGGAGAGGTGCCTGGTTGGGCTAGAACTCTCCCCAACCAGATCAGGCTTTACTGGCCTGCCTCCCTCTACTCTTATTCTATTATTGATTATATGATAGATGAATCTGATGACTATGAAGAGAAGCAGAGAAAAGCAGGGGTGCTGTGACTGCAGCTATACACCCTGCCCCGCTGGTCTAGACGTACGCTGCAACTTCTCACTCCCTGACTATAAGCATTATCAAAGAGGAGGGTTTTCAGTTTAGTCTTACATGTGGTGACGGTGTCTGCCCCCCGAATCCAGATTGGGAGCTGGTTCCACAGGAGAGGAGCCTGATAGCTGAAAGCTTTGGCTCCCATTCTACTTTTAGACACTCTAGGAACCACTAGTAGCTCTGAATTCTGGGAGCGCAGTGCTCTAGTGGGACAATAAGGTACTAAGAGCTCTTCTAGATATGATGGTGCTTGACCATTTAGAGCTTTGTAGGTCAGGAGAAGGATTTTAAATTCAATCCTGGATTTCACAGGAAGCCAATGCAGAGAAGCTAGTACAGGAGAAATAGGATCTGCTTTCTTATATGGCTTTGCTTATATGGCTTGTAAAAAATGAAAATCTCTTGTGCACTATTTCAAATACAGTTCCCCCACTTTCAGCCTGACATATTTGAAACTTTGGGTTCTTTATAGACTTTGAACAATCTTGGCTGCACAGCATGAGTTTGTAATGAATGAACCCCACTGGCATGTCCTTGGGGTTTAGGAGGTTAAATAATGGCACTTGGACACACAGATTAAAGATGTAACAGTAGCCCATTCCCATCCTGTGATCACATCCCTCCACCATAAAAGAGAAAGGCGCTTTCCTCTTTTTTTCAACTACTTTCTAGTTCTCCCTCTCCACGTTCTTTATAGGTGGTAAAGTATTTCTCTCACTTACAAAGTGTGTTATCGTAAGCCATTTTCACAAACTTTTTTGAGACCAGCTCTGAAACAAGAGAACAAGTACATCATTATATTGATATCTCTATGGCCACTAGGAGAATCCCCCTCACTCCCTTCCTCTCCTCCACCTGGTAAGAGCCACAGACTTGAGAGGCATTTGATAATAAAAAAATTGTCTTGCCTTTGAGTGTTGAGCGTGGTGTGTGGTGCGAGGGTGATGTTTATTAGAAGTGTATGAGGGGTGTGTAATTGGCTCCTGAAGTGAAAGAGAGAGTTAGGTAAAAATCCAATGCTCTTGTGGGAGTCTCTGAACAGGTCCTTTTGTTGGAGCGAGTCTTCAGTTATTGTGGGCTGCATCAGAATAGTTTCTGCAGGGAGCTTCCACAAAATTGGGCTGGTGAGCTCGTTGATATCAGTTCTTAGTGCAGTAAATGATCAATTAGTCTATTCATGTAGTAATTACCGTGAGAGGAAAGGAGGAAGGGAGGTGGCAAAGTATAGGAGCACCAAGGAGGCAAGTTGGGGTGATGGATGGGTCAAACAAACACAGGACTTTCACTCAGGAAACCAGGGGTCAGTTCAACTGCCATTTTTTTTCTTTCTTTGTAAAGCGTCTTTGAGTTCCATGTAAATTGTATATAAAACTTATGTATTATTATTATTTTCAAATAACCCATGTTTTACGGACCTTAGTCCGCGATGTCATGTTACGTCTTCATTTTAGTAGTTTTACGTTGTTGCCTAAACTTAACTAGTTCCATTTCACGTTTACTACCTCTTTAGTCTATATCCACAACGTTCCACTTCCAGATGTCCGTTACCTTCTGCTTTCTTTGTTTTGTAATTTGAAACTCCGGTGGATTTCTGAGGACTATGGCTCCAAACTTTGAACGTATCTTTTGTTCCACTAAAAGTTCCTTCCTGAGGCTATTTTGCAGCGGCACTGTGGCTCCGCTAGGAGCTTAGCACTGGCCAAGACGATTGTGATTGGTTTAAAGAAATGCCAATAAACAAGAGTATGTTTTTCTCCCATCCCAGAATGCTGTGTGGACTAGCCAGACCTTCCTCCGCAGCGCTGTGGAGGAAGGTCTGGCAATGTGAGACTACTACCTGTTGAAACTGCACCAGTTACCTTAAATAGAACCATCACATGATTACAGTCAGATGATTAAACCGCCACCGTGCGGCAGTAAATAGAACGATCATATGTGTCTATTTAGGAGTCTATGGAAATCGACCTATAAAGTTGTATAGGTATGAGGATGTGTTGATGTCAAGGTGATAGAAGGCTAAAAGAGATAGTCCAGGATGCTCCGGAGATAGAGCAGATCGTCCACTAATGACAGGGTTGGCTGTTCAGTTCCTAGCTCCTCCTGTTGTTGAGGACGTAACAGGAAGTAATTAAGAAAAATGCTGCAGAGACAGACTGCACCAAGTTAATTACAGCAAAAATATAGCCTACTGAGTTTTAATTTGCAGAATCACATTGTTTCCTCCTGGCCCAGTATGGATCTGGAATGGTATGCTATGACGGTAATTTCCAAGCATATTTTCATTAGATGTCACAATTAGTCTAGTGCAGGAACCCAAAAGCAGACCAGGACAAGGTAAGTAGAAAATACAAGGTGAGTATTTATTTGGAATTGAATGTGGAAACGATTAGGTCCAGTTGGTCGGCAGGGAGCGAGGCTGGAAGGTGGCAGGGTTTTGTGCTGATCCAAATGTGCTGCAGTGAAGTAGACAGCCAGGCCGGTGTGAGTGACAATCCAGGTGAAGAACTGTAGACAGAGGAACAGGCAGCTGATTAGCGACAGGCAAAGAAACCAAAAAAAAAACTTTCCAAAACCAGAAGCTTGATACAAGAGCAAAACATCCTGGTTACGCTAATGATCCGGCAGGGAATGGATGTCTGGTCACGGCTTATATGGTGCAGAGGATGATAATCAGGACCGGGTGTGCAGATTGCAGCAGGTGTAAGTGGTTGGAGAATCAGCCGGGATGTGTTCAGGAAAACTCAGGAAAAACAAACTTCAGGTTAGAGCACAAACAAAACACTGGCAAAACAGGCTCAATATGCTGGATTCATGACATTAGATGCCGTGGCTTAATTATCTTAGGAAGTTCGCTAAAACAGGAAGATAAAAAGAACAAATAGGAAGCAAAGAAAAAGCACAATAGTACATGTATGGGGCGATGAATCAAAACAATGACAATAAAAAAACAAAAAACTGTAGAGTTAAAACTAGCCACAATATAAATAAATTCATATTAGTATATTGTATCCTGCAAAATCCTTTGGACTGCAACTTCTATTTTCAATTAATTATAAAATGGTTCACTAAAGGTTCCGTAACATTAGAAATAAGAGGCTGCTGCGAGTGGGATTGTATGTGATCAACTTTAAACTGTGCCATTTATGTATGGCCGGGTTAGCTAAATCGGTAGAGCAGGCGCACATATATAGAGGTTTACTCCTCGACGCAGTGGCCGCTAGTTTGACTCAGACCTGTGTCCATCTGCTGCACGTCATTCCCCCACTCTCTCTCTCCCCTTTCATGTTTTCATCTGTCCTGTGGAAATAAAGGCCTAAAAATGCCCCAAAAAATAATCTTAAAAAAAAACTGTGCCATTTATTCTGTCTCTTCAGCTTTTACAAGTCTGAGAATCTCATGGAAATAAGTTCTCACCTGGTGGCTCTCCCAAAAGCAGGCTGCAGATAATAAAAGGCAATCAGACCTGGGACCAGTGCTCTGAGGAGGTTTTTAAACTTGTTGATTGCAGGAAAAAATCCTCCACTCTTCATGCATGCCAGTGGGAAGCCAAAGAGGCTGTCGCTCCACTGCAGTCAATCTCAGCAGGATATGGAGCCACTGCTGGGGAAAGTAAAATGTTCGATCAGGGTTGAAGAGGACAGAAATAGTCCTGGCGTGCATGAAAAAAGGCCAAACTAGCAAACATTATATAAACTTTTTATATAAACTTTTTAACCCTCAGGAACCTAACGGCATTTTTACAATTACTTTTCCGTCTGGTTTTATTTTCTAAAAAAGCTTGTAAAACACCAACCCTCTTGTCCACAGTCAATCAATGTACATCATTCTTTTCAGGAAAGACTGGGCTTTTAGAATATTTGTGCTGTAGTGAGGTCAATTGAATGTAAAAAAAGTTGTATGACCTTAAAAACAAATAAATAAATAAAACGGAAAATTAATCTCACAGATATTTATTGATATCACACACAGAACAATAAAATCTAAGCCAATCTCCTCGTATAAATCAGTTCCCATATGTCTTGGGTGTCAAACTGTGAAGAAATAAACATAACTTATAAAGTTGACAAAATATATACATTTTTTCAAAAAAAGTCCAGATGCTTTTGCCAATAATCAAAATAATAATGTCAAATGTATTGATATCACACACAGAGAAATGGTACACAAGAATTTGTGTTGTCTAAAACAGTTCTCCTATATATTTGGAGTCATCCAGTGCAAAAATAAACATAATGAACGTTATAACTCATATAAATGACAAACTATTTACATTTCTTCAAAAAAAGGCCCAAATGTATCCCAAATATCTAAACAGTGACGCCATTATCTCTCTTTTTCACTTTACTGTTTGTTCTTGCTTGATTTTCGGATTTCCTGCGGTCAGTGAACTCACCTTTCCACTTTCTGTGACGGACGTGCATTCCCATTGATGAAAAACGTAAACACACTTGCAAAACATCATGGGAGATGTATCCCTCATGCCCTCCTTCAAAACGTACTCTCGACACCTTCGAGGCAAAAATGTCCATGCACACAAAAACTGTTATTAAATCATCATATATCAATATTTTTTTCTGCTTTTTTTTCATAAATCACTTAAACAACTTCTAACCTAATCAAAACTACCTAACATTCAATCATTTTCAGGATTTTAACCCTTTAAATGCCAGTTTATGTATTTGAAATATTTCATTTTTTATTACAAAAAACACAAAAAATATTTTTTTTTCCATATAATGAATAATATGTAGATGGGGCTTTGGTGGGGATTAGAGGCTTGAATATGTCAAAGATAAGCAACAAAATTAATTTGATTGCATTAGCAAAAATGGCCCCATTCACTTCCATTATAACCACATGTTTTGATCTCACTGCCTTTACAGTATAAAACCATGCATTCTGTAATGTCAGCATTTCATTTGGAAGAAAACTAGTCATATTTGACATTTTTCCAGTATTTCACCAGATTCAACCAATTTGCCCTTGTAGCCCGATGCATGAAATTATGGTTATATTATGGAGCTCTGTGTGTGTGTGTGTGTGTGTGTTTGTGTGTGTGTGTGTGTGTGTGTGTGTGTGTGTGTGTGTGTGTGTGTGTGTGTGTGTGTGTGTGTGTGTGTGTGTGTGTGTGTGAGTTTGCGTGAACCTGTAAGCAAGCAATGATCATTTTAGGGCTGAAAAAAGGCATCTTTTGAAGGATGCATTTCATGTGTCTTTGAAGACGTGCTTGAATAAAAACATTGTCTCCTGCATTTGCTGTAAACTGCTGCTTATCATTTCAAATCGTTTGTGGGACATGGTGGCCCTGAAGACTGGTCTCCCACTATGGACATCCCACAGGCTCCGGGTGGATTCCCCTTTGGACTGGTACACACCAGCCAAGTGTGAAGTCCCATGTATGTTAAAATCTCTTGAGCATCCACATCACTCCATCCTTAGATTGAACACCTCCCGTGTAGGTTTGTCTTGTGTCATCTTCAGATGAGTCCTGCAGTTGGCTGGAAGATAAAGGCTCCTTCTCTTTGCTCCAGGTCTTTCTCCTTCTCTAGAGCCAGGTGCATAAACACACTAATAGTTGTTTCTGTTTACAACAAATGCAGGAGACAATGTTTTTATTCAAGCACGTCTTCAAAGACACATGAAATGCATCCTTCAAAAGAAGCCTTTTTTCACCCAGATTTCCACAAACTCTCTCTCACACACAGACACGCATGCATGCACACACACACACACACACACACACACACACACACACACACACACACACGGCTCCATAATATAACTGGCAAAAGTAAGGTGCGCTTTTTTCACCACTAAAATTATCATTGTTTGTTTACAGATTTTCACAAACTCTCTCTCACACACAGACATGCATACATGCATGCACACACACACACACACACACACGCATACATACACACACACACACACACACACACACATACACACACACACACACACACACACACACACACACACACACACACACACCCACACACACACAAATATACACATATACACAGACACACATACACATACACATTTGACAGTTGAATGTTTGGTGGTTTGGATTAGGTTAGAAGTTGTTTAAGTGATTCATGAAAAAAAAGCAGAAAAAAATATTGATATATTAATGATTTTTTGTGTGCGTGGACATTTTTGCCTCGAAGGTGTCCAGAGGGTACAAAATGAATCATTTAAGTATAAAAGACATGTAAGAGTAAAAATCACTGGATTTAAAAAATTTGACTGAAAAGAAGGATTCCTACAAAATGTCATGCCATAAGAAGTAACACAGCAAAAATTATCACAAAATGAAAAAAAAAACTTGAGAAAAATGTATAAAAATGACCGAAGAGGGCATGAGGGTTATACTAGACGGCAGCACCCTGTAACAGAGACCCAGCTGAAGAAATGACCGAAAACGTGATAAATTATGGACATCGAGTGGAGAAATCTTGGATGTAAGCGTTTGGATTTATTGCTGAACAACTCCTAAAAGCGTTCCAGGCTGGATAGAAAACCTTCTGTGAAGGCTAGGAAGACAAAAAAGACATCCCTGTAATCGTTAGCTTCTTAGCTATTAGCAATTGAAGTCGGCTAGAAGCTAGCGCCAGAAATGACCAAAAACGAGATAAATTACGGACATCAAGTGGATAAATCTTGGATGTAAGTGTGGATTTATTGCTGAACAACTCCGTAAAGAGGCACAACTTCCAGGCTGGATATAAAACCTTCTGTAAAGGCTACAAAGACACCAAAGACACCAAAGACACGTTTGCGATGCCTAGCTTGTTAGCTTGTAGCAGAAAAAACGCTAAGCAGCCACATTAAACTGTTATGAAATTATCTAAATATTAATCGGAGGTGCCGTGGCTAGATCGTGCACGATCTATGTGCTTTTAGAGGAATAGAAATGTAGCCACGGCAAATATTAAACACAAACCAAACATGTAACATCTTCCAGATTTCCAGACTCTCAACTTCAGGTGATATAAAAATATAAAAGGACAGCTTGTGAAAAAGCTTGGTATCAGTTTCAGAAGCTTAAAAGAAATCTCCATTGACACCGCAGCCCCCGAGAAAGCTTTCACCTTGGATGACAAATAATCAGTTACCCCATGATGCATGGAGGTGCCTTTGTCCCCAAGCCAGCTTTATTAAAATAATCAATCTGGAACACAGCGGAGGTTTGCCTTTGTTTGCACGCTATGCCCTCATATTGCATTAATAGAAATGATTAATATTTAATGGCAGCTTGGGCAGCCTTTTTGAGGAACTTGTGTGGGCCACACGTGTGCCATGGAAAGTCAGAGGTGTTGAATAGCTTAACTCTATTATATAGAGCGGTAAAATACACATCTTGGTCCGTCAGAATCCAAAGTATGAAGAACATAATAGAATTGGACAGTGCATTATGTCCTAAAGGTGTGTGAATACATTTACACCTGCGAGCTTGACATTTGGAGTGCAAGACATCTGATGAAGAGTGCAGCACTTACAGCATCACCTCGCAGATGCTGATAATTCCGTACACTCTGGCTCTGCTTTCTTCCTCCTTGCATTTGTCAGACCCATCTCATGATGCAAAACCGCCAGGCAGGAACATCTGCCCGACGAAACGGAAGGCTGTGCCAGAAACACAATGTGCAGACCATAAATGGGCACATCATTTTAACCAAATTATGTCAAGCCTGAACAATGATCAAAAACAGAAGTTTTCTCTGAACACGTTTTCAATTTACAAGACAAATTCAAAGCTGGAAATGAACAACTTCATCTTGACATTTAGGTAGACAACATAAAGCCACAGAATATCAAAATCACAGATATGCATGGACTACATTTCTGTACATTTGCTTGCTTTTCTACTTCCTATTAGAGGGGAATCAGCAAAGAAGAGAAATTATTGGAAAATGAGTATACGTAAAAACTACAGAAAATTAGTTATTGGAACAACAATAACTTAAAGTTAATGAACCTTCCGTATTCTTTAGTTTTTTACACCTCTCTTTGTTTTTGACAAAGCAGCTTATCCCTGTGATTCTAATGTAATCACTGCCAATGTGATAAATGTCATTTTCAGTAATCAATTCCTATTGAAATATGTACATTGTAACATTTTTAAAACAAAACATAATGGTGGCCAGGCAGCTATAAACATGCAAGCAGATTAGCTTGTTAGCGATAGTAATCTCGCGTTGCCAGAACTATGTCCACAGTACTGCGGAGGAAGGTGTGGCCCTTCCACACAACATTCCTGGATAGGAGAAAAACGTTCTCTGGTTTATTGTGATTTCTTTAAACCAATCACAATCATCCTCGGCGGCGTTAAGCTCCACAGAAAATGGTCTCGGGAAGGAACTTGTTTTTTATTGAAGGAAGTTAACTGTTCACACAACATAACATGAGCTATATACATTAGCTGGATACATGGTTAAATCTCATTTGCTCTTACCAGTGTATCACCATGTCTATTTTGTCCATAGCAAATCCCCGCCAATCGGTCCCAAAATGTCCCAGTGCCGAAAATATATTCTTTGTAAATCTTTACAATCATTCCCCCGAACAAACCAAGCAGGCCTGCCTTGTTGCACAACCCAAATTTTCCTTAAAACTTGCCATTTTCAGCCTGGAACGTCACTCAGAGGTCCCAGTTATTGTTGCTCAATCCGAGTTTACAGGTAACTCAAAGAAAGCCGAAAATTAGGGAAATTCGGTATAATTTCGGGCGGCACTGGAACTATCCCGTAAATGAACCATTGTCTGTATGAACTATAAATAGTGCCACCACAGTCAGCCACGTAGCAGTCCTTCGAGAGTCAGGAGATATTTGGCTGGCAGTTGGTTTAATGAGAACCTGTAGGTTATCGATAATGTTCCATCGCTAATCACTCACATCAGCAGCTCACGCCGATATATTGCAGGAAGCATTAGCAGGATGTCCACCAACATCAACAAATACTGTCGGACACACACAGGAGAGGCAGGAATGCTGTCTTGTCAGATTCATTAGGAGCCTTAAGGTCACTGAGGCTATCATCACAGCTTTTATTTGATTTGGGCAGAAAGGGCAAATCTTGTTATACCTCCTAATGAGCAGAAAATAGGACCCAGAACCCACAGAGATGGTGAAGGTCTGTCTAGCACCTTGTGTTGCTGACATTTTTGTCCCTGCTCAGGCTTCAGAGGAAGGGACAAGGGCGAGAGGTTGAGGTTGGGGACAGAGGAAGCATGCAGGGACACTCTCACCCGAGCCGCCTCGGAGGATGCGTCTTCCTCTGCTTGTTTTTTTTTATCCGTGGTGAGACGACCAGCAGACAGCGAGTGCAAGCTGCTAATGAGGGCAAAGCTCGCTCAACGTGACTCTCAGCTCATTGCGAAGGTTGCTGTCGTTACCAGAGCATACACTAAAAATAAGTGAGAGGAATGTGGTGTCAAGGCAAATAAAAATTATTTGTCTTCACACTGGAAAAGATGCCATCCATTTCCAAGAGACCGAAGCAAGAATTTAGTTAGCTAGTTAGTTTATTGTCCCCGTGGGGAAATTAGGTCGCAGCGGCAATCACAAAGCATTTTTGACAACAAAAGGCAAGCAAACAGAACAACAATGAACACAATTTTAGACATATAGACTGGGTCCAGACCGGCTGGGAAAAGAACAAAAACAAAGTAAGAAAACCCAGTTACCGTACAGGAATATCCTTTATTAAGAAATAAACTATTCTCAACTTTTACTCAATATTACACCACTAATGCAGTATATCTGTAGAATAGTAGAACACACTGTATCACACCAGCTTTGGGAGCTCACCCAGACTCCCCGTTTTTATTATTTAAACTTTGGAGTGTTTTTTACAGATAAAAGGTACAACTACCTACAGTGCTCTGAGTGGTGTATAGGCATTCTGATTAGCATTTTAATGTTCTTTACAGTATGAAAGAACTGAATATCTTGCTTTGTCAGGGTGGCCAATGTATTCCATTAGTGCTGAAACAAAGAGAGTGAGGCCAGATGGGATCCAACATTTAAAACTGAAAACAGATGAAAAAGGAGAAAATGCTACAAATACTGCATCTTGTATGACTGAATGTGCAGTGAATCGGTTATTCAATACAAGTACTGTATATGAAATAGCCTTTTTGAAAATGAAACTTAATATGTTTTGGGTTTTAAATATTTGCAACATCAAAATGATGGAAGAAGAGTAGTCTAAAGAGATTGACTGAAGCATTGTTGATTTTGGTCTTTCAATGTGTTTTGTTGAAAAAGTAAAACACAGGCAAGTAAAGTAAAATATCATACAACGGCAGTCTTATCTTTGAATAAAAGCCAACAAGAGCATTTCATAAATTAACGCCCCTAGCGGTGGCAGGTAATACGTCCTGTGTGAAAGTCCTGTGTTTATTTGACCCATGCACCACCCCAACCTGCCTCGTTTTATGGAGATTTGGCGCTCTTATACTCCGTCACCTTACTTCCTGCCTTGCTACGGGCATAACTACGGCCACTAGAGGGCTGCGTCACTTTAAATGTAAATTATAACTCGTAATTGATGCTTGAACAAACAACTTATGTGGGCGTTTTTCGGGGGAGGACAGTCTCATAGCAGCGGGAGACAACCAGTCCAACCGCAGTAAATGTTTTAACAACTGGAGTAACATATCATCTTGACTCCATCTACAAAGTAGATGTCTCTGTGGGAGACTGCATCGCTGAATGATTGGGAGACTCTTGTACCGTGTTGGTTTGTATGTTACCTTCTGTCAGCAATACCCAAACATCTGGAAACAGCAGTCTCAATTTGTAAACTTCTGATCCAAACGTGGTTTCTGTATGATATACTGTAGGTATAGATACAATAATGAGCTGCATCAATCTGTTGTTCCTGCCAGGTGTAGCCTGTTTGACCTTTGAGACTCTAATGTGAGCTTGTTATTCTAAGTCATCTACTGTATGAGGTCTTTGGGGTGTCATCCTGTACCTAAACGTGTGACTTACAAATTGGATATTTTAAAAATATATATGTAATACTTTTTACAGTGTGAAAATGTGAAATCATGGTCCTGCAGACGCTATCTGTGTAATGAAGTTATCTGTGTTAGAATGTCAGTGATAAATGGGTGAAAATTAAGCTGTTACCAATAATTAGTTCACCACTTCCTTCCTTCCCACATGAATGGCAGATCTTTCTTTATCTAAAACAATAATAAAAAATTAAAACAGTGGGATTTTGTGCACACATGCAAAATCATCTGTGCTGATACAGATGCCATCTTTAATTAAGGTCTGTGCATGTATTGAAAAGCTTTTTCATGCACTCATAGAGAGATTAAGAAGAGAGTCCCTTTTAGCAAGCCGAGGCAAACATCCAGTTTCGTCACAAGGGGAGTGACACACATTTGTAAAGAAGGATGTTTAGTATTTTCCCTGTTGCCTCTACTAGAAAGTTGTACTATATAGGGATGTTCCCATGGTGATGCCTACCATTTCATCTTCTAAATACGATGAGATATTTATAGCCTGTATGTTACTTCCTTGAGAGGCTTTGAAATTGTAATAAGTCTCTTTGCTACTAGCAGTGAAAACTTAGAGGTTGATTTTAAAATTGGTTGTGTGCAAATGATGTATAAGCAACATAGAAAGTAATATACTGTAAATATGTAACAAAGGATGAAGATACATAAAGAGGGTGTTTTGTATGTTGGTCAATTCAGTAACATTTCCAACAAATGTTAACAGCTTGTCAAGATCTTTTTTTGAAGTCCCCTCTTGGAACTTTTTTTTTTTTTTTTTTTATTGGATATTGATATCATATATCAATTGATTATGTGATTGTAACATGTGATCGACAGATGAGTTCATCGATGTCTACAAAAATGATAAAAATCTTAATAAAGATAAATGACCCTTTCTAAACAAATTTAAGGTTGTTTAAACAAAACACAATGTGATCATCTCTTACCACTGACAGATGGACATGACTGGCTTTACATATATGGGTTGCATTTGACCTAATTTGAATACATTCCCTGTTAGTTCGAATTTGTTCCTGCTCGACGTTTTGACAGCCCTGGTCTGCACACCTCTTATTACCCATAAGCCCCACAGTAAATATATTTCTCTGCATGTATTTTCTTTTTAACACCTTGGTTTGCTCTTAGACCTGTGCCTCTGCCTAGCTCTCTTTGAATTGTCTGCATGTTTTGGACTGACCTCATGCTGCCAACTGTAAATCTGCTTGATGGCCTTTTTTTCTCCTTTTGAGCTGACCTTCTCAGTGTGTGACAGCTTGATCCTCTTTTCGGCGGCTGTGGCTCAGTGGTAGAGTGGTTGCCTGCCAATCGGAAGGTTGGTGGTTTGATCCTTGGCCCTGCAGTCCCATGTCAAAGTGTCGTTGGGCAAGATAATGAACCCAGAGTTGCCCCCAATGCTGAGCATCGGAGTGTAAATGTGAATGATTATCTGATGAGCAGGTGGCACCTTGTACGGCAGCCTCGGCCACAGTGTATGAATGTGTGTGAATGGTAAATGGTTCCTGTACTATGTAAAAGCGCTTTGAGTAGTTGTTGAGACTAGAAAAGCACTATATAAGAACAGTCCATTTACATTTTCCCCTTTTTAAAATGTAGTTCACTGTAAAGTTATTTACTAAAAATGTAGGTTTATAACATAAGGAAATGATTGCTCAACCTAAAGGGTTTAAGTCAACCAATTAAGTTAGTGCAATTATTTCTGTATGCAGAGAATCTATAAGTGATCATTTGCATAATAACAAGAAGAACTGAATATTTGAACTATGCTTATATGTGTATATGAATTTCTTTTGTTTTGTTATTACTTGCTTGCTTTTATCTTGATGATTTTCTTGATGGTGGTTCTTGTGGAATGACACCAAGGAAACAATTCCTGCTCTGGTGGGTTAAAATGTTCTCTATTCTTCTTAAAAACTACAGGAAACACTTAGGAACGCAATTGTAAATTTCCACAACACCAAGTTGTGCTGATGTGCTAAACCCCACACATTTAGTCCTCAGTGCAGGTCAACGAAAGCTAAGCATTATTATTATGCAAATACTAATTCACCCTGCCTGTCTGAGGCACGAGCAGCAGTGGCTGCTCTCCCAGCTCTCTCAGGCTAATGTGATATTACACAGGCGTGTGCAAGCATCGTGGTCATATCTGACCCCCCTAAAACCCTTGAATGGACTCAATTATGCCTTTATCAAAATGAGTGAATCAGAATGTATTTCTCTTATCCTCCTTTGCCCCAAGCCTCTTTCACCCCCAAGAAACAGACATTAAAGTCTCCATACAGTAACATGGTCAGAGATGAGCTAATTAAAACCAGCCAGCAGCCAAAAGATGGAAGAAGAAAAATTAATATTGGTTGGCTCTTGGTTCATACATATGTCATGATTTGATGATATGTTTAGCTTCATTAAATGTCTCAGCCAGCCAGTGTCAGCAACTGTTCATTTTATTAGGATTTTCTTTTCTTTCTCAGCACAGACTTACAAAAAATAATTTGAATAAATGAAGATCACATGTGTGTTGTGAACATACAGAGTCTACACAGCAGATAACACATTTTCTCCAATACTTCTGTCATTCCTCTAAATCAAATATTTCAGCAAAGATAAAAACCATGAGGCCAGATAATGAAGAAGAATATATTCATTCTCACTGGCTTTCTGTGTCTCTGACATTAGAACTGGTACTCTCATCAGGCTTGTCACATTCCATCTAAGAGAAGAACTTGACTTTAATATGAACAGTTTACTTTGAAGTTGTATGAGCTTTCATTTTCAACTTTTATGAGTTCTTTTGAACTTGAATTTCAAGATCTGTTTTGTACTGTAAGTTTGCACAAACCCACCATTGAACTCACCGAGATTCAGACCTCTGTATTTTTCCAAGGTTTAGCCTATATAATAAAAGTACGACGACGTATTAGGGCCATTGTAGGTAATTTAAAAAAAATTACAGAGCCCGTGGTGGGCGGTAATAATTTTGATAAAAACTCAACTTGTGTTGTAGTCTCAAAACTCTGATTGAAAAGCAAAACATAGCAATGTAAATGTAGCCTATGATGTCAGGATTTTTTCCCGGCCTTCGAGTGGGGCCATTGGGAATAGGTAAACCGTTTTGTATATTTTTAATTCAATTTATATGTTAACCATTTAGCTCACACGTTGTTTCCAGTTATCTGTCATGTGTTGCTGGAAAGTCAACTATTTACAATTTTTTTGGCCATTTGGGAGCATTAATGGATTTATAAGGATGCTTTCACAGCTTGGTCCGCTTAAAAACAGGGGTCTCGGTTCGCTTCCAAGTGAACTAGAGTCAGGTGAAAACGCGATCCGACCCAAATACAGGAAGTGAACCAAAAACAGAGCATTTACTAGCCTGCAATTTCAACCTTGCACACAATTTACGGACTACTATATGATTTAAGGCATAGATCTTCAACAGGGTGTCCGGGACCCCTGGGGGGGCCTCAGAGTTGCTGCAGGAGGGGCCACCAATTTACTGATCGATGGTTTAAAAAGAAAATATGTCGGAAAAAAATAGAATACATTAACATGAATCCAACACATTATTAGTAAAGATAAATGGTTTTTTTGTACACACCAATGATGATAGGCTTACTTGCCTACAATTTTTATGTTTAAAAGCACCATTGTATGCACCATAAAAAGGTATGTGTAAAGGCTTTAGGCCGCCCTACACGTTATTGTTATTGTTTAATATGCAACTAAATGTTAAACAATGTATGTAGTACGGGTTCACCCCTGAATCGCACAAAGTCCACCAAACTATAGGTGTGAAAGCGCCCTAAATTTCTGATCATGTGCACATCTAACTTCACAATTCATTTTTTCTTATAATTTCCTCCTATTTATTTTTAAGGTGGCAACAAGCCATTCCATTCTGGAATAACATATTTGTATTCAGCTGCAATGGAGATGATACCTGAGGTCTGACACCATGCCATGAATGAAACAAGGAACAGGAAGGATTGGAGTATTGTGATTGTTGCAGGTAAAACCATGTTATGTTTGCAACCGCTCCATCAGTCCTCTGCCCCATGTGGTGCCAGTCACAGTCAGATGAATACATATCATATTACCTCACACACAAAGATGAGAAAACCCATTAAAACAGCTCATGTCATGGGAAATGACAGAGGCTGGGAAGAGAGAGAAAACCAGTAATCTCTCTCTCTTTCCGTTTCTCTCTCTAATGCAGTTATTTTCCTTGAAGGCTGTGTGGTTTGCTTGCGTATGAGATGAAAAGCCCATAGCTATGTGTATATTGATGGACATTTCTTTGTCCAGTGCCCCCTCATTTTGTACTGAACAGAGCTAGTTCATTTCAGAATAAATCGTTTTGAGGCATATTACCCCAGTACAATAAATCTCAACAATAAAAAGTGTCATTACCCTGCTATCTTGCAGCAGTTTTGGTAGTCGTGCCATGGCTGTGCTGCAATTGGTTATGAATTTCTGAGATGGTTCTATTTGGTGTAATATATGTGGTATAATATATATAACAAGATTCCCTCCAAAATGTTAAAATAATGGATGTAATCATCTTGATTTAGCTAAATTGCTTTGGGCATGTAGAAAATTGATTATTCCAAATGGCAAAGAGAATCTTTAAATGGTTTTTACTTCAATGCCCAATCATCCTGTCAGGTCAATCTGGGCATTCTGTGATGCTTTGAAGGAAAACAGAATGAAAAGAGGTTTCACTTTTTCTTCTTTTGCTGTGGTGTGTGCTAAAAAGAGCTACATGGACTGAATCCTGGTGGCCAGTCACCTGTCTGGGACAAATGCCATGCAGCTGTGCAAACCTATTGCCAGACAAGAGCATTGATATTGGACAATTCTGCAAAACCCTTGATTGAGTGGCATTCACATCCAATGGGGGCCTGGCAACAGTATGTTCACAAGCCATTCTATTCTGGAATAAACTATTTGTATTCAAAATTCTAGAGCAAAACATACAATAATATATAGAAACTTATTGGGGCAAAGAAAACCCATAGCTGCACAGGAGTTGATACCTGAGGTCTGACACCGTGCAATGAATGAAACAGTTGCCAACAATGAAACTTTATTGTTTTTATTTTTTATTTCTTTATTTGACCAGGTAGGCCATGAGAACAGGTTCCCATTTGCAACGACGACCTGGCCAAGAAAAGCATAAGCGTGCAAGACAACATACAGTTTCACATTCAATACAATACAAGAATACAGAATACAATAGGCTACATAAAGTGCAGATTAAGTAGGCATTACAAAGCCGGTGCAAAGTGAGGTGTAAGTAAGTTGGTGGATATGCAAAAGTGATATGGTAATAACACAATATACATGAATAGACAGTCTATATAAATGCTGAAATGTAGTGAAGAGTCAATATACAGTTAATGCAAGTTGTGGTGTAGTTAGTGATGTAGATCAGTAATAACACAGTAAACATGAATAGACAGTCTATATAAATGCTGAGAAGTAGTAAAGAGTCAATGTACAGTCAGTGCAGATTGTGGTCTAGATAGTGATGTAGATCAGTAATAACACAGTATACATGAATAGACAGTCTATATAAATGCTGAGAAGTAGTAAAGAGTCCATATACAGTTAGTGCAGATTGTGGTCAAGATAGTGATGTAGATCAGTAGATGTACAAACATTGTGTGACAACAAAGGTGGGAATAATAACAGTTGAGCATATCAGGGCAGATGAATAGTGCAAAAGAGTGTAAACAGATATGATAGCAATGCAGGTGAAGATGTGCATCTGTGCAACTATACAATGGGACATGGCAGAGATAATGGAATAAGGGTGTGCAAAACAGTGATGAAAGATGGGGAACAGTTAGCACTTACACAGGAGCTCAGACAGACATACTTTGAAGGCAGTTAGTGGGATAAGGGTTGTGAGTTTCAGGTTTTTTTGTAGTGCATTCCAGTCATTTGGACTTGTAAATGAGTTGGTGCCAGTGAGTTAAGCTTTGAGTGTGTAACAAGGGCCAGGCAACTAATGCATAGAGGTTGCAGTGGTGGGTGTTATAAGTGGCTCTGGTCACAAAACGTATGGCACTATGGTAGACAACATTCAGTCTTTTCAGGAGAGAGTTTGAGGCAGTTCTGTAAATGACATCACTGAAATCGAGAATTGGTAAAATTGTCATTTTCATCAAAGCGAGTTTGGCAACATGAGTGAAGGAGGCCCTATTGCGGAATAGGAAACAGATCCTAGACTTAACTTTAGATTGAAACATGGCTACAAATGTCGATTCCAGTACTCCTAAAGGTCTCCTGTATGAAAGTCAGACTCACTACACTCACATTTACCACCTAGACACCTTTTCTTTCCACTTCATATATATTTTTCCTGTACTTGCACTAAATGTTGCCAGTTAATATAAATTGTGAAATGTAAAGTGTCCATGATCAACCCAATTCCTAGCATACTAGCTATTATGACATGCACCGGGCATGTCAGGTTTAGCCAGGGATCTTTATCACATTCACATTTATCAAGTAAGGTCTTCAAATATTTAAGAAAAACTCTTACAGCACAAGTACAAGCAGAAAGACACTCTCTCACCCTCTGAATTCTGAAGAAAATCTTGGTCAACTGAAATTCTAACTACTCTTTAACCAATTGATTGGTTGATGGGTTTTTCCCTTCCCTCCTTATATCACACCATATCTGCCTTGCATATTTAATGCTCTACCTGGTCCCATTTACTAGCCCCATCTCTGGTCCTGGGGGTGTATCTTCAGAACCCTTCTGGTTTCTTGGCATTGCCCCCCCCCCACCCCACCCTTGCTAGCAAATGTCTCAAGTGTGCTTTCTGATCAAATTATTTTTTAGCAACCCTGGATTGCATGCATAGGCAGCTATTTCAAGCAGTAATGCAATTATACTGCCAATTTTCATGCAGGGGGCAGTGATGCAGCGAAAAGTAAAGGTGAGGAGATGGGCCTGTAAAGCGTTTACCTTCAAAATTGCCATCCAGGGGTGCAATGGTCTCATTACGGAATCATCATGGGATGGGAGGTGGTTTGAGACACGTTCTAAACAAATATAATAAGGGTGTACGCTGAATGCATCTTATCCAAAAGCCCAGTTCAGACCAAAGATTCATGACGAGACGAGTTGAAACTTGCAGCTACTTAATAATAATAATAATAAATTGAATTTATATAGCGCTTTTCATGGACTCAAAGTCGCTTTACAGGGCAGGGTAGATTATAAAAACATAACAAAACAAAACGAACAAAACAAAACGAACAAAACAAGATTCAGATGAAAAAGGGAGGGGGGGCAGGGGGGCTATGGGTTGGTAGAGCTGATGCCAAGGAGAAGTGAGTTGCAGTAGTCCAGTCGGGAGGAGATGAAGGCGTGAATGAGTCTTTCAGCAGCGGGGGGTGTGAGAGAGGGTCTGATTTTGGCGATGTTGTGGAGGTGAAAGAAGGAGGTTTTAATGACTTGACGGATGTGAGGCTCAAGGGAGAGGGTGGAATCAAAGATAACGCCAAGGTTGCGGGCCTGGGGAGATGGGGAGACAATGGTGCCGTCGATGGTGAGAGTGGGGTTATTGGTTTTGCTAAGTGTGGATTTGGAGCCGATCAGAAGGAATTCTGTTTTGTCGCTGTTGAGTTTGAGGAAGTTGTGTTGCATCCAGGTTTTAATAGCTGACAGACAGGAGTTGATGTGGGAGAGGGGAGGATTGTGGGGGGATTTGGTGCTGAGGTAGATCTGGGTGTCATGAGCATAGCAGTGGAAGTCCAGGTTGAAGTGGCGGAGTATCTGACCAAGAGGGAGGATGTAGATGATGAAGAGGAGGGGGCCAAGTACGGAGCCTTGGGGAACACCTTGAGTGACTGTGGCTGTGGCAGAGGTGTGGTTGTGGAGAGAGATGAAATGGGATCTGTTGGCTAGGTAGGAGTGGAGCCAGCTGAGTGCAGTACCTTCGATACCGAGGTCTTTGAGTCTGGTGAGCAGGATGTTATGGCTCACGGTATCGAAGGCTGCACTCAGGTCGAGGAGGATGAGGATGTTGAGGGAACCGGCGTCAGCAGAGGTGAGGAGGTCATTGAGGACTTTGAGGAGAGCGGTTTCTGTGCTGTGGAGGGGGCGAAAACCAGATTGGAGAGGTTCGAATAGGTTATTGGCATGAAGATGGGTTTGTAGTTGTGAGGCGAGTATGCGTTCCAGGGTTTTAGACAGAAAGGGGAGGTTGGATATTGGGCGGTAGTTGTTGAGAGAGGAGGGATGTAGACCAGGTTTTTTAAGGATTGGGGTGACAGCAGCAGTTTTGAAAGCAGAGGGGACAGTTCCAAGGGACAGTGAGGAGTTGTAGAGGTTAGTGAGGTAGGGGCATAGGACCGGGAGGCAGGACTTCAGGAGTGGAGTAGGGAGGGGGTCAAGGGAGCAGGTAGTGGGTTTGGAAGAGCTGATGAGTTTGGAGATTTCAGGAGGAGTGACTGGGTCAAACTGGGAGAGGAGGCAGTGTGGAGGAGGGGTCGGGAGGTCTGGAGGGATGGGGAGAGGAGGGTCCAAGGTAGGGGCTGGAGTAGATCCTGGGAGGTCAGATACAGGGGATAGAGATTTGTAAATGAGATTGATTTTGTCAGTGAAAAAGTGGAGGAATGAGTTGCAGAGATCCGGAGTAGAGGTAAGGAGGCTGTTGGTCCGAGGCTTGATGAGGTTGTTCATTGTGGAGAAGAGGGTTCTGGGGTTTTGGCAGGGGTCGGTGAGGATGGTGGAGAGGTAGGCAGATTTGGCAGCAATGAGGGCATCTTTGTAGGTGGTGAGATGGGATTTATAGGCTTCATGATGGACTGTGAGGGATGATTTCTTTGTACTTGTAACACGCTGGTCTGCAATGCTCTAAAACCTGCCAGTTCACACCAATGCAACGAGACGGTGAATCATCTCCATAGCAACAACTCTTTGTACTTCCATCATAATTTTTGAATTTCAGGCTTTTTTGTAGCTGGATATATAATTTGTAAATAACATCAGTGATAGTAAGATAATTGCTACAGTTGCACTTCTAGTGATGAATCGGCGAAAACAACGTTTGATTTTTGTTATTCACCGCTTTGTTCTAGGCGCTCCCTCTTTCCAGTCACTCTCTTGCTCGCTCGACCAAATACCGCGCTCGTGGGCGGTCGTTTCAAACACTTTTTAAAATTCATAAAATGGATTATGGATCATATTATTTCTATAGTTTGTAGCTGACTTTACAAGCTTACTTTGCTCTTGGCTGTTTAAACAGGTGATGTGACGTCTATGACATTCTAAAAAAGCCTCTAATAAGACTTGACCAGTTGAGTCACAGGCGACGCCATCTTGGGTCGAGCTGAGACAGACTGCTTCAACTTTTCTCTGCAACATTCTAAAACGGTTTCGTCTCATCGCAAATCTTTGGTCTGAACAGGGCTTAAGACTCATTCATAAGCTTTTGTTTGTAGTCCATTTATAGTTTAAGTAGCACTGACCAATCACATTTGAGATGGCTTTGGTTGAATGCAGGTAAACAGTCTGTGTGAAGAGCAAAAGAGGTGATGGTTTAGCTTTTTTTTTTTTTTTTTTTTTGCTTTTTATTAATATATATTTTCGCATTCATATGCAGATATCTGTTATAGAGGACATCGTCTCTTAACTCCAACTCCATTCTCGCATCTCAAGTTGCTTATCGCACTGAAAACAATGACCGGCGCACAGAAGAGGAAGTCTTGGCTTAAATATCCAATGGCAATGCCAAAAACCCTAAATATTGTCCGTTGTCCCCAGAGGCTAAATCTTCATCAGACCGAGAGCCAATGGGTTCCGAGATTGGTCCCTTTTAGTTCGTAAATGCAATTGATCCGTGTGTTTGTGTTCTTTTATGGATAGTTGTAAGCTAGCTATAAAAAGTGTTATTGTTGTAACTAACCTGCCAAAGTGCACAATATTCATCTTGTAGTGTTTTTGGCAGTTACCAAATATCTTCAGGTGCCATGCCTGGGACAGATTTGCATGTAGACTGGGAAAATCAAGACTGACAATCAGATTTCTAATCTAGCTAATGGTGCATGGCTATGCGCAAGTGTAAACGGAAGCATGTGAAAAAGCATGTGGATTTTATCCAGATATGACACACTCAACATGACAAGATGTAAACAGGGCCATATTTTCCTTTAAAATGGATGTTGCTAATCTAATATAGATAATAAATGTAATATATGTCAGATCAGATCAGTTGAATACATCTTTGTGGTCTTTTTTATAAGCTGCTTTTTTCAGTCTGTTGCATGTAGAAAACTTGCATTCCTGTAATATCAGCAGGCAGCAAACTAAAGTCACTTGCTGTGTGCTGTCAGTTCGAGTATTCAGAGCATCTTGAGTCGAGTGTCGGAGGCACCCTGAACTCTCAGTGCCACGGGCAAGTCCAACACTCCTCAAACACACTGATCTCTCGCTCGCCTTGGAGAGATGACATTCCATCGCTGAAGTGAAAGCAATGTCAAAAAGAAGTATGTGAAGACATGCAGGCTTCTTTAAATTCACTGCAATAAATTTCACTATAATCTGTCAATAGCTTATTTTATTGTCATGTGCATTAGGTCTTCCAGGGGGCACAGTTAAAAGCATTCTCACCGAGTGATTTACCATCACTTACATAAATGTTTTTACTATGAAAAGTAGGTAGTAAATAACCAACATGACACTCTGTGTGACACTCTGTGGGAGCTAAAGCATCGATACAATATTAAAATCACCTGCCGTGCTCTGTGGCGAGCATGTAATGAGTCACCAGGAAGTTATTATGTGCTTTGCTAATGGATCATTTTTGTTTACTGATAATTGACACATTAGCGGTGTTTCCACACACACTCTCTCACACACACACACACACACACACACACACACACACACACACACACACACACACACACACACACACACACACACACATGTCAATAATAAAACAGCTAAAGCTAAAGCAATTTTATGCAATATGATCAAATGTGGGGATATTATAATATGTTTTCATTACATTTTCAATATATTAATAGTATTGTATATTACCTATATATCGCAAGATATACAGTGGTAATTACGTAGCTTTACCTAACATATTGACTATACAAGTTCCATATTTACATTGTAATTTGACTATGAAAATATTTTTTGTTACATACAACAAAATATTGTTGCTACTTTGTGAAGCTTTTAATGTGTCACTTTCTTGATACAATGTAACAGAGGCATTAATTACCCTGTTTATTTTTAGGCCACATATGTTACTGAATTGCATCTTATACACACTGTTGATAAAAACTAAACATGGTAAGATAGGATGTTTTTTGTGAGTTGTATTGGATTGAACCACTGTACCAAATACACTGCTTTGGTTGCATGGAAACATCTTTCAATTTAGTTTTTATTCACCATCTGTGCAACCTCTGACTCACACAAGATTATTTTGAAGTCAACAAACTCTGGGTATCCTGCTCTGTCTCTGAGAAAATGAAAGCTCAGAAGAGCCGATCTGGAATCTTCTCCTTATGAGGTCATAAGGAGCAAGGTTATCTCCCCTTTCTCTGCTTTGCCCGCCCAGAGAATTTGGCCCACCCATGAGAGAGAGAGACATGATGGCTTTCAAACAAGCAAAGTGGCAGTTGGTCAAGGCCACACCCCCTCTCTCCTCCTCAATAGCTACAGACACAGAAATGGCACATCCTAAGGAAAGCTCATTGTGGGACTGGCTCTAGTGGCTGTAATTCTGCACCAAGGCTGAATTTCGGGAAAGAGACTTCAGATACAGTATTATGGGACCACTAAGGTTTATATAAAAGAGACTTCAGATACAGTATTAGGGGACCACTAAGGCCTATATAAAAGAGACTTCAGATACAGTATTATGGGACCACTAAGGTCTATATAAAAGAGACTTCAGATACAGTATTAGGGGACCACTAAGGTCTATATAAAAGAGACTTCAGATACAGTATTAGGGGACCACTAAGGTCTATATAAAAGAGACTTCAGATACAGTATTAGGGGACCACTAAGGTCTATATAAAAGAGACTTCAGATACAGTATTAGGGGACCACTAAGGTCTATATAAAAGCATCCAAAGAGCACCATGTCATGGGACCTTTAAAAGTGTATTCTGGGCAACAAAAAGAGTCAGCTGCAAGATATCAAAGGTTTAACTGTGACCAGAGCTCAGCCACTATCCATGCATTTAAACACAAAATTCATTCAAGATTCATAGCAAATACATTTTTCTGAAGTCAGATGACAAGTTATTGCAGATGCTCATCGATCACTGGAGTTTTTGATGTCTAGACTGATAAGACAGAATGAATAAGAACACCGCTTTGTTCCACTTCAGTTAGGGAGATTATGGGTGTGTTACTTGTCTCTTTTCTCTTTTTGCCCTGCGGAGCTGGAACCACATCCCACTACAAATTACACTATACAGGCGGTGGAATGTCTGTTCAAATAATTCTAACAGATTGTGAAAAGGATTTTAGTTGTGTTAACAACACCGTATAAAATCAACAATGAAATCACTAATATAAGAGATGGAAAATGTATGTATTCACATATTATTTATGGTGATGAACAATAAACCCACCATCAAATAGAGACAGTTATTGCCTATGAGAAATGTAACCTTACACTCAGAACAACAGAGGCAGAGAGGTGATTATACATTTGAGTTGGCCACTTCACTATTAAACAGCATATAGGTGGTAAATGTGAATTTCATTTTTAAATGAATCTCCTCAAAACCATCTGAATATATGTTGTGGTTTTGTGTGTTGTTGACAATAAATTCAGCTCTCATATTTAAGTGACTGTGTCCAGCTCGAGAACAGCTCTGTCATCATGACAATGGCACAAATTTTGATTTTGATGTCATCCTATAATAGGACAAAATGAGATTAGATTGAATGCATTACAGTGATTACAGCCTTGTTGTTATGGCAATAACTGAGGGACTCATGTAATCCAAATGAACAACTGGATTACATTACAGTAGGGAGCATGAACATTATTTTGAAAAGAGTGAAGCTGAAATTGTGTAAAGTCATATACCCTACTGGTTAATCAGTAATTAACATTAACATGATCCTCATCTCGCGATTCCTCTTTAGTCCTGATTGCAAGTTTACTCCCAAAACTCCTTTACTTGCTACCTTAACCATTTTTTTCCAAATCTTTCCAAGTCCTGATTATCCAACATCAATAACCGTTTTGCCTTCAGTGAACAGCACAAAAACCCTCGAGACATGTTGATTGAAAGCTGTGCCTCCCATGGCCTCAGCCAAGGCTTGTTCTTTTGAGAAAGATTGACCAAGAACACATTTTTATTTACACCAGAGGCCTGTGGAGGGGCCACGTCAGAAAGGCTAGAAAGAGACCTGAGCCATGTTGGTCAGCCAGGTGCTACTGTATGTCTTCAGCCTTGGAAAAAAACACTTTCATTTAATTTTAAGTTGTTAAGATTCTTTGAAAGTTAGTATCATGTTTTGTTATTCAAATTCAAAATCTTCTCACTGGGTGCTTGATTGCAGTCAGTGACAAATGGCCAAATTACACTGATCATGCAAAGTTTAAAATCAATATTAAATCAGAAATATGACAAAGGAGAGTGGTTTGACAATTTTCGTCAGAATAACCGTAAATATTTATCATAGCTCTGATATTTCCTTGGCATGTTAGGTCTAATCAATGTCTTACTAGTTTGAATTCAGGGTGGTGCTGGTGGAAGAGCTGGGGAGTCACAAATGTATTAGATATTGCTGAATAGATATTCAAAAACTTTATCTTGTTATAATTTATTTAAAGGACGTTATAATACTGAATATGCATGTATACAGAATACATACCAAAGGAATAAAGGAATAAACTAATTTAGTTTAAGACATGCAACAAAGAGTGACTGTAGGTGTACAAGATGTACAATGAGCCATATTATTAAATGATACTGATATTTAGATTTTAAGCATTAAACGCAACAAAAGTAAAGTACATTTGTGCACACTCATACCTTGGAGCAGAAGTCCAACTCTTTCCGTCAGACTCCATTACATCATTTAGCCCACATGATCAAGAAACACTTACTCCCATTTGCATTCTAATCATGTTTTATTCCTCGGCAGCTCTACGGCTGATTGGCGTCGTAATGACTGAAAAAGTGTATTTTTTGTCTGCAACATCCACCACATCCGGTGACAGAACATTTTGTTGGCAGAACACCCTCTGATTTGCATTCTAATTAGTACTTTAACAAAACGGCAATAGTCTCAAAACTGCTGTTGCCAGTTCCGCCTGCACACTTAGTTTGCTCTTAATGGCAAAACACATTTTGGACAAAACTTTGAGATTCTGGCATTCATGACAGCTTCCAATTAAGTGCAGGTTGGCATTTCAGCACACATAAACCAGTTTCCCAACAAGCAAATAATAATATTGGATTTTCTTTTTAAAGAATACAGCTCACATTTAACATGCATTTAAGATAGTAAATAACTAAACAAATTATTGCAATGCCCAGGAGGAAAGTTACAGCATTTTTTTCTATTTTTTGTCAGGTGTAGTGGATGCATCTCCTCAGGCAGAAATAAAATTAAGCAAAGCAGAGAACTAATTCTTGCTCATTGCAACCTGTTAGGAAAGGTTTTTAATTTTGGGTCTGTACTGGTCGTTATATTACATCATTCCTGGCCACGGAAAATACTAGTTTCTGATTGGCTGGCAGGTGGTGGTTAAACTCTCATAATAGCAAATCAAAACAGAGATCTGATTAACAGTTCCAACACTATTCTAAATCTGTGTGCAAGGTGCATTAGTCTGCAAATAACATAGCAACAATACTATTGCTTAAAGGTATAAAACTGTATAGTGTTTTAAGTATTTTATTAGCTAAAATCAATGTCTTCATTCATAAATATGTCCTCATTGGTGTAAAATTACCTCTGCCAATGATCTGACTTATCCTCGTAAGTGAAGAATTTATTATCTGTATTTACATTGGACGGGCAAGTCCAAGGAGGCTTCCATGTCGTTCCGCCATTTTGAAAAACTATAATGGCTGAGAGGGACATGAAGCACTAGCCTATCTGTCTCGCTAATCCACAACGCGTTTTCGTTCAGAGCCAGCATCACAGGACTGAAACCAGCTGACACGGAGATCAGTGAGAGGCGCTTGAGTTTGAAAGCCTGCACTGCACTTTAGTTTATAATGGAGGATCATACTTATGCCGAGCCACAGGAGAAGGAATCCTCGTCGCCAAAAAGCGAAAAATGGAATTAAAAAGTCAACGTGACCGGCAAATTCAAATTCACTAGTGATTTAATGCCTTTTGCAGTTTGTTTGAAATAACGAACCTCATCAGCCGAAAGAAAACTCGATGAATAGCTTCTTGGTAGATAGCGGCTACCGTAGTTGCAACACACATTTGAAAAAGCGAGGCGCTAGAGAGCACTATTCGTATGTCCCTTTAATGCATTGTTACCAGGCAATAACTCTTTAAAACTCTTTTAAACTTTGAGAAAAGGATGATGATTACCTTGGCCTCAGACTTGGAGGTGCTGACTAGACTACTCTAGTACTAATGCAGTATCACCTTTGGACCTGTACTACTGATTTTTTTTCTTATATTTCTATTTTTAAGGCCTTTTATCCCAGATATGAAACACTGAATTATTGCAGTTTATCCATACAATTGATCACATTTTAAAGCAGAATCTAAGCAAAAATACCCCTATGAATGATGTCAAACCATTCTATGAACTATAATTTCCATCACCTTTTGTAGACTGAGAACTTCCAGGTTTTATTTTACCATCTACAAAGTTGTTTGGCTTCTCCTTCAGTAACAGTCAACAAACCATAAATCTCAGCAGCTGATGGAAACACAGAGACGCTTTAAAGTCAATATCCCTCGATGCAAACTCGTACCAGTCCCCTTCGTCACAGACACCACTTAGACCAGAGTTGCACTTCAGGTTTCACATTAATATGCAGAAGAAATCATCCAATCATCACACAGACGGATTAGTGTCACTTAAGGAAAGCTGCCGATCTTATCATAATCTAAAACAATATGAAAGTGATCCGTATTTTACAGGCTGGTCCCATAATATTTTGAGTAAAGAGTGTGCTTTTATTGAATGGACAAAAAAAAATCAGTTCTTCTCAGTAAATGAAGTTGCTGAAAAGTTAACTTTTGAGGACTAATGACCTGCCTCCTGTAAGTGCTATTTGGCTTTCTTAACAATGGCAATATAGCTTCTCATTCAGGTTTGGAGAATTAATGGAAAAAACTATTGGCAGAAAAACAATAAGGTCAGCGCAGCATTTGACACAAGCTACAATATGTCATTAGGGACAACTCTACATAATCTGTATTGAATGGCCCTGCTTGTTTCCCCTGCGCCATCATTGTCAAATTTATTCACAATTATAAACCTGCAAATCCCCTGCTGTTCAGAGCTGCCATTTCCCTACCATTAGGTCAACAGTCAATGCACTGACTAATCATTCGTCATATTCCCTAATGTGTTTTAAAGATTGAAATAAACTCAGAGACCTTTGTCTTGGAAAAGCTCACAATGAACACCATTCTTCAGCCCTGATTTGCATGAATTTGTCTTTAATTTCAGATCTTTGAGTGGGTTTAAAGTACTTTTTTTTCTCAGCAACCTTCTCATTTATGTTTATAATACATGTTCCATCAGTGACATTTAATTTGCAAAATCTTTCAGAAAGACAAAAAGCAGAAATTCAGCTCTTTACAGTAGCAGCTGAAACCTAATATCAACTTGTATGCAGTCCTCCTTGCTGCTCTGTGGTCTCTTTTTCGGTATGTTTAAAGAATGTTGTTGGGCTGTACCAGACAGCCGTCTTGCAAATATCACGGATGGCAAAAAAAGCCTGAGAAAAATTAGCAAATTCTGCTATAGCTTCCCTCAGCCATTGTAGATGCCATTACAGTAGATTAACAATCATGCTGTAATGTAGCACAGGATTTAGAGTATTTATCTTTGTGTAGAAATATTCACATGAAAAGCAATACTTCATAAAAAGATGCAGGTATGGGTCAGTCAGTATTTTATTGTAAATATCCTCAACAGAAATCATAGTATGTATATTGTAAGGCAGCCCAATATTATAGTAATTACATCCATTTGGGACAATTACGCACCACACTATTTACATCCAGTGGCCTGCCAATACAGGAAGTATTGTGCCTTTAATGTAGCAAGACGGAAAGTAAAGGTATAGATGTCAGGGTAGTAGATGGGCATGTAGCACGTCCAATGTTTTTAGACCTAACCATACCTGAACCACACGTTACATTTTCCATAAGACCAAAACAGGCTGAATAAAAAAATGCAAAAAAAGCTGCAGAGTTGGGTGATCATTCTTTATTGGTTTGTCAAAACACATTACACAGTCATTTGATTATCTGTTAATATAGAAATAGTGATTAGTGAAGCTTTGGACTATTCCTTAGTTGGCTGGGAACCTTCTGAAGCTGCCTTGTGGACTCTGGGTGTCCCAGGGACAGTGAATCACCAACCTTTGTGCTGTGGGTAAAGGTTTGGCCGCACTTCGTCATTTGGTTTCACTTCTCCTCTACAAAAAAAAAAAAAAAAAAAACGCTATACCAAGCCACAGCAGGGGAGTAGTGCTACACCAGTCAGAAGGAATAGTTCAAAGCTCTGCTCGGTAACAAAAGCATCCTGGGGGATGTGAGGCTCAAGTGCTACAGAATTGAGCAAAAACTTGATGGCAGCGATGGCGTCTGTTACTTCATACAACTGCAATGCGTCTACATCAGTGGAATATGGTTGTTCTGTATGTGTGTGTTGTTCTCCCTCTTCTTTGTTTCTCTCAGTTTAGGTCGTTGTGATTTAGCCTACAGACATTTCACCAAAACACCCATCACAATTGTCAAAAGAATGAAAATCTTCTGCTTCTCTCAATCTGATGCCTGTGTGATAGAGTGTAGTTGTGAACATGCTTTGTGTGTTTTTACTCTATATGTTTTCAGAAATGGGGATTTAAAAGAGTTGTGTGGGAGTCTGAAGCTCCTTTCAGTGTTTGGGTTGTGTGGGGAATAAAGGCGGCACATGGTGATCATGTCTCCCATGTTCCTCCTGCATCAGATCTTAATATATTTTGAAAATTGGGGCAAAAAAGCAGGTATAGAATGAAAAAAGCAGGGATGGTATAGTCTTAAGTTGCCTTAGGGTTAGGGGTGGTGGTGGAGGAGGTAGGAGAGAGGGAATGGGTTAGTGATTTTGAAATAAATCAAATGGGATTTGAGGACTTGTTTATGTGATATGATTGTATTTGAAGTAATTGTAATTTGTGTAACAATATAAGTGATGCAAGATAAACTCATACACTGATTACAGGCAATATTTACATTATGAAATTAATCTGCATAGTGTATATTTACTTACTCAGAGATGTACTAAAGTTCTGCCCATGTATGTGCTATTACCAGCCATGTGTCTGGTCAAACTGTCACTAAATCAGAGCCCCCAACTGCCTCTGTCACTTTGCTGTAAATTGCCGTGGATAAGGGCAAAAGTTCAACACCCCCAAACAATTGTGGCTTTACAGATGTGACAAATCTCCCAGCAGCCATATCTGTCTCCATCACTGAGCTCCTCAGAATACTATCTTAATGTCTTGGTTAGAAACACAGCTCATAAAAAAAAATAAATAAATAAAATCAACTGTACTGCATCTCAGTAAAATGTGACTCCAAATTGAGATTACTGACACAAAAAAATATTTTCCTGATGCTTTCAACAGCATTTCACCGTCCTTTTTAGTAAACAGGCCCACTGGTCAATATCTACTGCAGATTTGTGCAGCTCATATGTTTGGCCCTTCCCTGAGACAGTAAATAAAGCATACAGGTAGAAAAAAAAATGGATGTGGTTGAAAGTCTGCACGCTCACTGCTCCGTGCAGAAATGGTCCAAACAGCCCTGATGAAATATTGATTTTCTTGGTGCAGTCTGGGTAATGAAGATAACTTTTAGTATTGACAGAATACATAAACAATCCTTTTGGAACTGCTTGACTGCCTCTGCTGCTGTCTCTGAGCTCGTCTCCTACAACATTTTAATGGCCCCGGTTAAGTATAAATGTAAATGTAAGCAAGCCAAATTTCCTACAGTGACATTAGGAAGCAGTGAGCAGAAACAAATCAATTTGGAGCACGCAGCGCTTTAAAACACAAATCATAAAAAACAAGGGTGAATAATGATTTTTGGAAAAATGACTTCAAAATGCTACCCGTGTATGCTTTTTGCTGCTGTGTCTAGTTTATCTAGTGCTCTGTATATGTCATTGGTAAGGTCCTCTGTTTCATCTTAAACCACAAGTGAGAGTCATCACAATGTATTTTACTTCTTCAGTAATTCAATCAGCTGATTTAATTGACAATTGTTCTTTCTGATTGCCTTACTAATGCTGAATTAATGCCATTGTTATAACTTGGGAGATATCAGGGATAGTTCCAAGATGGTTACTCACATTGCGAGCTGTGTAGTCACACCATATACATGGAAAAGTAGCCTTAATTAGCTATTTTCCAGCTAGGCTATATATTAAAGTGATGGTTCAGAGTAATTTCACCCTAGGGTCCTTTGCACCATGACCTCGAGCCAAACACCCCCCCAGAAGCTTTTTTCGGCTGGGACAAAGATTGGGCGAGTTAGCGTAGAGCAGCGTTATCAGCTGAATAGCTTAGCGCAGGGTTAGGTTTGTATCTCATAAATAACCCCACTAATAATGCCCGAAATGATACCAAACTTCTACACTAGTACAAATAGGTTATGCATTCATAAAACGATGGATTGTAAAGTGTGTAAGTATACCAGAAGTTTATGTAAATAACACTTGCCTGCTGGCTTCTGCTCTCTGCTGTTGTTGTTGATGCTGCTGCCGGGCAGTAAGACGAGGGCTTAATTACAACACTGAAAAGAGATACAACAAAAATATTTATTAATTTAACTTTTTTTTTTAAAGTAAGTGCTGTAGTATAACTAGCAGGAGACAAGTTATAATTGAGGTAAGTTTGGAGACATTACCTTATTTAATCATTCAATTAATAAATATTTTTGTTGTATCTCTTTTTGGTGTTGTAATTTGTAGACGGCCTTAAGCGCTCAGTAGCAACAGCAGCAGCAGCAGCAGAGACCAGAAGCCAATAGGCAAGTGTTATTTACATAAACTTCTGGTGTACTTACAAACTTTCCAATCCATCATTTTATGAATGCATAACCTATTTGTACTAGTGTAGAAGTTTGGTATCATTTCGGGCATTATTAGTGGGGTCATTTACCAGATACAAACGTGGGTCCATTAGCCCCTGCGCTAAGCTATTCAGATGATAACGCTACTCTACGCTAACTCTCCCAGTGTTAGACCCAGCTGAAAAAAGCTTCTGGGGGGGTGTTTGGCTCGAGGTCATGGTG
Source organism: Perca flavescens (assembly GCF_004354835.1). Taxonomy (NCBI): domain Eukaryota; kingdom Metazoa; phylum Chordata; class Actinopteri; order Perciformes; family Percidae; genus Perca; species Perca flavescens. The sequence continues at coordinate 6,435,500 of NC_041340.1, read as the reverse complement.
CAAAGGACCCTAGGGTGAAATTACTCCGAACCATCACTTTAACTACACAGATAAGCACATTTTTTATTAGCAGAATCTATTGTATAAAATGAGTTTAATGGCATTATTTGTAATCTTGCGGGTATTATCGGCTTTCCAGGCATTTTGGCGGGACTTTTCTTCCCTGAAAAGCGACTCAATAAGATATTTGTACAATCAAGAATTATGGCCCACATCCCCATTTGTTATCGTTCATACAGTGCTCTGACTGGTTTGTTTGTTTTTGTCAACCAGGGAAACAGTAATAAATGGGCTAATATTTCACTGTCACCCATTTTCCAAAGCATACCATAGTATTTTAGATTTTAAAAGCTTTAAAAGCTGATTCTGCTGCAGTGGTGCGTGCAATAACGTGAAGGTGCAAGTTGCAGATCTCTGCATTTTTTCTTGTGATTTGAGTACATTGGTAGCATTATGTATCGATTTTTGATTGCCATCTAGTGTTTTTCTAATGAGCACAGACTGAGGCGTGGCTTCTGGCTATGGATATAGATTAGGTGATTTTGTGTCTGGCTCAGAGCTAATCACAAAGACAAAGAAGCAGCAGTATCCTCTATAAGTCAGAATCATTGTCTGATCAAGAGGTCAGTATAAATTAAATCTTCCCTTGGGCAAGACACAACCTGCTCCTGTAAAGTGGATTTTATTGTACAACACAAAGCATTTATGTTGGAAAATCTGGTGAATTTAAAGCAGGATGTTGAATATTTTGTATTAAATACTAAACATATGGTTTTAGTATATTTGTTCCTCTTTTGGCATGCTTCACCTCCATCAGATTTTCCACAGATTAGGGCTGATAAGCGATTTGGAAGATAACTTTTTCCTTTTTTTCCCCTCTGAGATGAGGACACATGATAAGATGTTTAAAAGAAGTTGCCCTTGTATCTAAAGATTCAGGATATAACAAGGACAGATGGGAAACCACACCACACACAACACAACTGCACATAACACAACTGCCCCCATACTATTTGAAATATGCACTAAGTGCCTCTTCACTGCTTTCCTGTTCAAAAACATGTGGTTCCACAGGAGCAAACAACTGTGTTCTCATTCAACATGCTCTCCCCCAAGGCTTAGTGTTCAACAGAAATGATGTGAGGACAATAACCAGCTTGTATATCTCAGTTTTATCCAGAACATCACAGAAGATACATCGGCGAAGTCTCCATATTTCTGTGTTTGAGAGTAATCTGGTTTGAAAGAAAGGCAGAGTGCTTGAGATGTGTTTGCCTATTCGTCTATTTATATGTGTGTGCAGGCCTCCATATTTTTCTGTATGAATATCTAAGCTTATACAATTGTCAGTGCATGTATGCATGTAGATACGTAGAGAGCTACAGCACAGCTAACATAGAAAGCAGCGCCATAACACAATTGTCAAGGGAAAAAAAGAAATGTATATTTAGTCAATTGTTAGGGTTTGTGATAAAAAGTGTTTGTACAGGTCAATATTCTCATAAGAATGCCTATACAACCTGAAGTAGCAACAGCAAACTCATAGTACACACGGTGATTATAATCTGAAAGGACACCATAAACCTTTTCTAAAATGTTTGCGTAAGTGCAGGCTGGCAACAAAACACAATACCAGTAAAGTAAATGGCTGAGGACACCCGACTCAAAGACGTTAAGACATAAGTCAACAAATCATCGTAAGTAGGCTACATAACATTTTAAAAGAAACTACACAAAAGCTGTTACAACAAAGAGTAACTTTACTGATTTTAGGCATCGATGTGTGTTCACAGGTGATGGGGAGTACTATATATGGGGATTAAAGCCTTTTGAGTCTCCGGAGGAAGCTGTGTGCCTCAAGTGATCAAGTCACTTTAGTCACTTAAGTCAGCATCAGTTAGGGCCGAAGACTACAAGTTTAAAATTAAAAAAGTCTGGGGGTGTGGAGTTAGAAAGAAGTGAGCTTATGGTAAATAAAATGTTTTCAATGTCTTCAAATGAACGACATGGATAAATCTAGTTCTGTTAATATGGACATGGTAGCTAGTTAGCATACTAGCCAACTACTCGGTCTGATGACGATTTAGCCTCTGGGGGCAACGGCCAAACCTTCCAGTGTTCCAGTGTAGCCAGCGGATATCCGGGTTAAGACTTCCTCTTCCATGCGTCGGTCATTGTTTACAGTTAGGCAATACTTTTTTAAGTGTTTAAGGTCCAGACAACATTTCAACTCATTTCTATAAACAGATATATGCATGTGAATGCAGATAAATTACCCCAAAAAGTTGATAAAACGCTAAATGGTTGTCAGACAATAGCCGATGGGAGATGTAGGCAAATGTGTTTTGCCTCTTTTGCCCTCCACACAGACTGTTTACCTGCATGCAACCAAAGCCTGCTCAAACGCGAGTGGTCAATATACTACAAATGGAAACCTGAACGCTTCCGATACCAAAATCTTACCAAAAGCCCTTTACATTTCATCATTCACCCCCCATTTACACACACATTCATACACCAGTGGCCAAGGTTACCATACAAGGTGCCACCTGTTCATCAGATAACGCACATTCAATATCTTGTTCACTATCTTGCCCACGGACACTGTGACATATTGACTGCAGGGGCAAGGGATCGAACCACCAGACAACCGCTCTACCTCCTGAGCAACAGCCATTCAGATATCTGTTTAAAGATATTAACTGGATACTGACTCCACCGCTTTAAAGTTTGGACTAAGTAGAAAAGTTAAAAGTGGACTTCACTACGTCACTCCCAAATCTTTGTACTTAACGGAAGCTCTAACGTGTGCTAATCGTTCTAATAAGAGGGTGTCATGTATGTGTGTGAATGCCTGTATGTGTATATGCTTGGCTGTGTTTGTGTGTGTGTCTGAGACCTGAAGTTCATACAGTGTATCTGGGTGGACTGGCAGTGGGTAATTAGCTGCACACATTTAGCTGCGGTGCTTTCCATGTCCGCCTTTAAGGTGTCAGCTGTAGATAGTGGCCATCTTCATGTGTGATGGATGTTGTAATTACAGCAGGCGAGAGAGCTGGCGACTAAAATTGGAAATAAAGTGTCGTTTGGCCCAATTATGAGACCCTTTTACCAGGACCAGTCTCTCTGCCAACCAAACTTTTTTTTTTTTTTTTTAGATTAGCAAGTTTTGTTTGTGACATCTTTACTTTTTAGACTCAAGTCCCAAGGAGCTTGAGATAACTTTGTAACTCCACCACTGTGGGTCCTGGGATAAATTGCCTCTGGGCGCAGCTTCGCAGATGCCACAGATGTATATGGCCTGCCTCAGAATCTGTCACTTTAATTTAACTACATCAAAGAATAGGCTCTCTGAACAATGCACTGCACCATGGGGGGGTCAGGATACAACTCCTGACAGCTGCATTTTGGGGAACCTGCAGAGAGAGAGACAGAGAGAGACTGACAGAAAGAGCGATGCGGAAAAGCACTGGGAATTCTTCAGCTTAATTGTATTGTGTTTGAAATCCCCTAGTTCCTCAATAAGTGAACTGTATCTAAAATAATGAATAAAAAATTGTTCTGCCTACGTGGCTGAAATTGGATAATTTTCTGCTGACAGAAAACCTTTCTACTGCAGGTAAGTGGAGGATTGTTGTTGTAGCATCTCAACTAATGGTGACAAACTGTTTCGAAGGCTTGTTCAGTTTCTTGGTGGGAAATGACAGACATCCACACACATGCTGCACAACAGCAGTAGGGCTGGGAATCTCTCGGCACCTCACAATCCGATTCCTACGATGGCCTACCATACGATTATAAAACAGTTATTGATGCATCAAACATTTAAAAATTTTGATACATTATTTGTTTTTTCTCACGTTTTTTTTTCACTGTGCTGATGAAGGGATCCAGCTAGTGCCGTGTCAACGATGTCAGAGCAGTTTCACGCGGCGACACTACAGTGTGGCGATCAGCTGAGAATCCCGCCGTCACTGAGGGGGTACTATCTACAGTGGAAAACAAAATAGAGAAAAGCGTACCAAAAAAAAGGTACCAAAAGTGAGTTCAGTGAAGTCGTGCTGAAACCATGCAGTGGAAATAAGGTATAAGACCACTGGACCACAATGATGCCCCCATGACTGTAAATTTCACACTTAGTTAACATGGTTATACGTAACTTTCAGTTTGTGTTGAAATAAGCGGCCCCTTTGGACAAACCACACATGCTGTCGTCAAGTCAAGGTCTAGGATTTAGCGTTACGGGGTGGTCATATAGTTGCGATGACTGTTTTGCTCAGACAGAAAGTCATTCATTTACAATAAGAGAATACGGTACAGATGCATCGTTGCATTTCAAGTGTTGCATACGGTAACTTAGACTACTTTGGATGTATCGTGAGCTTAACCGGGTAACGTTATCACTGTCACTGTTCTACGCGCCAATCCAATAAGAGTTTGTTGTAGCAACCAAAGTAATAATAACTTAGATTTATATAGCTCATTTCATGAAACCCACGGACCATTTACACAAATACAGGGGGACAAGGGAAACGAAAATAGTAGGCCAACACAAACACGGACTAAAAGGAATTCAACGTCCGCGCTAAACGGAAGGGGGACGTTATTTAATGTTGGCTACTGACGTACAACCACTTTGAGCATTGTTAAGTTATTTTATGAATGAAATAGATATATTACATACCTGAGTTTGTTTCATTTTCTGTTCATGTTCTGTTGCAGGTAATTTATGATCATCAGATGAAAAAATACACAGTTTACTCTATGTCTTCTTATATGTCTTTTTTTCAGCAGGTGTTGAAGCCTAAAGAAACCAGAGGCTCATGGGAAGCTAAAAAGTTTGTTTAGTGTGTTACAATGACTTTGTTCCTGGCAGGAAAGATTTTTAATAAAAACAGTGTTTGGGTTGAACTCTCCCTGTTGACCATCTGTGTGCCCCTGAACCTGCAGAAGTATTAGTTTTTTTTTTTATATAAGCGTAGCAAATGTAAATCCTCCCCCGACACACACCTTCTGTATACAGCTCTGGGTTTGATTTACACAGTGGTGGAGGAAGTGCTGAATCTCTTCACTTTATGAGGTTTTTTAACATTAATATGCGTTCCCCCAGACTGCCTATGGTCCCCCAGTGACTAGAAATGGTGATAGGTGTAAACCGAGCCCTGGGTATCCTGCTCTGACTTTGAGAAAATGAAAACTCAGATGGGCCGATCTGGAATCTTCTCCTTATGAGGTCATAATGAGCAAGGTTACCTCCCCTTTCTCTGCTTTACCCGCCCAGAGAATTTGGCCTGCCCATGAGAGAGAGAGACACAGCATGGCTTGCAAACAAGCAAAGTGGCAGTTGGTCAAGGCCAACCAGCATAAAACGGAAATATGTTGTTAGAATCGGAATGCGGTTGTTTTTCTGGATCAAACTGATCAGAAAATGTAACATTGTAGAAATGTAGCGGAGTAGAAAGTAAAGATAATTGCTGCAAAATGTAACGAAGTTAAAGTCAAAAGTATGCACTATCGATTCTACTTAAGTAAAGTACAGATACGTGAAAAATGTACTTAAGTACAGTAACAAAGTATTTGTACTTCGTTACATTCCACCACTGGATTTACAGAGAGGAAAACAGCTTGTCTGGTTTTGACAAAAACCAAAAGGCTCTTTCCAAGCAATTCTCAAATAGCTTTTTTTTCTCAAAATCTATCCTTTCACTGCTGTCAAGTTGAAATTTGAGCGTTCCTCAGGATTCAAACAAGAATCCGTTTCACAAAAAAGGATGAAGAGCCGCAAAGAGGTTTTATCGCCCCCAAAAATATGTTCTCTCCATGTTGTTAACCATTAAACTGCACACTTAACTCATCTGTAAAGTCATCTCTGACAGCATGAAGGTTTCTTCACAAGCTCTCCTCCAATGCTTAATTATGCAAATAATTTAGGAAATAAGTAGCTGCCTGGCTGATGCGACGACAGAGAGATGTAGATGTAAAAACAGAAGAATTGGACCTAACCAATGAAGAACTAAGCGTAATAGGAAAACTGAAATTGGCCCTTTTTGAACCACTTGATCTTTTGGACTCTGGATTTGTTTTCCTGTGTGGACTACTTCATGAACTCGTAAGCTTTTGTCCCTTCATGGTCAATAATAATCTGAACCGTATCAGTCTGTTGCCCTGCTTGCACCAACTGTGGCATTCTTTTTTTTTGGTGGCATTTTAGGCATTTATGTGATAGGACAGCCTAGATATGAAAGGGTAAGGAGAGGTGGAATGACATGCAGCAAAGTGCCACTGGTCGGAACCGAACCCACGGCTGCTGCATCGAGGACTGAGCCTCTGCATATGGGGGCTAGCTCTACCAGGTGAGTTACTTAGGTGCCCCCAACTGTGACATTATTCTATATTATTTCAGAAATTGTGTTTTTATAAAACAAAATAAGCAAATTTCTAATAAATGCTACCTTTATTTTTAACAGCTGAAAACATTTACCAACTACTCATCAGTTTTCCAGCGATAGTTTCTCTGTCTCTGAGGTTGATTTCTTGGCTTACTGAGCAGCTCTACTGGAAGTACGTGACTAATGTGCAGCTTAATCAAGGCAATCGTTTGAAAGGTCATCTATTGAGTTGAAATGAAAATCATATGCTAGCCTTTATCCCTCTCTGTGGTATGTCGTGGTGAGCTGGGAACACCTGCCGCCTCCTGTCAAAACATTAGCTCATGGTAATTGCCTAAAGTGATCTCCTTGTTTTACCAGATCGACTGTGTGCCACTAGAAGAAGTAGTAAAGATCTCCTACAGATGCTTTATGAATAGAGGATGCACACTGTATATAATCTTATTTTAAAGCAGAATTCATCCATCCATCCATCCATCCATCTTCGTCCGCTTATCCGGTGTCGGGTCGCGGGGGGAGCAGCTCCAGCAGGGGACCCCAAACTTCCCTTTCCCGAGCAACATTAACCAGCTCCGACTGGGGATCCCGAGAGTTCCCAGGCCAGGTTGGAGATATAATCCCTCCACCTAGTCCTGGGTCTTCCCCGAGGCCTCCTCCCAGCTGGACGTGCCTGGAACACCTCCCTAGGGAGGCGCCCAGGGGGCATCCTTACCAGATGCCCGAACCACCTCAACTGGCTCCTTTCGACGCAAAGGAGCAGCGGCTCTACTCCGAGCTCCTCACGGATGAGTGAGCTTCTCACCCCTATCTCTAAGGGAGACGCCAGCCACCCTCCTGAGGAAACCCATTTCAGCCGCTTGTACCCTGGATCTCGTTCTTTCGGTCATGACCCAGCCTTCATGACCATAGGTGAGGGTAGGAACGAAAACTGACCGGTAGATCGAGAGCTTTGCCTTCTGGCTAAGCTCTCTTTTAAATCTGTGCAGTGCGATAGATTGAATGCAATACCGCACCCGCTGCGCCCGATTCTCCGACCAATCTCCCGCTCCATTGTCCCTCACTCGCGAACACAACCCCAAGGTACTTGAACTCCTTCACTTGGGGTAAGGACTCATTCCCTACCTGGAGAAGGCATTCCATCGGTTTCCTGCTGAGAACCATGGCCTCAGATTTAGAGGTGCTGATCCTCATCCCAACCGCTTCACACTCGGTTGCGAACCCGATCCAGTGAGTGCTGAAGGTCGCAGGCCGATGATGCCATCAGGACCACATCATCTGCAAAGAGCAGCGATGAGATCCCCAGCCCACCAAACTGCAACCCCTCCCCACCCCGACTACGCCTCGATATCCTGTCCATAAATACTACAAACAGGATTGGTGACAAAGCGCAGCCCTGGCGGAGGCCAACCCTCACCTGAAACGAGTCCGACTTACTACCGAGAACCCGGACACAGCTCTCGCTTTGGTTGCACAGAGATTGGATGGCCCTGAGAAGAGACCCCCTCACCCCATACTCCCGCAGCACCTCCCACAGTATCTCCCGGGGGACCCGGTCATACGCCTTCTCCAAATCCACAAAACACATGTAGACCGGTTGGGCATACTCCCAGGCTCCCTCCAGGATCCTTGCGAGAGAAGAGCTGGTCCGTTGTTCCACGACCAGGACGGAATCCGCATTGTTCCTCCTCAACCCAAGGTTCGACTATTGGCCGAACCCTCCTTTCCAGCACCTTGGAGTAGACTTTACCAGGAGGCTGAGAAGTGTGATACCCTATAATTGGCACACACCCTCTGGTCCCCCTTTTTAAAAAGGGGAACCACCACCCCAGTCTGCCACTCCTTTGGCACCGTCCCAGACTTCCACGCAATGTTGAAAAGGCGTGTCAACCAGGACAGCCCCTCCACACCCAGAGCCTTGAGCATTTCTGGACAGATCTCATCAATCCCGGGGCTTTGCCACTGTGTAGTTGTTTGACTACATCAGTGACTTCCGCCTGGGAAATCGGCGACAATCCCCCATTATCCTCCAGCTCTGCCTCTAACATAGAGGGCGTATTAGTCGGATTCAGGAGTTCCTCAAAGTGCTCCTTCCACCGCCCTATTACCTCCTCAGTTGAGGTCAACAGTGTCCCATCCTTACTGTACACAGCTTGGATGGTTCCCCTTCCCCCTCCTGAGGTGGCGAACAGTTTTCCAGAAGCACTTTGGTGCCGACCGAAAGTCCTTCTCCATGTCTTCTCAAACTTCTCCCACACCCGCTGCTTTGCCTCTTTCACGGCAGAGGCTGCAGCCCTTCGGGCCCTTCGGTACCCTGCAACTGCCTCCGAGTCCTCCGGGATAACATATCCCGGAAAGACTCCTTCTTCAGTCGGACGGCTTCCCTGACCACCGTTGTCCACCACGGTGTTCGTGGGTTACCGCCCCTTGAGGCACCTAAGACCCTAAGACCACAGCTCCTCGCTGCAGCTTCAGCAATGGAAACTTTGAACATTGTCCACTCGGGTTCAATGCCCCCAGCCTCCACAGGGATGCACGAAAAGCTCCGCCCGGAGGTGTGAGTTGAAAGTCTGTTGGACAGGGGCCTCCTCCAGACGTTCCCAATTTACCCGCACTACACGTTTGGGCTTACCAGGTCTGTCCAGAGTCTTCCCCACCCTCTGACCCAACTCACCACCAGATGGTGATCGGTTGACAGCTCTGCCCCTCTCTTCACCCGAGTGTCCAAAACATACGGCCTCAGATCAGATGAAACGATTATGAAATCGATCATTGACCTTGGCCTAGGGTGCTCTGGTACCAGGTACACTTATGAGCATCCCTATGTTCGAACATGGTGTTCGTTATAGACAATCCATGACTAGCACAGAAGTCCAACAACAAACAACCACTCTGGTTTAGATCAGGAGGCCGTTCCTCCCAATCACGCCTCTCAGGTGTCTCCATCATTGCCCACGTGTGCGTTGAAGTCCCCCAGCAGAACAATGGAGTCCCCCACTGGAGCCCCATGCAGGACTCCAGTCAAGGTCTCCAAGAAGGCCGAATACTCCGAACTCCTGTTTGGTGCATATGCACAAACAACAGTCAGAGTTTTCCCCCACAACCCGCAGGCGTGGGGAGGCGACCCTCTCGTCCACCGGGTAAACTCCAACACAGCGGCGCTCAGCCGGGGGCTTGTGAGTATCCCCACACCCGCCCGGCGCCTCACACCCTGGGCAACTCCGGAGAAGAAAAGAGTCCAACCCCTATCCAGGAGTATGGTTCCAGAACCAAGACTGTGCGTAGAGGTAAGCCCCACCAGATCTAACCGTAGCGCCCACCTCCCGCACCAGTTCCGGCTCCTTCCCCCACAGAGGTGACGTTCCCACGTCCCCAGAGCCAGCGTCTGCTGCCCGGGTCTGGTCCGTCGAGGCCCCTGACCTTCACTGCCACCCATGTGGCATCGCACCCGACCCCAACGGTTCCTCCCACAGGTGGTGGGCCCATGGGATGGAGAGGGAGTTGCCACGTAGCTTGTTCGGGCTGTGCCCGGCCGGGCTCCGTGGCAAACCCGCCACCAGGCGCTTCGCCGACAGAGCCCACCGTCTGGGCCTGGCTCCAGGCAGGGGCCCCGGCTTCCTCCGGGCAGGGTCACCCATCTCTGCTTAGCTTTTTCATTGGGGTTTTTGAACCATTCTTTGTCTGGCCCCTCACCTGAGACCACTTTGCCTTGGGAGACCCTACCAGGAGCACAAAGCTCCAGACAACACAGCCCTCAGGTTCACAGAGACACACAAACCTCTCCACCACGATAAGGTGATGGTTCACGGAGAGCAGAATTCAGAAGCTCCTAAATGGTCTCATTACAATTGTTATTATACATTTGGAGCTAAAAATGGTTTGACTATATCTACTAAGTATTAGCATGTGTTGCAGGGAAAGAAATTGCAAGAAATTATGTTTTATATACTAAGAATTTCCAACAGGAAATGCTTTTGGTGAGAAACGTAATGCCACATTAAATGTGTTTATCAACATAATCAGAAAATGACAGAAATTTTTTTTTTTTTTTCTTCAGTCTTTAAGAAAATACAACGTATCTTGGACTGGTTATTCTGTATAAGGATTTTAAAGATTTTCCCAGATGGGGATAATAAATATTATTTGATTATTATTATTATATATATATATTATTTGACATCCCTCTTTACGGCAAAAGAGCTTAGCTCGTTTTATTTGTGAGACATGTGGTTCTCCTTCTGTCTTATGTGGTACTGAAAGAAAATAATATTAATTTGCAACTTACTGGAGCCCTTTCAATGGGAACTGGGTCCATAAGCACAAGCTGGGTTTAGGCAGGTGCTAACCAAAAGCCCAATAGAATAGTCTTTATAGTCATTTCAGTGAAAACATGCGCAAAAGCGCAAAACAGGTGAATAAATAAATATAAAAGAGTCTCTAAAATGCGCTATAAAAATATATAAAAGAGACAGAAGCTATAACTTGATTTACTTTTTCCTGAGAATGTCCATCACTTTAAGTAGTCTTCCCACTATGCTTTCTCTCAGTTCTAACATATGTTTGGTGAAATGAAAAATCCGCCAGCCACATTATTGGCACTAGTAGCAGTAACAGCAGTACTATGAAACCCTTCCTGCTTTTTGACTCCTGAATCAACCGGCATTGCAACAGATTGCGTTTTTATGTCCCCATAATTCATGATCGCAGTCAGCTGCAGTCACTTTCATCAGCCAAACCACACGCTTTACGCTTTTTATGAGACATCCTCAATTGAGACGAAACCCAAACACCCCATGTTGTATTGTATATTGCAATTCTATAGGACGATCACTGGATTCACAGCCCGTCCTCATCCAGAAAACAACCGTATAGGTTGATTGTAAAAGCAGCTCATAGCTATTTGTATTTGCATCTGTTGTTGCAACTTTTATGGTTGTAGTTATTATGGCAAGAACAAACCACAAAGTGAGCGCCAAATTCCACAAAAGAAGGCAGGTGGGGGTGGTGGCTCAGTCAAACCTTTCACTCATGGCAACGGAATTTGCGTCCTTTGTGAAACCAAAAGTCAGCCTTCACTTTTCTGCTCAATTTATTTATTAGGATTTTGTAATTTGACAACTATCTCTTTTCTCTGTTCCACTCATTTCTCCATTTCTCTGAGAGGAGTGTAAGCATAATCTTACGCCAACATATACGCCCGTTTCTACGCAAGAATGACAAATGAGGGCCAATGTGAGGTGTGGATGTTCTATTGTCTCAGCACTGAGGAAGTGAGTGGTTATCTTTCTTTCCACCCAGTTCCCAATTAAACATCCCCCTGCACCGAGTCTGTTCTCTCTTCTGCACTCTGACGTAAAACTCTGATCCTTCTGAGAATGAAACCTCTGTGCTCCAGTCTGCCATGAAGTCCAATCACATCCTGGACCTCAAACTCATTTTGCAAGTAAGCAGGCACATGCCTCACTACATACCTCATATGTAGGCCCATATTTTGTAGGCCTAATAGGGGAATTATTGTTTGCATTTTTAATATGTATGGTAGCTATAAAGACTCTCAATACTACTGTTAAGTAGTATTGTGTTACTGCCAGACCACTTAGAAATCACCTTGCACACACTGTATATCGACTCTTGATTGGATCTGTATTTTTGTTGATTCTTTGTTGTATTTTGTAAGTTTATATTTTGTGTTATTACTGTGTGACTATGTTGTCTCGCACGTTTATGCTTTATCTTCTTCTATAAGAATTTGTTTGTTCTCAATCAACTTACCTGTTTAAAAAAAAGGTAAAAAAATTAAAAATTAAATAATAAAAAGTATACCTGCATCAGTGTCATTCCCAGCAGCAGCAGGAAGTTGTTTTCAGTGTAAATCCACTATTTGCAACCTGTCCAGCCAACCCTGCAACCGGGTCTCACGTCAGGTCGTTATATAGTTACGTTATTTTGATATATTAACTGCCTTTAATATTAGTCATTCCCACTCTTAGTCATCTTATAATTCAAATTTTTTTCTCTCCTGTCCTCTGCTCCCCTCACTTTTTGTACACTCCTTCTATCTTTTTTCACCGCTTCTTCTCCTCTACCCTTTTGTGTCCTCGTTTTCTATCTCTTTTCTCTGTTCCACTCATTTCTCCTCTCCTCCTCGTTGCGGACTGAGGACTCCTGTGGATACCGAAAGGTCAGTGAATGTGGGACAATTAAATGCACATACACGCACCAGTTTCCAAAGCACCATAACATTATAGCGAGGAGACACACACACACACACACACACACACACACACACACACAAACACACTGCCAGTCCAGCAGGTGACACTAACTCGAACCCAGCATGTGACGGCTGACAGTTTTTGAAAGAAGAAATCACAATAGGTGTCCTGTAATGGTGCTGTAAAACACATTGCAGACCCACAGTTTCACATATCATGTGATCCATGGATTGTGACATTTAATTCACACTTTGCAGCACAACACGGAGAATATTTGAAAGTAATTGCTCCATCTTTTTAGGAAAATGCACATTTAATTGAGATGGCAGTATATGTGTCAACTTTACTCACATACAGGGAACAAGTTTCTTACTTTGAGATTTATTCAACATGGTTTCTATATAAAAAATATACAGATGCCCCAATTTAAGAAGAAATGCCTGGTTCTCTTTACAATTGAGGTAAATATTAGCTAAGGAATATACAATTACTGGAAATTATAACAAACATTGGCAAATGGAAATACCCTGAATTTGAAGTGGAGGATGTCTAACTTCCCAAAGGGGCATTTAGTCTCACAGTAGGCCTTCTGTTCATTACGGCAAGATTTTGATTTGCTTCACCCCTGTCAGATTTTCTGATAGCCCATCAATGGAGCATGTTGTGTTCATATGGTAGAGGTTGCATGTGCTGTATGTTGCAGAAGGATTGCTTCCAGTGAATCTCACATTTCCAGTTGATGTGATGTCTGTTTTAATTTCAACTGATGAATTAATGTTATGAATCCAATTTCTTTTTTTTTCATTTTTTACATGAAAAAGGGAAAAGCACCAATTGGCCAAATGAACTGCAACAATTTATGTAGACAACTACAATTTATTTAACATGGTGTATTTTCCCTTTTTTTAGCCTCCTGGAAAGTTGACATTTTTGAGGTGCAAGATATTTATTAATCATTGACCACAATATGTAACTGGCTTCTTGAAAATCCACTTTGAAAGAGAAGTGGGTACGTTGTGTCTGAATTTAGATTGAGATTTGAGGCCATATAATTGCATGCAGTAAATCAACTGGGGGCTATGCCAAGGAGACAGGATATTATTATTCCTCGTTTTTAAAAGATAGCCTATAGTGTTATTACATGATATTCAATACAGGAAACATGACGATGCACAACATTTTTATTTATTCTTCAGGTTTTTGTTTCTCTTTCAAGTGAATGATTTATTTCGGCCATTGACCAAGTTATTTTGGCTTGTTTTTCCAGCCCCTCTGCTGTCAGGAGACAGGGTCCAGCACGGGGGGGGCGGAGGACAAGCGCTCTCCCTCAGCTGTTGCCTTGTTATTCCGACTCATGAAAAAAAACACAGTAACATAAAAGACACTGCATAAACTCCGCTACCGTGTGTTTATTTAAATATAAGTACACCTACATATGTAGGCCTAAGAGATTGCAATAGAAGCCTGTATATTACTATTAGAACTATAGAAAAATGTGTCGATGTATAAATTAAATAGGCTAAACTTCAGCTGGAGTCCGATTTACCACGGCAACACTGTTGACCACATCAGTGATCTCTTTCCATTCCGCATTCTTTCTACAGCCTTTAATACCAGTTTTCAGGCTGCCAAATAGTACACACTTTAATGCAAATGAACCGGAGATATCAGGGTTTCAATCTCCACCTCTGAAAAGTGCCGCTTCTCAGCCGGGTTACGTCTCGCCATGTCGTGAATTGTAGGGGCGAGGCCTCAAAACCCAGAATATATCGGGGCGTGTTATTCTAATGACGATCGTTTTCAGCCGCGGCATTTATCAAGGGCAGGTATTGCGTACACCTGAATTTCAAAGTTACGCACAGCTTCATAAACCAGGCGGTGAGAGGAGTGTAAGCATAATCTTACGCCAACATATACGCCCGTTTCTACGCAAGAATGACAAATGAGGGCCAATGTGAGGTGTGGATGTTCTATTGTCTCAGCACTGAGGAAGTGAGTGGTTATCTTTCTTTCCACCCAGTTCCCAATTAAACATCCCCCTGCACCGAGTCTGTTCTCTCTTCTGCACTCTGACGTAAAACTCTGATCCTTCTGAGAATTAAACCTCTGTGCTCCAGTCTGCCATGAAGTCCAATCACATCCTGGACCTCAAACTCATTTTGCAAGTAAGCAGGCACATGCCTCACTACATAGCTCATATGTAGGCCCATATTTTGTAGGCCTAATAGGGGGATTATTGTTTGCATTTTTAATATGTATGGTAGCTATAAAGACTCTCAATACTACTGTTAAGTAGTATTGTGTTACTGCCAGACCACTTAGAAATCACCTTGCACACACTGTATATCGACTCTTGATTGGATCTGTATTTTTGTTGATTCTTTGTTGTATTTTGTAAGTTTATATTTTGTGTTATTACTGTGTGACTATGTTGTCTCGCACGTTTATGCTTTATCTTCTATAAGAATTTGTTTGTTCTCAATCAACTTACCTGTTTAAAAAAAAGGTAAAAAAATTAAAAATTAAATAATAAAAAGTATACCTGCATCAGTGTCATTCCCAGCAGCAGCAGGCAGTTGTTTTCAGTGTAAATCCACTATTTGCAACCTGTCCAGCCAACCCTGCAACCGGGTCTCACGCCAGGTCGTTATATAGTTACGTTATTTCGATTTATTGATTCGTGTACAGGTTACGACTTTTGAACATTTACAGGTCACGCTTTTCGAACCTGCTCTGGGGGACGCAACAACGGGGAAATGAGGCGCCACACGCCGGCCACAACAACGGGACGGGGCCGCCTACTCAAATAAAACGCCACAAAAAAAGAAGAACGGGGAAAGGAACCGTCACACGCCGACAAGTCCTGTGTTTTCTGACCCATCCACCACCCCAACCAACCTCCTTGCGCGGCCTTTCACCTTATCAATACTACTCGCTACCGTCAGCGTTCTGGGATCACGAAATATGCTTCCCATTAATTGCATTGCTTTCAATTTCGTAATCGCCACACAAAAAAAAAGGCATTTACGTAACCTGTCCAAGACTTAATAGATTAAAATAACGTAACTATATAACGAACTGCCATGAGACCTGGCTGGTCCAGCACATAGATTTATTAAGAATATAGGATAATGTGTTTAAAGATCGTGCCCCATTCATTCCTAAGAAGAAAAAGTCTACCTCGTACTTTTTTTTGTTTTTGGAACTATAGACCACACTAAAGTAGTAGCCGGTTATAAGCGTGCATGCCTGTGACTTCCTTTGGCCGAGCCAGCTGACTTCCTGTTGGCTATCTAAAAGTGTATTGCCTGGTCTAGCACCAAACAGCAGACAGACACAGTTAATGGTTTTGGTGAACATACTGGAGCGTTTAGAGCCCAATGTTCTTCTAATAAGGTGATAATACGTCAATGTTGTGTTTACTGCTTCATCTGCTGCCCCAAGTGGCCAAAATAAATGAATTGATCGATGCTGCTGTAAAATGCAAATATAAAATCTTTTGAAAAAAACATTGTAACATTCACAAGCCAGTTTGTAAGCTCTGTATCCATGAGGCTCCACAGTTTCATACATCCTTTTTTCTACCAGACTTGGCTGGAAAAGCTATTTTTAAAGGCAGCTCCACTGTCATTGTAGCCTAGCAGCCTTGAGGCACCATAGCCCAATGGAAATTGTAACCAAACTGCAGCCACACAGCGTGTATTTTACTTTTTGAGCAACATACTGTACAAGGTCCTGTTGGAGAAACTGTCTTTGAAGGAAGCCTTGTTGTCACAATGCCATAACAACCTGCAGGCCTCCATGCCTCATTGAAAGCCACATTCCACTGTAGTCTGTTGCTCCCTGTGTAAGACGGACACTGTGTCGTTGTCATTAGCAAAGAGGGATGATTGGAAGACCTTAGCTTTTGGCAGCTGCTGAGGGATCTGTTCTCAAGGCAAACACCCAGTCGTGTTTAATTCAAAGCCCTTCCGCAGAAAGTTGGCTCAAAGTCGGAGGGCTCTAACAAGCTTTAAAAGTCATCTAGAAAGCTTTCATGTCAGCGCTCATCATCTCATCCATGTATACTAGTTACCCACTAATGAGATTTGTCACGTTCCTAGCATTCCTCTTTGGTCATCGGGTTATGCCCTAGACGGTTAGATGCAGAAGCTGTGGAAAGGACAAAGTGTTTTTAAAAGCCTCACTGTTTTCATGACTGATGTGGTCGCCCACCCTCTCCTCAGTCTCTCTCACACATACACACACACACACACACACACACACACACACACACACACAAACACACACACACACACACACACACAGTGGCTGTGCTGTGAATCACATTATTTGTCTCAAGTCAATGTTTATGTGTCAGAGACAAGGCAAAAATAGATGTGTGTGTGACGGTATATTTCTATTTTAGACTTCAAGAGTGAGGATGTTTTGGGAAAGTGAAGACATTTTATCTGATGCTCACTTTCAGACTTTTAGTGTTAAGACTTGGTCTGGGTTTAAGTTATGGTCAGGTTAAGAGAAGGCCAAACCATTTGGTTAAAAGCAGGCGGAGGGGCTGTGGGAACCACAATTTGTTCATATATTGTGGGGACTCACATATCCGGTGACAAAATGCTGGTCCCCACAAGGCTAACCATGTATTTTAGGGCTAACATTTCTTGGTTTATCTCAAAATTAGGCTCAGGTTAGTTTTAGGATTTGTGATGTAGTGATCATGGTTAAGGTGATGAAATACATACATACATACATATATACTGTACATACATGGGTGATACAGAGAAATATTTAAAAAAGAGTACAGTATAACATGGATCGGTTCGCAACCGAGTGTGAAGCGGTTGGGATGAGGATCAGCACCTCTAAATCTGAGGCCATGGTTCTCAGCAGGAAACCGATGGAATGCCTTCTCCAGGTAGGGAATGAGTCCTTACCCCAAGTGAAGGAGTTCAAGTATCTTGGGGTTGTGTTCGCGAGTGAGGGGACAATGGAGCGGGAGATTGGTCGGAGAATCGGCGCAGCGGGTGCGGTATTGCATTCAATCTATCGCACCGTTGTGACGAAAAGAGAGCTTAGCCAGAAGGCAAAGCTCTCGATCTACCGGTCAGTTTTCGTTCCTACCCTCACCTATGGTCATGAAGGCTGGGTCATGACCGAAAGAACGAGATCCAGGGTACAAGCGGCTGAAATGGGTTTCCTCAGGAGGGTGGCTGGCGTCTCCCTTAGAGATAGGGTGAGAAGCTCACTCATCCGTGAGGAGCTCGGAGTAGAGCCGCTGCTCCTCGCTGCGTCGAAAGGAGCCAGTTGAGGTGGTTCGGGCATCTGGTAAGGATGCCCCTGGGCGCCCCCTAGGGAGGTGTTCCAGGCACGTCCAGCTGGGAGGAGGCCTCGGGGAAGACCCAGGACTAGGTGGAGGGATTATATCTCCAACCTGGCCTGGGAACGCCTCGGGATCCCCCAGTCGGAGCTGGTTAATGTTGCTCGGGAAAGGGAAGTTTGGGGTCCCCTGCTGGAGCTGCTCCCCCCGCGACCCGACACCGGATAAGCGGACGAAGATGGATGGATGGATGGATACAGTATAACATAAGGTTTGTATAACAGTGATTCTTGAAACCTTGGCAAAAACATGTCCCACTTAGAAAAGTGCCAATTCTGTTGGAAATTAATAACATTTTCATGAATAAAAAGAATCAAGGTTATAATCAAGGGGTCCTTTGCACATATGTAAGGTTCTTTTATAGTTTAATTTTTAATTTGTATTAATTTAATGATTATTTGCTGGCCCATTGCCTACAAAATCAGTTGTCCTGGGATAGGAGATAATCATTTCAACTTGATTAAAAAAACATAAAGTAATAATTGAATTGAATAATATCTTTACCACATGAAATAGTACATTGTATTATGTTTTAAAAACTACAAACTGAATTTTTAACAATATTTACTATTATTTTGTGGTTGCTCAAAATGTGTCCCACATATTCGTATATTTATAAAAAGCAATAGTCAGGCAACTAAAAGGTCAACTACATTCCTGAGGACCCCATTTTCAAACCTTCAGCTCTACTGCATGCTTCAAGATCTGACGGTGGTGATGTCTGACGGTGGTGACAAAAACCTACTCTTTCACATGATATTCATGCTCAGGATTGTTATTTTTTGGACCCAATAGTTGAATGAAGTTGTTAAGCAAGAAGCCATCTTGTGTGGTATACATTTTGGAATTGTATGTTGTTATGAGGCCACTGTCACCAGATTAGTGTCACCACCGTCAGTTCTAAAGTCACCACCGTCAGAGGGAGTTTTATTTGTTTTAAATTAATATGCTTACAATATGTTTCTTCAGTGCTGTTGAGTTATAAAAGTAAAAGTCTCTTTTAATACAAATATGTTTGTTAAATAAAAAACATGACTTTTTTCTATTTAGGCTTAAAGTAAACATTGTATGATGTTAGATCTTTTAAAGGAGTACACGTGAAACAGTATAAAAAATGAACAAAAGTGAATATTCAACATTTAACAGCATATCTGTGTACTACAAATGTCAGATAACGATTTAAAAACTCTAAATACATATTAGACCAAATAAATAAAACATAATATGCTTTTTATTGTGTCTGACAGTGTTGACAAAAACAAAGTAATAACTGGAAAAACGTCTATTTTATGAAAAAAATACAAAATGAGGAGGTTGCACCAGCAGTAACAGCTGAACAGCTGAACAGCCAGCACTTTTGTCTATAATGATATACCTTCAGATTTTGTAATTTAACTAACTTTTTATTTTCAAAATTAAAACCTGTTTTATCCAAATTCCCAAGAATCAGTGATAGATAATTAATCCTTTTTAATCATTTAAAAACTTTATTTTAAACTTTATTTTCCTCTTTCTTCTCCTGACAACAAATAAGATCCTGCTTGAATAATGTTGATGTGATAGTTTGCAATTGAGCCCTAACCCATTATGCCATGTGGCCATTTGGTCCCAACCCGACTGAATCAAGGTTATTGCCAGGGATACCTTTTTTGTGATTGCAAACACACACACAAAAAAAAGAAGAAAAAGAATTGATTCAGGGCCAAACACCAAAGGCTCTGTGTGCTTCTGCTGCCTGTGTTGGACAGAATGCCATCTTGTATTGGCTGCAAGCTTTGATGAATCCGGTCACAGCAGTAACAGCTGACTGCATCACTCTCATCTCTCCAAGATATCTAATTAGAGATGAGATGTGTGACCACTCAGCAAGATGAATGATATGTTTCTACTTAAGACCGAAAGACAATTTAGCAGACAGTTGCCTATAACATGAAGATAGACCATAAGGTGGTTAGTTGTCGGCCATACCGTGCTTGCAGCACAGTCTATAGAGAGATGGCATGACTGCAAACACACTGTCTATGGCAGTAGTGGTAAATAATTAAGGGCCTTTACCTCAGTGTTGACATTTCCACTAATGGCGGCAGAGTGATCCCGCCCAGCTGAAGTGACTCAGGCTGCCGACTGACTGAATCTCATTACAAATACATACAAACACAGACACATTCTCACTATGAATAGGCCAATCCCAGGTCCTGCCTGTTCTCACAATCCCAGCTTGTTAAGAGGGAGAAATTACAGGATGTTAGCGAAATCACAGGCTGTTGTACCAATAACAGGAATGAGCCATTTGTGACACGCTGTGTCATTCATTTCATGTCATTTCTCATTATTAGTAAAGTCTTTATACAGCAGACAATCGCTAGGTCATTATGTGAACCGGAAAATATCCATGAAAACCAAGGGAACTACTCACTATGTCTTTTGTAAAAAATTGTAAAAAAAAAGGAAAAAAAGAAAAGGGTGGTTGTGAATAAGAGTCAAGTGTCAGTGTCAAGTTTGGAATTGCCTTGCAGTTCAGATGTAATTTGATAATATTTTAGGGTATAGGTAAAAAGACATTCATTTGAGAGAACCCATAAACCCTCATGTCAAAGGAAATTGCATGAAATGTGCCAAGTGTAAAATTGTTGTGTGATTATTTCAAATTATCCTTAAAGCATTAAATAAGGCATTTCTAGTAATAACTGGTAGAGTCAATGTGTTGCTTTTGGTCCAATTGTTTTTGTGTCCTTTGGTCGGACACAGACAGCTAGTATATCTTTTTTAACACTACCAATGGGGGACGTTGAATACTTACTCAAAAGTGTATATGATAGTTTTAAATTACTACTACTAAATTAACCACTGAACACACAGAACAGACACCAAGGGTGCCGACTCCGGCACACAATAGCATCACACTAGCTGACTTTTTGCTGAAAATGAACACAGCAAGTTCTGAAATGACTGGAGAGGTAGTGGAATGCAAATTGGCTGATCAAATAAGGTATAAAAAAGGTTAAGAATTCACTATCACCGTGAGCAAATTAACATGTCCCCCTTTATCTGTCTATCTTCACGTTTTTTTAAAAGTCAACATATAACATAATGTGTGTACTGGTTAATGTGTGCATACATTATACATTTGTGAGTGAATAGATAAAACCACAACTACACACTGAAGTAGCTTCTTTCATATCACATTAATGCCTGTCGTTTGAGCAGGTTGTAACACATGCACATTAAAATTCCTGCTAAAAGGAACCTGCAGTGTCGGCTGCTACTTTGAATGCGACTTTTGACTACAAGGCTGCCTCTTTGTTGATCAATGTGTCTGGTAACACCTGCACTGTCTCTGAGGAAAAAAATACTTAATCTAACCAACCTTCTGTGTGGAGTTAAAGTGGCCATATTATGCTCATTTTCAGGTTCATAATTGTATTTTGAGGTTGTACCAGAATAAGTTTACATGGTTTAATTAATCAAAAAACAGCATATTTTTGTTGTACTGCACATTGCTGCAGCTCCTCTTTTCACCCTGTGTGTTCAGGTCTCTGTTTTAGCTACAGAGTGAGGCATCGCACTTCTTTCCCATCTTTGTTGGGATGCGCACATGCACAGTAGCTAGGTAAGGATCACATCTAGCTGCTTGTTTCTCCAACTTCAGTTAGTGCAAGGCAGGATTAGCCGGGAGACTTCTTCTAAACAAGGGCGCACTTCCAACTTTGCATGGAATACCCGCAGAACAGGGACATGTAAGGAGTTCTTTTGTAGATTATGGTGAAGTGTGTGTTGTAGCAGTGTTTTTCCACTCAGAACAAGCTAGCATGCTAGCGCTAGCATTCTACGGTTAGCCACCTCGTTTCGGCTAATAAAATAGAAAGCCCTGGCGATTTTGAACAGCTCACCCGCAGACTGAAGGCAGGACACATCCAGAAACCCGTATCTCACTCAAAACAGCATGGATGTTTTTTTTTTTTTCTTCAAGTTTGTATGCGTGTGGAAGCACCAGAGACCCAAAATAACACACTTTGAGGTACAAAATAAAAGGGTAAGGCTGGCTTGAATAAATTAGATTTCAGAAATGTTAGCTTGTGACTAAAGGGTGACTTCCCAGCTCTTATTGGAGTGTTCTTTATCAATCCACAAACCTCCAGTTTACTCCAGAGATTGCATTTAAACTTGACAGCTCCCGGGTGTGAATGTGGAGCAACACGTTATTGGAGATGAATCACCATTCCCTGACTAAAAATAAAGGTTAGAAAAACCTGACATTTGTTCCACATACTTGACGTTGCGGTAGCTGGCATGTTGTGACACTGAGAAATGTCACGGCGGACGGCGGAAATGCGTGCACTCTTCGACACGAGATGGGAGCTCACGCTGCTGTTGTGCGTGACAGTGGGTTTTTTTTACATACTGTAGCGACTCAAGTTGTTACAGTGTTGGAACATGACAGCCCATACATCGGCTGCTCTCAACTCTCTATGGGCAAAACAAGAGAAAAACAGAAAAAAAGTTTTTTTGTTGGTGGAACAAATTCTCAAACAGCAAGAGAGACGATGCCAGTGTCTTTGTGAAGTGGAGTCTCTGAACACTAAGAGGATTCAGGCTGGCAAAGAGAAACTGGGTTTGTGTTCTGGCTGTCCATCTCAACAGGAAGACAAGATAGAGCTGTGTTGACAGACTGATGTGTGTGCGTGTGTGTGCGTGCTTGTATATGTTTGTGTGTGTGTGTGTGTGTGTGTGCGTGCGTGCGTGCGTGTGTGTGTGTGTGTGTGCGTGCGTACGTGCGTGTGTGTGTTTTGTGTGTGTAAGGGGTTGACTGAAGCACAGGCCCAATCTCACAATATAATGCAACAACACACAACCTTTTTTTTTTCAACTAAGTATGATTTTGCTTTTTCCAACGTTTTTAAATTGTTACTTTTTTCTTCTACACATTTTCTGCGCTTATTTTTACGTCCCATATTTTCTGATATAAAACAAAAATTGAAAACGGGTCAATTTGACCCGAAGTCAACACACGGGTTAAATCCATGATCTACCTCCTCTGTCTTTTTTATTTTAAATATGAAATACTTTTAAAATAAATAAAATATGTACATTTATTCCTTTTGTGTCCGTTTTCGTTCAGAGCAGTTGCAGGATAAAATATGTTCCCATGCAATTCACTAAAGCAAAGTAGTCGAAAAAAGGTTTTGAAGTTTATTTGCACATGAAAGGAATAAAAACTAAATGAAAAGTAGAAAAAGATGAAGCAGAGAGTAACAAACACAAACTGTGGGTGAGAAAAAAGAAAGTCCGATAGGGTTTCAAAAATATCTCACAAAACAAGAAGGAAGTGATTTTATATGGAATTGGGTTTTAAATTTGAGGCATTAACAAGCAGAGTGACCAACCTCATTTCAAGCTGTCATTTGTTTGAGTAAATCCTTAAAATCTGGTGAAAAGTGCATTGGAAAAAACTGTCTTCACTTGCTCAGACAGTTTTCCATTGTGTAATGGAAAATTAGCCTTGACACTAGACTACATGAGGTGGAAACAGAGGCTGGTAAATTGGACAGAGAGAACATATAGCATCAATCCTCAACACAATATCAAAATAATAACAGTTTTGGTTCATATGGCAAAGAACAAATCCCAATCCTCTCAAGTGGCCTTGGGGCTAAATAATTGTTCAGCAGTCCAACGGTCCAGAGAAGTACACACTAATGGTAGCTGACTGCATCCCCATATCATTGATGGAGGGAGATTGGACTGACAACACTAATAATTTTGATCCCTCTATCTTCCCCACACTCTCATTCTTCATTCTGCACCACCTTGATATTAAAGTTACACATCTATCTGTCTCAAAGGAGCTGCAGCTGTCTTTCCACATGATGAACAGAGGTCTTCGTCACCCGGGCGAGAAACTGACCTTTACATCAGCAGAGCACAGCATCTGCTGAGTTCCAAAATTCCTAAGCAATTTGAACGGCCTCGCTAGCTGAACAAATTATGTGCATTTTAGTGATGCCAGGTTTTGTATTTGGATTGAAACAATACATTTAGGACATGTTGTAGGCATGCAAACTACCAGTAAATTAAAAAATGAATGGACTTGCCTACTAAGGATATTCTTTAGTTTACATGGTTTAAATATGGCATAAAGCTGCTTAATCACAAAATATCACTCATGATCAAACCACACTAAACTAAGTATATGCTGGAAGTGTGGAAAAAATGGAATACTGGAAACATTGTGGAATATAAAACATAACATGATAGTAACAATGGTAAAAATAAAATTAGACTTGAACCAGTGCATGCTGGGAGTTTTAGCTTCATGCCTACCGCCTACAAGTCATACATTCATAGATAGATAGATAGATAGATAGATAGATAGATAGACTTTATTAATCCCAAATTGGGAAATTACTCTGTTACTGCAGGAAGTTACTAGTAACCAAGGACATAGACATACTATCTCATACACATACAGAAAACACAAGTATAATATAAATAATAAATAAGATTAAAAAAAATAATAAGATAGAAAAAAATTAAAATGCCAGAACAACTACTGAAAAATATACACACACACACATACACACACACACCAGCCAACTGTTCACCCACATTACTGGCAGGAAAACAGCATCTTGATACGACTCCTGGTGGCTTTTTAAACATACACAAAAATACACACACAACAAAAAGAATCTGATGTCATCAAAGCACCGCAATCGCAGCAGTCTCTATGAGTGTGTAATAACTGGCTCGTTGAGAAGGAAGTGGGCCTCTCTGTGGCCCGCTAACTAAAGACAGATATTCATGTTTAATTCATCTGTAGCCTAGTTCATTTGGG
The DNA here is from genome assembly GCF_004354835.1 of Perca flavescens. Classification (NCBI taxonomy): domain Eukaryota; kingdom Metazoa; phylum Chordata; class Actinopteri; order Perciformes; family Percidae; genus Perca; species Perca flavescens. The sequence continues at coordinate 6,410,690 of NC_041340.1, read as the reverse complement.
ACAAGTGACTTGATTTCTTACTACAGCACATGGTCAGTAGAACTTGACAGTTGCTTGGAGACACAGACCTCCCCAGCAACACTTTGAACATGAGAGTGGACTCATAAGCTTAAGGACAGAGGCATTTGACTCCTTGTCTCTCACTGGACGTCCAATAAGTCACGGACGTTCACTGAGAAATCTGCTGTCTGATAGTGAGCTGGGCCTGTGTTTTATCAAAGTGGCTCCCCCACCGGGGTCAGCCCTATGTTCCCACGGCCCAATGGTCCCACAGCCCTATGTTCCCACAGTCCAATGGTCCCACAGCCCTATGGTCCCACAACCCTATGGTCCCACAGCCCTATGTTCCCACATTTCTAAAAAAAAAATTTCACTGAAAATTAGGCCCTATGTTCCCACAGCCCTATGTTCCCACATCCCAATGGTCCCACAGCCCTATGTTCCCACATTTCTAAGATTTTTTTTTTCACTGAAAATTAGGCCCTATGTTCCCACAGCCCTATGGTCCCACAGCCCTATGTTCCCACATTTCTAAGAATTTTTTTTCACTGAAAATTAGGCCCTATGTTCCCACAGCCCTATGTTCCCACATCCCAATGGTCCCACAGCCCTATGTTCCCACATTTCTAAGAATCTTTTTTTCACTGAAAATTAGGCCCTATGTTCCCACAGCCCTATGTTCCCACATCCCAATGGTCCCACAGCCCTATGTTCCCACATTTCTAAGACATTTTTTTTCACTGAAAATTAGGCCCTATGTTCCCACAGCCCTATGGTCCCACAGCCCTATGTTCCCACATTTCTAAGAATTTTTTTTCACTGAAAATTAGGCCCTATGTTCCCACAGCCCTATGTTCCCACATCCCAATGGTCCCACAGCCCTATGTTCCCACATTTCTAAGAATTTTTTTTTTCACTGAAAATTAGGCCCTATGTTCCCACAGCCCTATGTTCCCACATCCCAATGGTCCCACAGCCCTATGTTCCCACATTTCTAAGACATTTTTTTTCACTGAAAATTAGGCCCTATGTTCCCACAGCCCTATGGTCCCACAGCCCTATGTTCCCACATTTCTAAGAATTGTTTTTCACTGAAAATTAGGCCCTATGTTCCCACAGCCCTATGTTCCCACATCCCAATGGTCCCACAGCCCTATGTTCCAACATTTCTAAGAATTTTTTTTTTCACTGAAAATTAGGCCCTATGTTCCTACAGCCCTATGGTCCCACAGCCCTATGGTCCCACAGCCCTATGTTCCCACATTTCTAAGAATTTTCTTTTCACTGAAAATTAGGCCCTATGTTTCCACAGCCCTATGTTCGCACATTTCTAAGATTTTCTTAAAATTAGGCCCTATGTTCCCACAGCCTATGGTTCCACAACCCTATGTTCCCACAGCCCAATTGTCCCACAGCCCTATGTTCCCACATTTCTAAGAAAAGAAATTTCACTGAAAATTAGGCCCTATGTTCGCACATTTCTAAGATTTTCTTAAAATTAGGCCCTGTGTTCCCACAGCCCTATGTTCCCACATTTCTAGGACATTTTGTGTCCCTCCATTTCCCTTCAAGGGTTAGGGTTAGGGTAAGGGTGGGTTAGGGGTTAGGCGAACATAGGGCCTAATTTTGGAAAAACAATCTGAAAAAAAAGAAAATGCAAGACACACTTTTGGTAAATGTGTCTAATGCTTGCATACACAAAGAGCAAATCGAAACGATTCAAACTGAAATCAACTAACATTAACATGTGACTTCCCACACCTGCTCTTAATACTGTTAATTGGGAGTGGGTGGAGCCACCTGGCAGGAATGTAGATGTTACCAGTTACCTTGCTCCTAGTCTCGCATTGCCAGACCTTCCTCCACAGCGCTGCAAAGGAGGGTCTGGCGAGTCCACACAGCATTCCGGGATGGGTTCATTGGCATTTCTTTAAACCAATCACAATCGTCTTGGGCGGTGCTAAGCACCGTACAGAGCAGTGGTGCCTCTGCAAAATTATTTATTAAGGAACTTGTTTTGGTGGAACGTGTGAACGTTCAAAGGTTGTTTTAGTCGTGCAACAGAAAACTCAGATTGGACAGATAGTCTAGCTAGCTGTCTGGATTTATCTTGCAGAGATCTGAGGAGCAGTTAACCATAGTCCTCAAAAGTCCACCGGAGTTTGAAATTGTTGTGATTTTCATTTGGTTTGGTAAGCTAAATAAAAAGCATATTAACGTGACGTTAAAAGCTGAAGTGTTGAGCGCCTGACAATAGAGCACTGGCCCATAACAAGACTGAGGTGGACCGAACAGATGCAGCTTTGTTTGGCCTTGAGGCTAATGGTGTCTGAATGGAACCACCTTTCCCTGTGAAATTCTGTATGCCTTGTGCCTCTGAAAGCAAATGTTGAGATAACACTTTTAATCTTCTGTGGGAAAATCAATACATAAGTTTCCCCAACATGACAGCTGTGAACTTGTGACTCCTTTCAAACTCATTTTTCACCGTGAAATCTCACAAGCACAGCGTAAGATCAGTGTTTTATATTGCCATGAAAACTAAATTCATCAAATCTCAGTAAAAGCCAAGTGAATTTCATGGCATGACTCTTCACCCCGTTACAAGATAAAGTGGCACTTCAGCAGCGAGCACAATCTGCATCCCGGCAACTATTTTGAGAGGAACACATCACCAGCCATGTGTGCAACATTCCGAGGCAACATGTGATTACGCTATCAAATAGCTATCCTACAGCCATTATTTTATTGTCATACAGGATGAGAAGACAGGGCGAGGAGGGGAAGCCACAGGAAGCCGAGGCTGACTGGCAATCCTCGAGGGAGGAAGCCGCCTCAGGGAGGAAGCTGATGGCTGAGGAAGCATCACAACATCTCTTACAAGGGCTGTTTACCTGCAACAGAAAGAGACAGACGCTCTATGCACACACACACACGCGCGCGCGCACACACACACACACACACACACACACACACACACACACTTGTAAGGAGCCTCTGATAGCCTAATGGATAAGCCAGAGCCCCAGAAAAACACTCCCATTAAGTGTGTGTCTGAAGATGGATTGATGAAATCAATCCTGTTTCCCTGCCAGTGTGTCATTTAGGTCTTCCCAAGAACCAAAATGTCGTACAAGATTTAAAATTAAAGTACTTGATGTTTTTAGCCATAATATATCTTAAAAAACGAATTAACACATTTAGGGCAAAAACTGTGGATTATTAAGCCTTGGTTTGAGGAAATATTTGATATTATATATTGTTATAAGGTCCAGACAGTAATCAATATCTGAACAAAGATATTGGTAAATAATCAAAGAATCGTGTTATGTAGTGGTGAGCTAGACATAATTGTATTGCCAGCAACAGGCTTAAGGTTGATTTATACTTACGTGGTTACGTACGTAGGCATGTGGAGATACCGACCCTACACCGTAGCCTGACATGCACCTCTCAGAAACTTTAACTACAGCTGGTCGGGGACTACAGCCGGAAATTAGCCGTAGAGGCTAAAGCTGCTCCTTTTACTGTACAATTAATTAATTAAGACTGTCCTTTTTCACCTGTATTGGAAAGCGGACTTTAAAGATGCATACAGTAAATAAGGGGGAGATGAAGCAGGTACATTGCAGTAATATAGTGTGTGCCGTAACAATTCAGCACGCCCCCTCATTCCAGAAATTTGTTAAGCTAATTATGTTCCAAATTACACCTGCAAATATATTCATGGACATAGGGACTGACAAGGGAGCATGTAGGGGTAGATGCTGCATACAAAGTACTGCATAATGTGAATTGCATATAGGAATGTTCTTACCCAGCTCTGAAGATAAACACATACCATAACAAACTAAAGCACAGCCTTCAAAATGCTATTGATTTTTGTCAGAGGGACTACTTTGAGTCTCATTGACTCCTCAGTATAAATTGCATGCTTTCATTGTGAGGAACCTTTCAATAAGATGGATATTGGGAGTCTATATAGAAGTCATCAAGTGTAATGGAGTGGAGTTATAGTGAATTTTCAGCCAGGACTGATTGCACTGGAGCTTTGAGAGGGATTTCCTCTATACAAATGCTCAGGATTTGGACTTAAACTAATTTGATTTCACTTTGGGGAATGAGAAGTGTGATATCCTATCACCTTTACAATTTGGGAGGGGGGGGGCAATTCAGACACATCCGACCATTATATTCACCAGGCGGAAAATTGATTAAAACTGTACGTGTGAGTGTATGAGAAAGAGCTTGCAGGAAAGCAGGATGAAAAGATTTATTGGCTTGCGAGAGTATAAAAGACAACAGAGTTAGTTAGTCAGAGCAAAATGAGATGACCTTTAATATCATGCCGAATCTGCCCCAAAATTCCCCCGAGGCACTCTGATTGTGTTTGTCATGTTTTTGCAGCCCGGCGGCAGAGAAGCCAACCTCAGGAGAATGAGTTTGATAGTCGATAAAAGAAGCGAGAATATGAGATCTCATCCTTTCCGATACGATCTTTTAAAGCTAAACAAGACTATTTGTCACCCGTGTCTGCAGCTTTATTTTATGCCCTTTCTGGTTCCAAAGTGTCATTTAAACGGACTGGTTTATTTTGCTCATGAATACTATAGTTCCCCCTCAACGGGTTCTGAGTGACATGGAGAAGTCTAGTACCCTTTTTGCATCAATGGCTCTACCAGGGTTATACCGAGGTTGACTGTGTGTTTGAATGGGGTAACCTTCCTCGATCTACTCGGCTTCACTACCCAGGTTGCCAGTGTGGGTTGGACCAGGGTAAACTAGGGTCAATTTCAATGTGAATTGCAGACAACCCACAACAGAGGCACGGGGTGTTCAGTCAGTGCTCAACAGGAATTAATAGATTGCATATCGGAGTGAATTCCTTTAACTGTGGCCGGGTCTGATCATGATAAAGAGGATTCATGCTCAGTCAACTTTCTCTGGAGAAACAAGATAAGATAAAATAAACTTTATTGATCCCTAAGGGAGAAGAGACTCGCTGCAGCAGCGGAGAATAGAGATGTCAGTTAATCAAGAAAAGATCTAAAGATTGTAAGAAATAAGAATGAAAAGGCAATAAGGAATATAAATAAAGAATGCAATGAAATAGAAAAATATATTAAAGATCTTCCAGGAGTTTAATAACTGCTAGGTAATAACTACATGTTATGGTATGATGTAATTGTTGCGCTGACTGTGAATACAAACAGCGAGGGTTCGTGTGAGGATAGAGAGAGAAGAAAAGAGACTTTAGCTCGACACTTTTCTTTTCCCTGCAGGATACTGAGTCAGGATTTTCTGACTCAACAGGTCACATCATTTAGCCCAGAGGCACTAGCTTCTGTTTATATTCCCTCTCCCAGCAGATTGCATATGTAAGATTTTTTCACCCTGAACATTTGTTTCTATCTGCACCGCTATGAGGCTCAGTACTTAATTATGACTTATAAAGGAGGAGGTTCCTCCTTTGAAAATAATGCTGATGAAATGCAGTTCAAAAAGAATAACATGTGTTTTCAACGTGTTATAAATGTCTCCTAAAAGTCACAGTCGCAATTTTTCAAGGATGTCTTTTCTTTGTAGTTGGAGTTCAGTTAAAGCAGATGTAATGGACCAGTGCAACATTAGAAGGGATCCAAAACAATAATGCCCCATGAAAATAATATACCACCTACGAAAATACATGTTTTAGCAGAAATGGGATTAGGGCTGGACAATATGGAGAAAATCAGATATCACGATATTCTTGACCAAATACCTCGATATCGATATTACGGCGATATTCTAGGGTTGACAGTTGGAGCTTAAACAAAATATCTTCACACTTAGGTTTTAGATAAATAATCATCAGTAATCAGACATAATGTCTAAGTGGGGAAAAGGCAAATGATAGAACAGCTACAACAGTCTGGTAAGTTCAGAAAAGTACATCACTTTACTGTAATGCAGCCTTTAAAACCAGGAAAAGACAACACTTATGCCATATTACGATATGACGATATCCAAAATCGAAGACGATATCTAGTCTCTTATCACGATATCAATATATCGATATTGCCCAGCCCTACATTGGATATTAATTAACATTAACCTGAGCTGAAATTGTTTTGTCAACTAAATCCATGAGCCATGAGAATGATACTTCTCGCTTTATTTTCTCAACAAAACAGATAAGATGTCCTAAAAGTGCTATGGATGAAATCATCTAATGATCTATCTCCATGACAACTAAGCAAACTCCATCAACCTGATGAAGACTGTGAAAAGTGGTTCTTGAGATTGGATCATTTTTCCAAAAATATAAAGTTTTCAACTATTAGAACATATATTAAAATATTAATTATATAATGCATCATGCAAATTACATTTAAAATGAGAATAAAAATGCCATCCAGCTCTCATTGACAGGATGTGACCTTTGGATGTGACCAGGATGGTTCCATGATTTCCCAAATTTTTGACAGCCGGACTCATTTCTCTGCAGACAGAATGTCATTTTCATTTAGAAGGAGAGCTGTATTAGCAGAGCCACAAGACAGAAAAAGTCTCTGTAGTCGGCCCCTTGAGAGCCTACAAGTGCTTCCTTTCTTAATATGATATTTAAAATGATACCACATGATACAATACAGCCAACCAAATTGTGCACAAAGCAGTGATGTCAGCGTAGGGCTGGGCAATATATCAATATTATATCGACATTGAGGCTAGATATCATCTCAAATTTTGGATATCGTAATATCGCGATAAGACACAAGTGTTGTCTTTTCCTACTTTTAAAGGCTGCATTACAGTAAAGTAGTCTCACATTGCCAGACCCTCCTCCACAGTGCTAGTCCAGACAGCATTCTGGGATGGGTGAAAGCATTTTTTTAAACCAATCACAACCATCTTGGGCGGTGCTAAGCGCCGGACACAATGACAGTGCCTTTGCAAAATAGCCTCGAGAAGGAACTTGTTTTGGTGGAACGTGTGTACGTTTAAAGGTTGTTTTAGTCGTGCAACAGAAAACTCCGATTGGACAGATAGTGTAGCTAGCTGTCTGGATTTACCCTGCAGAGATCTGAAGAGCAGTTAACCATAGTCCTCAGAAATCCACCGGAGTTTAGAATTACAACACAAAGAAAGCGGAAGGTGGGTCATCCGGCCTCAAAAGGGGGACACCCAGCGGATTTGAACAATCTCAGAAGTGGAACGTAAAGTGATGTCATTTTCTGAATTTACCAGACTTACTAGCTGTTTCATTATCAAAACTCTCATTGTGTTAATATTTTGTGAAAGCACCAATAGTCAACCCTATGATGTCGCCGAAATATTTACATTTGGTCAAACATATCGTGATATTTGATTTTTTTTTCTCTACGTCAGCGTTCTATTACATGCAGAGCAGACGGTCTCACTGAACCTCTGTTGTTAGTTATTATACACATGCCCAGGACCTTTACATGCACTAATGGAGAGATGTCAGAGTGAGGGGGCTGCCCATGACAGGTGCCCGAGCAGTTGCGGTGCGGTGCCTTGTTTAAGGGCACCTTTGCAGTGCCCAGGAAAGGAACTTACATGAACCCGTCATGTCCTGCAACTAAGCTTATCGAACAAGCCACGGAACAATTAAACAGCATGTAAAGGGACCTGTAAATATCACTTTGGTGCAGTTAGATGATGCTGGTGTTGTCCCTAATCTTCAATACCACTAACAACGCGCTTTATGCTGATAACATGTAGGCTACAGCGCCAGTTTGTTGTCTCTCATTCCCTCCCTTCCAACAGGGGCACTCTGACAGCTTAGCTGCTGTCAATTAAACAAAAATGACCTTTTTTTTCTTCCTTTTAATAATAATAATAAAAAAGAAAAACATTAACAATACATTTAAAAAACACGTTGACATTATTTTTGGTACAAAAGTGGAATGACTGAATGTGATTACGGTTGGACTTTAAAGTCACAAACTTGCCTCATGTTTTGCCTTTTGTTGTCTGTTGTGGGTTTTTTACTCTCTGCAGGGAGAAACCAGCACCGGGACCCCACTGTATTGGATTTGCTTTTGAGTCTTATCAGCTCTCCAGTGTTGGGTTGCGTGGCCTTTAGTGTTGTATAAGCCTTTTACTCCACTGAATGGAGGTTTGGAAACACCTCTGCTCTCTAAAATCATTCATTCCTTCCATTCCCGTTGGCCACAAAAGACAGTTACTGTAACATACTCTCTCTCTTCCACAGAAGACGCCTAAGGTATTTTTTTCCTAGTGCCTCTTCTCAGAAGTAAATCTAATAAAAACTGGGATTGATAATGATTTTCTGAATAAATATTGACTTAAAGAAATGTAGAGAGTGGCCTGGAGCAACAGCTTGTGCATGCAGGGCTCTTTATTTTCAGTGCCAGGCTAAAGAGATTCTGTATAGCTAAGTGCAAAGGGTGAATACTGCCAAGGATAAGGGTTTGATTCAATGTGTGTCTAAAAGTAATAATCTGCAACACTTTAGCATCAACAAATGTCTGTCACAAATTGAATGTACATCCAATTTGTCAGCACCTTATATTTGTATGTACCAGTTTATTTGCTGTGCAGTGTCTCATAGCTGTAGGAATTGATGTGTTTCTAGTTTCCAATTAGTTTGTAGAGAAACAGAAACAGAAGAACTGGGTAGGTAGGATGAGCATAAAATGGCCATTGTTGAACTGACTAAATGTTTTTGCCATCGGCAGAAATTCCGACTTCATTAACCACCAAAACAACACGAAGGAAAATACCAACTACGCCTGTGTGACTGACTGCAGATTTCTGGGAAGTGCAGTACAGAAGAACAACAACACAGAAATGAGTGCCTGGCACCCAACATATAGTCGCAAACAGAATGAAAAGATGAGCAGGATTACCACATCACCGGATTGGATATAAATCATGTATTTCTAAAGATGTGTTAAACCTTGTGTTGTCTTCCCATTGACCATGCAACTTTGGTTTTTCTGGGTCTAAATTTAAAATTAAAAGTATTTGGTCGACTTTTCTCTACACTTTTGTCGCTTTCCCAATGTTTTTGTCACTTTTTTCCAAGTTTTTTGTAACTTTTTCTGATGTTTTTATAATTTTTTCCCACATTTTTGAAGCTTTTTCAGACATTATTTTCACTTTTTTAACGTTCTTTTATCATTTTTTTCCAATGCTATAAAATTGAATTAAACCAAATGTAATGAAAGTCGTGAACCGATCGTTTATTTTACTTGCTATGGGCGTTATAGGGAACCATCCACGTTATTTTTCTTTCCCCTCCAATCTGATCTCACAGAATTCCGTGAAATGAACACAGCCCCTTAACTCAAAACTTTGTGGCAGTTTCACGTAAACGCCAAAAATTCGGCGATGGGCCCACGGAAGAAGTCCGTGCAATGAACACGTCCTCTTAAGTTAAGGAAAAGGTCATGTGTGGGCTTACGTTTCCATGACACGCGGGACAACAATAAACGGTTGGGTTTAGGAAAACAATAACAGGATGTGGGACAACAACGGGACGGTTGTGTTTAAGTAAAGAAGAACGGGACGGTTACAGTTGGGTTTAGGAAACGTGACGCGCGGGACCCGATCCTCAGTCTCCTGGGTGAAAGTCCTGTGTTGTTTGACCCATCCACTACCCCCAACCAACCTCCCTATGCTGATTTTTGGCTTTTCAAACTACTCGCTAACGTAGTCGCTCTTAATGCTACGTCATCTTCTCATTGACTTTACGTTGGCATTGTTTTCCGTGGTGGCCACACGGAATTTTCACACATTCCGTGCCACCACTACGTAATGCGGTGTTCACAGTTTGTAATCATTTCACGGAATTCTGTGAGACCAGGCTTGCCCCTCAGACGCAACAGTGGCAACACAGTTAGCTGTTGGTCGATGAAATTACTGAAATTTCAAAGGTCTAAGGCTGAACTTTGCACAAAACCTCCACAAGGATATACCTTGAGAACAAATCCTCAGATAGTGTCAATTCCATTCTTAAAAAAAAAACTACATTTGGTGTCCAATTTCTCTGTAATAAATGGTGGTGTGAATGTGCCCTATTAAATCAAATAAAACTTATATTAGAATATGTTACAAATTATGAATAACATAGAAAAGCATCCTGTACTTAATGAATCAACTAGGGCTTAATGTAAACTCCAATCCTCATCCTGTCCTTGACCTTTAAATATGAGTTGAGTGGTTGATAGTATGAATTGCCACATCACGTAAAAAGCATCCTCTTAATGACTTTGTGTAACAAAACATAATTCCTACTTTCTAGATATTTTCTGAGGCCTCAGGCCAATTCTGTCTCTCGATCAGTAATTAACATTCATGCCGCAAAAGCTCAAAACAACAGAGCTGTTCCACCCTTTCAATAAACCTGGGGCGCCAGATTTTTATGCATCAGAAACCTTCTGAAATGATGCTCGTGCTTCTCAAGACTTGGCCCCTGTTTCACCCCTGACAAAACACACCATCCACTGGTGAGTTTCATTTGATAAGCAGCACATGTTCTATGTATCAGTACTTGGTCTTGGGGCGGGATTAAATCACGTCAATTAATATAAATAAACAGAAGAAGAAAAAAACACCATGCACGATGCACATGCTGTACAAAATCTTCTACAACCCAGAGTTAAAAATCATTGTTTACCAGTCAGCTGCAGCTATTGGACCTATAGTGTCATGTAATAGTTTGAGATCACATACATTTCAGCTCTGACCTCTTCCAGACTGAACACATAGCACATTTTCATCCAAATTTGTGTGTGTGTGAATTCAAGCCCTGGCATGTTTTTCCAGTCTGTGTGAGAGAGACAGCTCTGACTCTGACAGGTTTCAAAACTCACCAGGAACTCAAGTTGTTTCCTTTATTTTACTGCAGACCCACTTACTTGGCTCATGCTCTGTCTGTAGTCATGCTGCTTTGGGACGAACATCATTTTTTTCTCCCGAACTGAAACGGTTTAAACCTGAGTGGACATGTCTCCACCTCGCTTAATGCTTTCTACAGCAAACCCACATTTTCCCTTTTTTTTGTGGTTGATAATGTCGGAATTTCTGTAGATGGGAAAAAACATGTTATCTGCGGACTCCGTGGCTGCAGGGATGTTGTGTGGGGAGAGATTGACGGATGCTCACACTCCACTTCTTCAGCTTCACACTCCAGTCCACCTGAGTATATATGTGTGTGTGTGTGTGTGTGTGTGTGTGTGTGTGTGTGTGTGTGTGTGTGTGTGTGTGTGTGTGTGTGTGTGTGTGTGAGAGAGAGAGAGAGAGTGAGTGTGAATGTGCTTGTGAAAGACTGACATCTGTGTGAATGGGTGCATGTTTTTGTTCTCAGGTGTTTTCTTTGCATCAGCGAGCGTTCATCCTCAGAGCTTTAGCAGAGAAAAGTGTCTCCTTCAGTCAGCAGCTGGTTTTTGCCTTTGTGCTTTTGCCTATAAATGAAGTCATATGCTGATTGATAATGGTCAGCCTTTTCTCTTGTGGAATACTGAATAGTTTTACTTTGTCTAGTTGCCATCAATCTAGAAATTTTTTGGGGGGGAAATCACTCTTTGGCAGAACTTATCACAGACATAAGAACCTGTGATAAGGGGTCCTAAGTACTGCTCCATTTTCAGGGGACACACAATAAAAAGCGTAGGAAGCACTGATTTAATGTGTAGCACATAAGCACAGTTCCAGTCTTAAAGGGTCTTTATTTTATTTTTAATATTAATATTAAGAAAAAAGAAACAGTAACCCATTTGCAGTCCCTGGAGGCTGTATTGTTAATTACATGCGCAGGAGCAAAGTGTTAAATCTATTCCCAGATCATCAGTTGTGGGTTAAAAATGTAAAGTTTCAAAAAAAAATTTTTAAAAAAAAGGTGTCGTGCTCCTGGAGGGATACTACCCTGCATAATTTAGGTAGCTCCCTACTCTAACACACCTGATTTGAATGATCTGCTCATTATAAAGCAGCTGAAGCTTGTCAAGGGCTTGATAATGAGCAGATCATTAGAATGAGATGTGAGTAGGGAGATCCCTAAAACATGCAGGGCAGTAGCTTTCCAGGATCAGGGTTAGACACCAAGACCGCGTCATCATTAAAATCAGAAGGGTTTGAGAGCATGGATGCGCTCAGTAAATATAATTGAAATCTCCCTTAAATTTTCAAGACAATTGAAAGGTTATCATTGGATAAATTTAGCTAAGATTTAAAGCTCCATTGTGTAATTCTTAGCAAAAAAAACCTTTGTTCTTTCACAAATATGTGCTTACTCATGTGTAATTACTTCCACCAACTAATCAGAGTATTCTCGTACGCGTAGAATCTGCCATTCAGAATCATTCAGAATACATACCAGCGACTCACTCGAATGTTGCGCCTCCATCTTTAAAATACATTAGCCAAAGAGGGACATACATCCGCCTTTTGCACTTTTCACTCAGTGGCACCGTGACGAATGCCAGAGAGGGAGGGGGAGAAGATTACTTGCTACTGCCGGCAGATTTGAAAGCCAGTTGAAAATGGAGGATTGCGCCTATTCTCGAGGACATGTAACGGAGTCGCCATGGAAATTAAAAAGAGAATTAAAACGACAACGCGACAGGCAAAGCAACAAGACCAAAGTTAATATTGGAGTGGCTTTTCCAAGATGGAAAGAGATCATAAGGAGCAAAGATTTTAAAAAGGGACAACAAAGTTGCCTGCTTTCTTCTCGACAGGTAATTCTGCCTATTTGTGTAAATCCGAAGTTTTATAGTTGCTACTTGCTTGGCTAACTATAGAATGGTCGTGCATAACGCTAGAACAACATCATGTAATGGGGTTGTAACACTGACTGGCTACAACTAGAACAGCTGCGTGTAAACCATGGAGATACTAAGAGCTAATTTCGGTTTCATTGACATTAGCCGCTTTCCGACTGGGATTTTTGCAGTTCCTAGAACATAAAATTCCTAGAACCCTTTTTTTCTCGTGCTCCGACTGGACCAATTTGGGAATTATTAAGTTCCTCTGGCCACAGTTCCTGTAACTCTTTCAGCTCCTACTTCAGGGCAGGGTCTTTTCGCTGTTCCCTTTTCAGCATAGGAACCTAGGTCAACAAGGGTCGGGTTTCCGGTACAGGCAGACCAACAACGGGACAACATCACTAAATTCACTTCTGACAACGTTTTAGGCGAGAAATTGACTGTTTTGATTTCGAATATAGGCAGTCTTGCGCAAATTGTTGCCTAATTGACAATTTGCTTCAAAGTTTTTGGAGTTGAGAAGCTCCATGAAGTGAGGTGACAGCCAGCAGGCGACTGCCAGCAGGCGCCTGCCGGGGCCGCTAGCTCGTCACTCGGCCAGTCCTGCTCAGAGACCCCGCTGTAAGCTGGAGGTCTCTCAGACCGCTCTCGTAAATAACAGGCTTTTATTTCGCCGTTGACGGTTCGTTTGTTTAAATATCACAACACATGTCCATCATAAGATTAACGGGAACCTGTGGTTAACTGTCTTTTCAGCGTTAAACTCCACAAGCGTGGCTTGACAACCTCACTGGCCAGCCGTCACACACACACACACACACACACACACACACACACACACACACACACACACGTCCACAGCGCAGCTGGAAGAGGCGGGGGCGAGAGAGATACCCGTTTCTCTTCGGGAGACTTGTTTAAATTATGACAAATATTCTATATACATTAGACTTAGTTCATACTTTTTTTGGTGTATTTGTTTTCTGATTTTAACGCTATAAAGACTGTTGCCATGCTTGCGTCACTCCCTTACCCCTCCTATAGTCCCTATGGCCACTTGGCCAGTGCGAATGCAAATGGAAAAAACGGTTTTGGGGGAGAGTAGTTAGTAGATCTGTTAGAAGTGGACTTTTCCTATAACTACGTTCCTGTAACTATTTGGTCGGAAAGCGGCTATTGTTCATACTGCTCAGAGAAATATATTAAAAACACAAACCTCCGTTGCTTCTCTCCTACGCTGTAAACACTGCCTTACACTCTTAATCTCGTACAATATACAGAATAACGATAGCACTGATACTTTACTAACATTAGCTTGCATATGTTTGGGAACCTGATAGTGGATGTTAGCAATGAAATGGTACCAAAATAACGTAAAACTATTATTACACTGGGAGGAATTCACGGACAAAGTCGTTGCTAATTTTGGGTTTGGCCACCGTTGGAGTTACAACACACTCGGAATGAGGGGGGCTAGAAAGTAATATTCAGTTGGTTGTCATATACAATTTTACCGCTAGATGGGAGAAATTCTTACACAAAGTAGCTTTAATAATTGATATGCCAATGTTCTAGACTGACAAACTTTCCAGGATGTTTCCCGTCTCCCTTTTAATGTGCTTTGGGATGTTGGGAAGTTCCCACTATACCACAACCCAGCAAAGGAAAAGTGGGTAGAGGAAATGGACTGATTGATGATATATTGATATGCAAGTAGTCTGTCTGACCGGATGTACAATGCTGGGATTGTTATGGGTTGCTCTCTCTCCAACCTGAGTTGGGTGGTTTTGTTTTCCCTGTTTGTCTGTGTGTTCTGTGTTTTTCCACCTGGAGTGCTGGAGGAGTGTCCAGAGGGAAGTAGGTCAAGGGGCGTGGCCGATCCAACACTGCATTGCCGGTTTTCACAGCTGCAGCTCATCTTCACGATTCACTCCTGCAATACTTAAACCCGGGCTGATCACCTTGTTGGTGCCAGTTTGTTATCTACAACCCATGTGGTAACTTGGCTCTCAGTCTAAATCCAGTATAATCCCTTTTGCCTTTTGCTCAGGTTTTGTCTCTGTTCCCTGAGCTCCTACTAACCCTGTGTCTCTCTCCAGTTACCGCTCTGCCCAGCTGCCTCCTCTGCTTTGCCTGCCTGCTCAAGCCTCACCATCCAGCCTCTGTCTCCAACTTGGGAAACCCTCCATGTTCTCGTCTCTGCCTGTTCCCCTCGTGTCCCATAAAGCCCTGGACTCTTCCCTGTCGGCTCGCCACAAGCCTCAGACCAGCCAGGAGTTCCACCACCCTGACACTACCTGCAGTGATTCTCTGAGTACGCTCTGCTTCATTAAACCTTTTTAAACTGCTTTACGTTGTCGGTGTGATTTCTCTGCATTCTGGGTCAGACAAGCTCCCTAACAGGGATAAAGCCTGACATCCAGTGCGTCCCGCTATTGAAGCTACCTAGCAGAATACCGGGAGCAGGGCAACACCTCAACTGCGCCTCTTCCAGCATTCCTATAAACACCCACCTACCCTCTCATTCATTCTAGCATTCTGCGCCCCTCCCTCCCACCCTTGTTCTTTCTTCCTCTCAGTTCTCCTCTCCTTAAGGTCCTAAGGGGGTTTGCCAGGCTTGGGTGCTACAGTGGATTCCCTACCAAAGCTTCCTCACAAGTCAGTAAAACGGATAACTACAACCGACTTCAACACACCTTCACGCACACTGATCATCTTTCATTCATCTTTCATTAAGAAATTGTTTAAAGGTATCTAGTCGATGGTGTGGTCCTTGCTAGGGAATTTTGCAAGGGCACCTTCACTGCTTAGCACCGCCCAGGATGGTTGTGATTTGGTGTTAAGAAATACAAACAAGCCAGAAAAGGTTTTTCCCCATATGCCAGAATGTTAACCCATGCAGCTAGACCATACTCCAGCACTGACACAGTGCTGTGCTCACCTTTTATATACATGTTAAGATTCATCCCTTAAAGCTATAGTCCGTAGTTTCTGTCGCCCCCGTGAGGAATTCTAAGTAATGACAACAAAACTGTCGGCGCATCCCACATGATACAAGCCTTCCGTGATCGCGCACCACACCCGCCACTCCCAACTAAGCACCACTAATGGTGCAAAACATCTCGCAGATGTAAATTCCTCTTAACTAGGTTTTTCCAAAGCTTTTAACCGGAGCTTACTGTTACTTACCGACACTTACTGACACTGAGGAAGACCACAAGGTGTGGTTGAAAGGTTTTTCTTGTCAATAAAAAGGATTTACTATAAATTGAATGTCTGTGTTTCCATTATAATGACAAACTGGCTATCAGGTTTTTTCCTGACCTTTTCTTTGCACACTGGAATATAAATGAGCTAACAGAGTGCAAGAACTTGATAACAAACGTTACATTTCTAGGCACGTGTTAGAGACAATGTCCATGTTTTTCAAAAATGGCATGGTTACAGTTTGTATTCTTGATACTAACACACGCTGTGAATTTTATATGGTTTTAGTCTGCTATTTAAAAGCTTATTTCCACCAGCAGCGCAGCTCCTTTAAGAGATACATGAAGAAATGCATTTTAGTATAGCTCAGTGCTAAGACTTTGCATAATTTCATCTTGACGGACAGTAATTGCATCATGCACCGTAAATCATAAATTGAAAATGCAGATATGAAAAAAGGCTATCTGGCTCTCATTTTCCAGATGTGACCTTTGCAAATGGGTTGTTCTCTTACTTTCATTCAACTGTGAGGGACAGTCATATTCCTATAGAGTCAAAATGCCACTCAAAAAGTAACATAACACAGAGTGGTGCTATAGGACAGATGAGGCAAGGCAGTCACATTTCAGATTACTTGTTCCATTTCTGCAAGAACCCACTAGGGATTTTCAGACCAATCCAATATTTGAAAAGGAACCATGCATGCCAGTCCAATCTCTATAGATGCCAACTGCCATGGGGCACGGGAGAGTCCACGGCCCATTATTTCAGCTTGAAACAGGCTCCCTGCTGGGATGTGCTGCTGTAGACCAGTGAAAATAGCCTCAATCAGAAGAGAATGTTGAGGACTTCCTTTCAATACCAACTGCGTCTCAGAGGCCGAGTGGACAGTTGACATGTATGCTAACACACTGCAATAAAGCCAAGTATATACTTCAGGAATGGGCCAGGTCTAAATTGCTACTGAAATGCATTAGTTAAATACTTCAGTATGTCTGTATTCAGTCTTGTATGTGGCACATGTAGGTTTATGAGGGACAGAATACAAAATAATCTCACCCATACATTAGCTTGGGTGTATCTTTCACAAAGTGCACTTATGTCTTTGTTGGAGTGTTTATATCCCATCAACTAGCTTTGTTCCACTCCAACAGCACACGTTAATTAAACCACCACGGATGAATTTATTCTATTATTGGATTCTCTCTGCCGGTGAGTCTCCCAAATGAGCCCAAGTCCCATTGCACTTCATGCGTTGGTGCAGCTCAGGACGCCGTGTCGGGGCTGTACATGAGAAAACAATGCGATGGTAATCCTTGGCAAAGGACAGGAAAATTGGACCTGAATATGTTGCCTTCTTCCCCTTAGGACTGCCTTCCCTTCAGCAGGGGCTGACAGAAGATGGATTTACTTATTATCGTGCCTGTGCATGACAATGAGCGAGACACGGAGAATCAATAAATCCCCGAGAAGAGTGTGAGGGCCATACAAATGCACGTTCAAGCCAGGTAGAAAAAAGGCAATTGCTCCACTAAAAGTAAGCAGAGAGGCCTAAGTATCTGCATTCCTTCTGCTGTATAAATTATTAGACAGTTACTAAGAAAATTACCACGTTAATTAACTGCAAATAGCTTCCCTTTGTCTTCTGTGTTTTGCATAATAACCTAATTTCAACCTGCCGGATCTCCCTACTGTGAGCTCTATTGAATGGCCTTCTGAACACAATTAGGTTTCAATTGTGAGCCTCAATAGAATGATCAGAGCCTTTTGTGGCTCTGCACCTCGGAGGACCTCACAATGCTTGCAACTACAGGCTATCATGCAAGCTTTTCTTGCGCCTTCAACTACTGTAACTGATTTTGTGTTAGTCCCTGTTGGTTATAGCATTGGCTGACATTTCACACCTCAAAGCTCATCATAGCCATTGCAACCCTCCAAGTCCCCAAAGGCATGCCTTTCATCCTTACTCCAGCATTAAAGATTCTGGCATGTTTAATAAATGTCCATCAAGTCCTCCAGTGGACAACCTGACAAAAAAGACACCTTAAGTTGTAGATGTCAGACTTACATGAATATGGGCCCTGGAAAAAGCAGAGATAGACCAGTAACTGAAAAGACAGACCTTACCCTACTCAAAACCATCCACTTGTGTCAGCACTGATGTTTTTTTATTTATTTCTGTAAATACAACATGGCCCAGGGAGCTTTTCAGCTGAGGAGAGGCAGCGGCATTCACCCGGTAAGTGGATAGCCTCTATCTACATTGTCACGGGTAGAAACGTGCCCTACTGCGTATCTCTCTTATCCAGACTGCTCAGGGACTAGCATGTATCAGTTCATGTGTGTGCTGCCT
Organism: Perca flavescens; assembly: GCF_004354835.1. NCBI lineage: Eukaryota > Metazoa > Chordata > Actinopteri > Perciformes > Percidae > Perca > Perca flavescens. The sequence goes on along the minus strand of NC_041340.1, from coordinate 6,392,393 downwards.
GGTACACTGCCTTACAGGCACAATCCCATTTCCAGCTTAGTGCTTTATCACCTTGATGACCTGTAATTTATCACGCTCCAATGCGGCATGAACAAACCCAATTCTTCGTTGCTGTATGGGTTGGTGCCCCTCCTCTCCAGGAAACTGAATGCAGTTCTGAATGCAGCTATTCCTGTTTTTGTGCCAAGAAGATTGAGAATATCAATAAGGGTTTCTCAATGAGTCCCCTTTGGCTTTCTAATGCGTCCGTTGAGAATAATGGATATGCCAATAGGACTGACGCTCAGACCCAAGCTGCAAACAACCTACAGGGACAGATCCATCATCATTTAACATCACAACCACCCCAATGACCAATACCTCTCAGAAACACACACACACACACACACACTCACAAACACACACCCTTCCACCCACTACCACTTGTGACTCGAGGGCTGACTGACTGGAGAAGAAATCAGCAATTGGTAAGGAGTTGTAAGTAGCTTCTCGGTAGCAAATGAATGGACCTTTGTTCATTGTGTTTGGCTGGGGAGAAAAGTGGAAATAAATAAGCATACAAAATGTCTGACTATGACCAGAGACAACAGTCATCAATGCTTTCCTGTAATCCAGAAAGTGATCTTTACCAGTAGTTTAACTTGTCTTTATTTAACCAAACCGTTAAATAAAAAAAATAAAAATTAGAGTCATATGTGGATGTGGAGTTGCTTTCTAAGGCACTAAAAATGTTCATACTCTGCTGTTTAGATATGAAGACTTTTTGCTGGGTCTTTAAAGCAACACTAAAGAACTTTTCCCGTTTTTTGTCCATTACATTACATAGTCCAGTTCATTCGAACTACAGATCCGCTACCCGATCTGGCAAACTTGCATAATGTAATGTAATGGACAATTCCATTTCCAACCTGTAGGGGGACCGAAGCGGGAAAAGTTCTTTAGTGTTGCTTTAAATCATGAAGAGGACCCCACCATTGGACAGTTCAACCGCTAACATTATGCAAAGCTAACCCTAACCCCACATAAAGTAAGTCCTATTAAAAATCGGCCTCAAATTTTGTTCACAGATTAGGTTTATCTCACTTAACGGACAGATGAAAATTAAACATCCAGTTCACATTGTATTCACATAATTTCGCCATGACCATTTGTGGTCGGGATAGTGAATCACGCTGCTGATAAGTAGCTCACGATGATGATGAGGAGAAAAAGTCAACAATGCTGTTCAGCGAATCTCAGTTCATAATGTATGTGAGGGTGCCACAGACCATGTTTTTTCTTATATCATGTAACATAGTATATCTGAACATTTCCAATCCAACCAACCAATCAATCATCTCAGTGTTTGGAATGTAGTGCGTAGCTGAAAAGCAGTATGCATGCAGATCATCTTTGCTGTTCAAATCTGATAAAAGCCATTTAATCCTACTAGTACCTAACAGCACATCTGCAATCTCCTCTTTATCTGACAAGACATCACAAAGATTTACTATAATCTGTAACTTATTCTTATTTTGTTTAATCCCCATCAATAAGTAATGTGACTGAATCTCAGCTATGGCATACAGCAGTAATTCCTATTTCCTATGTGAGTTTTTGTTTTGTAATAATTGGCACCCTTGAAGAGAAAGTACTTCCTTCACTCAAGACACTGAACACAAATAAAAAAGTGTATATGAAACCAAACTACAGGAAAGTAATTATTACATTCATATCCTTGTTATGCAATATAATATTTCCTTTATTTGCCAAGTACATTTATACATTCAAGGAATATTTCCTCTGCATCCTAACTAATTAGGAGCGCCCTGGGCGCCAGCCATAGTCCTGAGCCTGGGGACCAACTGCAGTTGTAATGCCAGTGCACTAATGCATGTCACTACTGTATTATAAATGAAACCTTTAACAGACACAATGTCTTTGCTTGCCTCTAGACTAAATTATTTTATGTTTTCGTTAAAGTAGCTGCTCCCAGGGAGTCTCCCTTCTCTTATTTCTTTACTTTATTTGATGTGTCCTGTTGGGCATTTCCTACAGTGTGTCCTGTTTCTGTATCAGCCACACACAGCACAAATATACTAATGATTGATGCAACAATTTTGTACAATCCTGCAGGCAGTTAGGTATGTTGGGGCATACTACAAATCCAGAATGCGTTTTAGAAAGCAGGGCCGCTGTCTGCTGTCACAGTTAAAGTTGTAATCTGTCGTAGGATCCAGATCACAGACTGGAAAAAAATGGTCTGTTTTCAACAGATCCAGCCCTGCACAAATCCCTGTTTGTTCTTTCTCCTCGACTTCTTCCTCCACCTCATCATTCTCTTCCTTTGCCTCTCACTCGGCAGTTTTGTCACCAACTGAATTGTTCATCTGTTCATCCCTTAAACAAGTTGCCCTTGGCTCGATGCCTCGCTTTGTTATTATTGTCAGAGCTGTGAGTATTCAGTGTGGTCATTTCAGTTTAGCATTTCAAATGGTTTCCATGAGAACACAAGAGATTGGAATTGTGAAGATTCTGCCGGGAAATGCAGAATTGTCTGTAGTGTTTAGCAAAAATATGATGCAGAAGCAGTGAATTGTGGATCAATGCTGAGATTTTCCAAGGAGAGATAAACAGAGTTTAATTCATGAAAATCAAGATTTGGTCATTTCGTCCAGAGTTTACACAAAGTACAACAAAGTTAGCTTTTTTTTTTTTGCTCAAACCCATTGTGGGACTCATAGCTGTGAAGTGTTTTGATGCCAGATATAAATTCATAGCACCGTCCACTAGGTGTTTATTTTCACAATTTTCTTCCTGACTGACCAAAGAAAGGTTAAATTTCTTTGTGATGGTAATGTGTTCCAATTACGATGGGAAAGGGTAATTTTATTGCACAGCGAGAATGGCACACATCTCACATAAATTTAGAAATGTCTTTGTTTTTCTCAGAAAGGATGAAGTGATTACATTACAGCCTTTTGTGTCGCTGTCATTCTTCCAGCATGGTGGCGTCTCCCTCTTCTGTAAGCATTCCCCATGCAGGCTCTGCTTTGTCATGCCAGAACATGGCAAAATTATATTAACATCTTTCTTCTGCTCTTACGTTAATATATTCAGAATGACTGCATGCAGTGTTATGGGATTGTGTGAAAACACCACTCCTCTTCTCCCCATCCTCCTCATTGCTTCCAGATACATTTATCCATCTGCAAAAGCAAATGAAACCAAAGGAGGTCTGGTGTGTTCTTGGTGCCAAATTCATTTCCAACGTGGATGAGGCTCGCAGAGGGATTATGTCATGATTGCCAAAAACAATCAAACCCAGGCCGTGGGGCTGCAGACTGAAGTGGTGCTGCTCTGAGCATCATCATAACCTTGAAAGACCTTCACTGGCGGAGAGAAGAGAGTCAAGAGGGCCTCTTAGTCATAGCTGTACAGATAGCGCCCCCTGTTGATCATCCTGGAAACAAACAAGGAATAGCATTAAAGCAGATGGGAACTGCATGGCACACTAATGCGTATGAGGCTCTAAGAATCACTGTATACAGTAGGTCCTCTTATGGACAGAGTCCCAGGGAACACAAACCTATCCATGCTTTGACTTCATAATCTGATTCTGGTATATTCTCTTGTTCAAATCATTTCTAGCAGAAATCCTGCAGGTGACAATTGCCGCCTCTTCAAGGACCCTTGTTGGTCCCTGGACTCCATTTTAAGCGTAACTGATCTCAGGTGTATAATGTTGAATTACCTAATATTATAGCCACCACAAAGGTTATTATTGTGGATGGATGAATGGATGGAGTTCAATGAAATTGACTATCAAGTGAAAAAATTGACATATACTGTAAAGTAGCCTACATTAAAACAACAAGTTGTATTCGTTAGGCTACATATGATTTATTTGTATTATAAGCATTTAATGTCTCTCAGTCATAATTTTGAGAGCCTTTTTTCTTAAGTCAGCTTGAAAAGAAAATCCTATTTAACTGTCCGTTTTGTATTTTATACAGTACGGTCTAGTTTGTTATATCCCAAAATCAGAGGTAATCTACCACCTCCACACACTGAGCGTTTTATTTTGAAGGTCCCTAACTAACTTCCACAGTACTTCCGTGTTTGCGTGTCCTGCGTGTCTTGCTTCTCCTGCAGGCTCAAGAGTGTCTTGTGGCTACAAATTTGAGATAAATAATCATGTCTCTGGAGGTGGAATCCGCAGAGTAAGTAGTCAAGTTAATTTATCTGAAAGAAGGGCAATTTCTATAATAAACTGCCTGCTAATAACTCCGCATTTGATAACATTGTCTGTCAAAGAGGCCTGTCTCATCCTTCGCTGCAATCCATTAGCATTAGCTTCCTGAGCTAAGCTAACAAGCTAAGCTTACAGTCACCCCCGTAAAAGATGTTTTCTGTTTTTTTTTTAGCAAAGTGACGGTAATTTCAGTCCGAAGTATTGGTCTGATATTTGAAGTATTAAAGTATTCTTATGTTGTATTTTCATTGCATAGCTATAGAATAAACAATTCAAAAATGGGAGTTAGAGTAAGTTAGCATTAGCTAACGTTACACTGCCAGTTGCCACCAGACTCTGCTCTGACCGGGGAAGTAAACTATTCAAACTTTGGCAGCAAAAATCAATTGACTGTTAGTTATGTTACTGTTGTTAAATGATCCACTAACATCAAACTATGACTCCTTATCCAATACATCAACACATTGTAATTTGAATAGCTTCAGCTGAGCTATCTTGCTATATTTGTTTATCCAAATGTCTTTATGTTTTCCACAGCGTGATCCGTCTGATTATGCAGTACCTAAAAGAAAATAATCTGCAGCGGACTCTAGTCACCCTGCAGGAGGAGACCACCGTGTCTCTGAACACTGTGGATAGTATAGAGAGCTTTGTGGCAGACATAAACAGCGGCCACTGGGACACTGTCCTGCAAGCCATCCAGTCCCTCAAGCTGCCAGATAAGACCCTGATAGACCTTTATGAACAGGTGAGGTTTTGGATAAATTGTGGTCTACAGCTTCTCTCATTGTCCACTTTACATCTTGATATCCTCCCGGATTACCCAGTGCACCCATAATAAGCTTGTCTTGAGGTGACATATTATGGGCTTCTTTTATTTTCTCCCTAGTCTGTCTTTTTCCCCTACTTCATGAACTTCACCAGGTGTTTAATTGCTTAATATTCTCTCCTCCTTGGTCTTTGTGTAGTTTTGTTGTTTTACGTGTGATTGTTGTCCCATTTTGTTTCTTTACAGAAATTCTTAAACGTGATTCTTGTTAATTTCTACTCAATAACTATAACTAACTATAACTATATATTGTTTAATGTATTGTTCTCGCTACTCCTTTCTTAATCCAGATGTATTAGTTTATCGTTTTTGAGATAAAAACAAAACAAAAAGACCCTGCATTTGTTCTGCTGTTGTCTCATGTCAACAGATCTTTCAGTGAAAAGGACCTGGTGGATCATGCCTGTGTTGTTTCCTGAATAGGTGGTGTTAGAGCTGATCGAGTTGAGAGAGTTGGGTGCAGCCCGTTCCCTCCTCAGGCAGACTGACCCCATGATCATGCTGAAACAGACCCAGCCAGAGAGATACATCCACCTGGAGAACCTGTTGGCTCGCTCTTACTTCGATCCCAGAGAGGTGAGTCCAAACCAAACGTGTGACAAGATGCAATCTTTATCTATCCATCCATCAAATCATTTTAGGATCAGTTGGTCTGGCTGTTCATTATGCTTTTGGCTTCAAAATACATCAAGCTGCAAATGTTGCATAAAGAGAACATCTGAAAGACATATTAGAGTTGTGCGGCATTTCTGATATTTGTGTTTCTTGATGTCCAGGCGTACCCAGACGGCAGCAGTAAGGAAAAGCGTAGAGCGGCCATTGCCCAGGCCCTGGCAGGGGAGGTCAGCGTAGTGCCGCCCTCTCGTCTCATGGCTCTGCTGGGACAGGTAAGTGATCCAGAAACACGCAGATGTGATAAGTGTAATTCCTTAATAAGAGACTCACCATAAGATAACTAATTTGTATCTTAATCCTGACATAGTTGCAATATATTTGCATAGTTGTGCCTCTTGATTAATCTTCAAAGAAAGCGAGGGAAGTCCGCACAGCAGCTGAATGCCCACAATTTGGTCTTCCTCAGGCGTGGAAGGCCAAATTGTCAGCCGAAACGTTGCGTGTGCCTTCTTTGCACAATTTGAGCATTCAGCTGTTGTGTGGACTTCACTCACTTTCTTAGAATATTATTTTTTTTTGTCCTGCACCAGCAACTATATGGACGTGCACAACATTGTCTTTCTTGATCTTGATTAATCTTCGCCATGAAAGTTATGCTACCATTCAAATAAAGTGCTGCTGATGATTTAATCTTAATTCTCCTCCTTCAGTCTCTGAAGTGGCAGCAGCATCAGGGCCTCCTGCCTCCTGGCATGACTATCGATTTGTTCAGGGGTAAAGCTGCCGTTAAAGATGTTGAGGAGGAGCGCTTCCCCACCCAGCTCAGCAGACAGATCAAGGTACCCACACTGTCCCAAAATATGGATCGTTGAAAGCAACATTAATGGGCTGCTTCGCTGTTCCAAACTGCATTCAGCCAAGCATACTGTCATTTTGATATAGCTCTGCCAGGAGATATGATACATTGTATGACCTAAATGCCTAAAGTGTTCTGACTTGACTTCTTTTTCTTCCCTGCACAGTTCGGACAGAAATCTCACGTGGAGTGTTCACGGTTCTCCCCTGACGGTCAGTATCTGGTCACTGGCTCTGTGGACGGCTTCATCGAGGTCTGGAACTTCACCACCGGCAAAATCAGAAAGGTAGCTTAATGCTAAATAAAGGCACATACATCAGATTTACTGTGTGGTTAAATATATAGCTACATTTACTTGTTTATCATTTCAAAATGACATGTGCTGACTTGAAATAATTGCACGCATTGTTTGTGTCCTACAGGATCTGAAGTACCAGGCTCAGGATAACCTCATGATGATGGACGATGCTGTGTTGTGTATGGGCTTCAGTCGGGACACAGAGATGTTGGCCACCGGAGCCCAGGATGGGAAGATTAAGGTAGACAAGAAACATTACTCCTGGAAACATTTGCGCAGAGGGTTCTTCCCCTAGTACACATGGATTATAGCGCTATGTCTTAAAAGAAAACTTGGGTACAAGTTTTCTTTTAGCTATAATAGAACAACTACTGGACTTTTTATGTTTTAAATAGACCTATATCAGCCGGTATTTAAACAGCAATATTATTTATGGTTCGTTGTTTCAATGAGGTGTGAAAACCCTGAAAATCGGGACGTAAATGGTATTATGAAATATAATTGAAGACAACAGTAGTCTTCCAATATAAAATCCACTTATTTCCAATGTATTCTTTTGGCTTTTCTGTTGTACAAACATATGTGTTTACTGGACATTATTACTACTTACAACTATGGAAGTAAAAAAAAACTTTTTATGTCTGTGTGAGTGTAGGTGTGGAAGATCCAGAGCGGTCAGTGTCTGAGGAGGTTTGAGCGCGCCCACAGTAAAGGAGTAACATGCGTCAGTTTCTGTAAAGACAGCAGCCAGATCCTCAGCGCATCTTTCGACCAGATAATCAGGTAAACTCAATTCTTGCCAAACGCCTTCACCCTCTTCTTCCAAACTCTCAAAAAAGACCTAACCATTAATTCTTCCAGTTGATGACACAACTAGGGCTGCCACCTCTTAGTCGATTAGTCGACTAATCGGTAGTTTTGGTCTTAGTCGACTAAGATTTCTTTAGTCGATTAGTCATTTTTTATGCTTATTCATGCTTAATTACTCATTTCCAAGAAACTTCTGAGCACATTTATGGTAAACACAAGATTTAAAGTGGTGCTTTTGCAGGATTAATTGTGGAGAAACTCAGTTTTACAGATGGCTTTTCTAGTCTTAACCACCTCTCAAAGCGCACAGCTCTGTCGATTACATCAACTAATCGATTAGTCGACAAAATCCTATAAGTGTTAGTCGACTAAGAATTTCTTTAGTCGAGGACAGCCCTAGACACAACAGTGGTTTTTACTGAACATCTTTTTATTTTTTAAATAATTTTATGGACATGCATTTAATTCTTCTTTTTTGCTGAAGAATCCATGGACTGAAGTCAGGTAAAACTCTTAAGGAATTCCGCGGCCACACCTCATTTGTGAACGAGGCCACCTTCACTCCAGACGGTCACCACATCATCAGCGCTTCCTCGGACGGCACAGTCAAGGTGAGAGAAGCCGCTGCAACACAGCAGCTACACAGTTAAAGGACAAATCCGGCGCAAAATGAACCTAGGGGTTAACAACACATGTGTACCGAGTTCGACCGTTCTCTGGGACATGTTTTCATGCTAATCGAATGTGTCCAGTTTTAGCCCAAACCGCTAATCAGCTTATAACGCTAGTCGTCTCAAAATAGCACCACACTTCCACGGTAGCATAATGAGGGTCCCTACATGTAGACCGAAGCGTTGAGAACTTTGTAAGTGTACAGGCAGTTTATTAAAAAGATGGTTTATAAAGACAAACCGTTCACGTATACAGGCAGGCGCCATCTTGCGAAAACAGTCACAACCAGTCGAATGACGAACGCCGTGCGACGTGATTCAGTTCAGCTCACGTTGCACGGCCTACTGTCTTTCTAAACTATCGTTTTAAAAAACTGTCTGTACGCTTACAAAGTTCTCAATGCTTCGGTCTACATGTAGGGACCCTCATTATGCTACCGTGGAAGTGTGGTGCAATTTTGAGCCTTGTTAGTGGTATAGAAATAGCGATTTCTTTCTTTTTATCCGTGCCCCGACGGCTAGCCTTGCGATATAACTGGTCATATTCGATTAGCATGAAAACAAATCCCAGAGAACGGTCGACTCGGTAATCACGTGTTATTAACCCTTAGGTTCATTTTGCGCCGGTTTTGTCCTTTAACGTCCTAATGGTGTTAATGTGCCTGTGCCTTTAGCAGTGTTATCTTGAGAACACACTGTGTCTGACCAGTCTCTCCTCCCGCTGTGTTCGACCCGCTCCAGATGTGGAACATAAAGACCACCGAGTGCTCCAACACCTTCAAGCCTCTGGGCACGTCGGCCGGCACCGACATCACCGTCAACAACGTCATCCAGCTGCCCAAGAACCCGGAGCATTTTGTAGTGTGTAACCGCTCCAACACGGTGGTCATCATGAACATGCAGGGACAGGTCAGTTCCAATCAAATCACTTCTGCACGGAACAGTCCAGCAAGAAATCGGAGCACAGTGTAGCTCCGTAAGTGCTGTTAGGAGTGACGGCGCGGTGCTGGAATAGGCTCCTGAGCCATTACATAAACTGTTTTTTTTTTTTTTTTTAATCTGGTTTTAAAACAAGGTCAGTCATTTTGAACTCCGTGTTTTATCTCTAAAATACTGAGCAGTAAACGTGTAGCTATTTTGAGCTTGTTTGTTGTTTGCTTATGAAACTGAGCCTGCCTGCCTTTTTAACGTGTGTGTGTGTGTGTGTGTGTGTGTGTGTGTGTGTGTGTGTGTGTGTGTGTGTGTGTGTGTGTGTGTGTGTGTGTGTGTGTGTGTGTGTGTGTGTGTGTGTGTGTGTGTGTGTGTGTGTGTGTGTGTGTGTGTGTGTGTGTGACCCCTGTGACCCGCCGTGCAGATCGTGAGGAGTTTCAGCTCCGGTAAGAGGGAAGGAGGTGACTTTGTGTGCTGCACTCTGTCGCCCCGCGGCGAGTGGATCTACTGCGTGGGTGAAGACTTTGTGCTCTACTGCTTCAGCACCGTCACTGGCAAGCTGGAGAGAACGCTGACGGTACGTGACTGCTCTCAGGGGCTTACATCAAAGTGTCCGAAAATATCCCATTCCCTCCCTCTGCTTCTGCCGCAGAACAGGTTGACCGTAAAGTTTTGGTTTAAGTCTTGGAGTTCTTTTTGCCTTGTTTTTATTAAATGACTATACAAGCTTGGACAAATAAAAATAGATAAATCATTTATGATCATTGCCGTATTTGGCCTGTCTAGAAGAAACAAAGTTCTCCACAAGTCACTTAACTTTTTTTCTTCTTCTTAATGCCTCCGTGTCAGCGATAGCCGTGGCCAGAGGCATTATGTTTTTGGGTTGCCCCCATACAATATCTCAGGACCGCCTTGAGGGAATTTCTTCACATTTTTTTCCTTCACATTCACTAATTGCGATTTTTCTGCCAGATATTGCGATTACAATTCAATTTGCAATTTTAATAAAACATGTCATAGATCATTATAACATGAGACACAATCAAAACTGCTCTACATTCTTATGCAAGGATGAGAACATATGAATTGACAGAAATAAGTGTTTTCTTTCAAAAAGCATGGAGCAGTGAACACTCAAACGCCGTTATAATAATACAAAAACAATTCCAATAAAAAATATCGGTAATTTCCTTATAAACTGAAATTGCTGATACGCCTCAGTTCAGTAGCAGCATCTACATGTTGCACCTTCTAAGCCATGTTAAATAAAGTAATATTTAAATTAAAATTAATTAATTAAAATTAAAAAATAAATTTAATAAAGTAAATCTCTCGGACTAACGTATCCTGTGATCTACTGGTGACCCCTTAATTCTGCTAGTAAGACATTATTACTTTATTGTTACTCCAGTTTGTAACTTAAAGGACAAATCGAGCACAAAATGAACCTAGGGGTTAATGGCATGAGTCGACCGGGATTTGTTTTCATGCTATTCGAATGTGACCAGTTTTAGCAAACCGCTAAATTCCTTATAACGCTTGTCATCAGGGCACGGGTAAAGTAAAAAGAAATTGCTATTTCTACACCACTAACAAGTCTCAAAATAGCACCACACTTCCACGGTAGCATAATGAGGGTCCCTACATGTAGACCGAAGCATTGAGAACTTTGTAAATGTACAGACAGTTTATTAAATTAGTTAAATTAAATCATTTCTAGATCTGCATTTTGCTAACTTAAAATAGCGAATAGTCTTTTTGAGTTTTCCGCTATATATATGGCGTCCGTAATTTGTAACCTTTGTGTTGTCTTCCTGTCAACCTTGAAAACGTTTTTGACGCCTTTTTTTCTTTGTTTTTGCTTTTTCCAATGTTTTAAATTGTAACTGTACGTACACACCGCCGCCGACTTGGGCGTCTAAAGATACCGGAAGTCATTAATTTTCAATGGAAGCTGGCTTCTCTCAGCTGCAAGGAGCGTCAAAACTGTCGGCGTCGCGTTTTGGGCGTTTTGAGCGTCAATCAGAAAGTTGAACTTTGGTCAACTTTATGGTAATGAGCTATGACGCGGTTCAGCGGCAAGCAGCGGCAAACGGCAGCAACCAATCGGAATATAGACGTCCTTCTCGCTGGCTGATTCTGGAGAAACATACGATGTAAACTTTTGTTCCTACCAAGACATTAGTTCCATGAAAATGGAGGGAAATCTCATAATCGCCGTTGCTGGGTTCCCCTATCATTTATGATGTAACGTTGTTTGCGTATAGAGACCAGTTAACGTGCCGTCACATGGTCTCTAAACAGTCCGCTCACGGTGAAGTCCTGCACGGGTCAACAGCTGGCGGCTGCTCGCTCTGCCTGCATTCTGCTGCGGTTCAGCGGCTAACTGCTAACAGACACCGCTGTGACCAACAAACAATACAAATGATGTCCTTATATATGTAATTTATAAAAGGTTTCTAGTGTCAGTGTATTGGCCGTGCAGTGGCTGCTTGTGCTTTTTCTTCAATCGTGTGTTGCACATGATCGAAGAATGCTCCCACGTCAGAGCGGCCAAAGCGTCAAACAGCTTCCTCTGACTTTTTGACAAGCGTCCTCGACAGGGCGTCCAGAGCTTCTTTGCAGCTCAAGTCGGCGGCGGTGTGTACGTACAGTAAAAGTTTTCTTCTCCACATTTTCAGCGCTTAGTTCTACGTTTCATATTTTCTGATATCAAACAAAAATTGAAAACCGGTCAATTTGCCCCGAAGTCAACACAAGGGTTAAACCATATGTTCTTTGCCCCTCCAGGTACACGAGAAGGATGTGATCGGCATCGCCCACCACCCCCATCAGAACCTCATCGCCTCCTACAGCGAGGACGGTCTGCTGAAGCTCTGGAAGCCTTGAGGTGTTTGATTCCAAACTGTCACCCAGCAGCTGCTCGCCTCACTCCTGGACACGGCTCTGCCCCTTCTGTTTGGTCTTTGTCTCTTTGTCTTTTTACAGCACTGGGTGAATCCCTCTCTTTCAGGTCACTGTGAACTTGAGGTTTTGGTATACATGTTGACAATCTCAATGACATCATGGGTTTTACTAGGGTTGGGCACCGTTTGGACTTTAATGGTATGGATTCCAATTGAGATTCTTCCTTATGATTCCAGTTCTTATCTATATTTTCAGATTCTTTGAAGGGTGGAGTTGAAACGGATCACATGCTTATTTCACAAATAAGAGGAAAGTTTTATTTTGATTCAATGGTGGGTTTGCAGTTTGACAGGGCTTTTTCAGTGTAAACTAAAGCCACACTAGAGCGCCGCTTACTGTGCTCCACGGCTGCAACGCAACAAGCGCCTGGCCGCTACAGAAACCAAAACTCGCGCATGTTAAATTTGGAACCCATGATCAGATTTGAAACCAAATCCTCCCAAACGATTCCAGTAAAGACACGATTCCACTGCTTGTAATTTTTGAAACGATTCCAAGTAGGAATATGTTCTCGTTGCCCAACCCTAGGCTTTACCTATTCAGCTGCATGTTCACATCAGCACTGGTGCTCTTCTTTTACCATGAAGCCACACAGCTGAATATCAGCAACTAATGGCAGTTTGGGGGTTTTCGAGTGTTTGCACAGCAGAGCCTTGTTCAACTGAATCCTTTAAGTCTAAGAAAAATCTGTTTGTCCATCACAGAAAGGATTTAATGATGGCTTACAAAGAAACCTTATTTGCTTTACTTTAATGCATTTATTTTGAATTTGTAAGTGTATGTGTCATGTTGTTTAAGTGGTGGACTTTTGGAAAGAAACTCTTCAAAGTGTGACCCACACATACAATTATTACAAATACTCGTAACTGTTCATTACACGCATTAAGAAAGGTGCTTCCATGTTTATCCAGATAAAAAAATGTAAAAAATGTATTTCATTCATTCGACCATGATATTGTTTCAGTTGCAGGTAAAATAAAAGGTTCTGCTGTTAAACACCTGATCTTTACAGACATTCAGTAACTTAATTTTTGGGGGCTTCAACTTCAGAGAGAGGAGGGGAGATGTCAGATGTCCGGGGTGAGGAGTGTAGCTACTAGACTCAGTTTTGTTTTTAAAATGTTCACTCTTTTGTAAATATGTTTTTTTTTCTTTGCATTTTTGTTTAGTTTTTTTCCAAGAAGACCTGGTTAAGTAGTGTTTTGTTTTTTTTTTTTTTTTTTTTTTTTTGAATTTCTGACTAGAATTGAATGGCATCATTGTAAAATTCTTTGATATATTTTTTTTTTTTGAAATGATTGTTCTTTCAATGTGGAGAACCACATAATACATTAAATGTAATAACAAAGTCATTGTAAGGCATTTTTTCCCACACTGTACATACATTTGGAATGAGACATATTTCAGTTTTCTATAACTTGCTGGATGTATGTATTTCCCGTTATTATATCTCGTCTGTGCCATTAAAGCTATTTAACCAGAACAGAAGAAAGCACCTTGACATTGTTTTGACCTGTGGTGTTGGAGAACCGGATTATCCAATCGGAGAATAAAAGATTTTCTTCATTACAAAACATTGTTTTATGGGACTTTAGACTTTTAAAAAACCCTCAGAATAACTAAGTGCCCAGTCATGCATGCTGCCTCTGTGTAACAGAAAGATGGAGAGATGAGGAGTTGACTGAGTTTGATCCCTGAATAAACTCTGGGTGGATGGTTGTCAGTACAGCAGCTCAGAGTGTGAAGTTAGTCAGCAGGACTGATGCTAGGATTCTGATTACGCATTCAAAATAAAAGCATGGATTTGTAACTTTTACCTAGTATGTTTAAGAGTTGGAAAGTGTCCGCTACTGACTTTGCATCTCTGCTGCATCTGTTGTCACCTTTTATAAAATGTGCTGTTAAAAAGGAGTCTGAATCTGCTAATCAGAAGCAATAAAAATAGAAGTTTTTAGGTCAATCTGATACATTTTTTACTTGAATCTTGAGCTTGGATAATCACTACCAGGATTACCTGTCTATTTGTTAGACCAACTCGTGTTCTGGGAACTTTTTCTTGATTTTTGTTCCTTATTATGATGGTAAAGTATAAGAAAATGACATGTTAATTTAAGTAACCTGAGGGTTGGTGAATTCTCCACCTTGCCATATCCAACTGACATGCAAGGAACAAATTGTAAGATTTTATTTTCATTTTATTTTTGCAAACGACTTGCATGCCTTTCATGTGGCTTCATGTATTGTACTTTCCGGGTGACAACAATCCTACGTTTTAGGGCTGCAACCAACAATCATTTTTATTATTATAGAAAATGGGGAGAAATGCTTATTAGAATTTTCCAGAGCCAAAGGTGGCACCTTCACATTCCTTGATTTATCCAACCATCTGTCTTAACACCTGAGTAAATTCACTTTGGTCTCATATCTCACAAAGAAAAGCAGAAAATCCTGCTGTTTGAGAAATTGATACAAAGGATTTTGGGCCTTTTTTTTATTTTATTTTTTAGAAAAATTTAAATTAAAAGAATCAATTGCAATTTTTTTTCTGTTGGTTGACTAATTGGTTCAACTCTAGGGGTATAATAATGTGTTTTTATTTAAGCACATTTTTATTCCTCGCTGCTATTTATTGTATTATTTATTCAATTCAGTTTATTTATGAAAGCGGATTTTACATGGGTTAAAAATGCCAGAATTAGCCAAAAGGCTATTTTTCATGCGTTGTCCCCTGCCCTCGATTCAATCAGGAGAGACTTTGTTGCAGATATGCGAAGGTTTATTGTACATATGCATAATATGAAATGTACAGAGTCTTTGGAGATTAGTTATTAGTAATTAATTTTTAAGGGGTAGAGAAGCCAAGACATATATATATATACAATACAAATTTCAATACAAAGAAACAAAAAGAAAGACAACATAACCAAAAACAAAACTTGGCACAAAATGGAAAGCGGAAAAAATTAGCACCAAAACACAACGCATAACTTACAACCAGTGGTGGAATGTAACTAAGTACATTTACTCAAGTACTGTACTTAAATAAACATATTTGGTAGTTGTACTTTACTCAAGTCTTTTCTTTTCATGCTACTTTCTACTTCTACTCCGCTACATTTCAGAGAGAAATATTGTACTTTTTACTCCACTACATTCATCTGACAGCTGTAGTTACCAGTTACTTTACACATTAGGATTTTTGCACACAAACCACATGTAGTTTATAACATACAATGTTTTAATATTTAATTAAACTACCCAACAATGTAACTGCCTCCAAGTAGCCTACAGCTGAAATGATTAGACCATTAAACATTGAACTGTTTTCCAGTTTCTAAAATTTGAGGATTTCTCTGCCTTGAGTAATTACATTTTACTGATAATACCTACTTACTTATTTACATACTTTTACTTAAGTAACATTTTCAATGCAGGACTTGTACTTGTACTAGTATTTTTACAGTATGGGATTAGTACGTTAACTTAAGTAAAGGATCTGAATACTTCTTCCAACACAGCTTTTATTTTTCCAACCTGTGACTGGAAGTAGTTCTTTGCATTGGGGGTGACTTGATGGTGTTGCGGAGCGGCAGGTCAGGGAGGTTGAATGGCTGTTTGGTGTCAGAGGGGTTTCTGCATGGAGGAGCTACTATGGCAGGAGCTCTGCACATCACTCTGTTCTTATTTCTGCACTGTGGATCATTTCTCCTCATTTCGGCCAGAACTGCTAATGACACGACTGCAGTGAGATCCACCGTGGATTCGGATCCAGCTTTCCCTACAACTGAGAGCCTATTTCCTGCAGGGGAAACAAACGGTACCGAGGTTCCCACCACAACATTCACAGCTTCACGGGCAACAGCTAAGCCTCCCAAAACCACTCCAACTACTAAACATCTGACTGAAGACACTGGTAAGACAGCGGACACAGCAGTGTCCAGAAAAGAGACACAAGAAGAAGAAGAAGAAGGTCCTTTGGAATTAGGTGAGAAGATTATATGTTTGTGTGTTTGTTTTAGCCACTATGAAACCACATCATTAATGTGAAAATGTGCAGTGTGTCTGTGGTATTCAATAATGAGTGATCAAATGGACACATTATTATTTTTACTTGAATGGAAAGATCTGCATAAGGGCAGTTGTGCTAACCTACATGCACTTTTTTTTTTTTTTTTACAACATGACTAATTACTTTTCCCAGAAACAGCCATGCTGTTGAAGTTCAAATTTCAAGTGTAGCCTACATGTGTTACTCTGCAAACAAACATACAGAAAACCTCCCCTGAGAACAAATTAACCAGGATTGTTGTTTAGTTTGCATCTTTAGAAAATATATATAATAAATCTACAAACTGGGGGAGTTTGGGGAATACATTTTTTTTTTTACTCAGGTCACATCAGACCAAACCCCTCCCCCCCCCCCCACCCCCTCCTGTATGTCAAAGGTCCATGACCCATTGGTGTTAGTTCTAGTTAATGATGCCTCAGCTTTTAAATAACAAGTCTAAGAATCTTTCAGGGTTCTTCAAAGACTCCGATTTTAGTGTAACGAGAGCTCTGTGGGCTCTGCATATCTGCGGTCAGAGAGTCGGTGTCCGAGGGTTGGGGGAGGATGTTCCACATTCTACCCTGTGTGCAGTGAGACATTTTAGCTGTGTGCGTGTTTTTTAACTGATGAAAACCAGATGGGCTGTGTGATGCCTCAGATTTAAAAAAAAAAAAAAGAACAAGACCCCTAACACTCCTCCTTCAAACCGACCAATGTGATGTTGTCCATGCAGGCAGTGATTCTACTGTACACTCACTGAAGCTGCGGCTGCAGCCAAATGGCTATAATGTGAATACATGTAAATATCTACATGCTGTGGCTCTCCATGGTGTCCTCCGTTGGTGGTAAATAAATAACTTTCCAACCCGTGGGAGTTGTTCAAAATTTTAGGAAAATACCCTCATTATTTCTTGCCAACAGTTAGATAAGAAGATTGGTGCTTTGCTTATATATGTCCTTTAAATATGAAGCCACAGGCAGCAGATGGTTAATTTATCATAAAGACTGGAAGCACCAAGGGCCCTATTTTAATGATCTAAGCGCACGGCGTGAAGCACACATTCACTTTTGCTAGTTTGACGGCGGAAAAAAGGCTCAGTGCGCCTGTCGCATGGTTCTAAAGGGTTGTACTTAGTGTCTTCATTAATCAGAGGTGTGTTTTGGGATCAATGTTCTCATCTAACTCTCGACATGCAAATTAAGCGTAATTCCAAAAATGTCCAATTTATTTCTTCAAAGTAAAGTTTAATGCAAAATGGTTCTTCTTGGTGTACTGTACTGACTAATTCCCAGTCTGAAGTAATGCTATTCAACATGTTAAAGTTTTCTATGTATGAAATGGTTTGCATTCTTGTAGAAAGAAGGTCCACCAGGAGCGTTAAGGTAGCGAAGAAGCCCAAAAAGATCCTGAAGAAACCCAAACTCATCACCAAGAAGCCAAAGGTTGTTAAGAAAGCCAAACCTCAGGTCAAACACAGTGTGAGCCAATCAGTAGCCACGGAGACAGTCCCACGTATGTATGGGCGTAAGCACTGATGTCTGCAGTATGTCAATCAGACATTAGTGGCAAACAGTTTGAAGTGCTTTCACTAACTTTATGGGGTTAACTGTGTCAGGACAATTCAAGTGGTCTCAGGTGATTTTTTTCAACCATTAATACTTTCTTCACCAACGTAATAGTTTATTTGAAATGTGAAGATCACTGGTACACATTGAATTGTCAGTTGAGGCAAAGGAAACCCAGGAAAGCATCAAACACACCATAAAACTATTTGCTAATTTAACAGAAAATCAGACCCAGCTCTGATTCATGTGGCTCCCTTGCTGAGGCAGTGAATACTGTATATCTAAACCTGTAGTCGCCAGACCTATCTCCACAACGCTGTAGAGTCAGTACTGAACCTGTATACTGCTACAAAAAAATACAATCTGCTGCTTCACTACTGAAAGCACAGACTCTGATAAACCCTTGATGAGAAGACTGGGAGCATCTTCATGTGAGGCTGATCAGAGAGCTCACTGGCCACAAAGATGTCCCATATCTTTATTTACCGGCCTCTGCAGACATTGTAAATGTCTCATGTCCTTTTTTTGATTTCCTATTTGTCCACCTTTGTCTTTTCTCTGTATGCTTCTCTCCAGTCTCTCTTTTGGTACCTTTCTCCCACATGCACACAAACTTAAACTACGTTGTACTATGTTTAAAAGGACATTCAAGTCATGACCTTAGAATATATGATAAACATTGAAGCGATAGATTGTTTTGGCCGCCACAGTTACTGTCTACAATATAAAGCTGTGGTGATAGAGTGTGTGTGTGTGTGTGTGTGTGTGTGTGTGTGTGTGTGTGTGTGTGTGTGTGTGTGTGTGTGTGTGTGTGTGTGTGTGTGTGTGTGTGTGTGTGTGTGTGTGTGTGTGTGTGTGTGTGTGTGTGTGTGTGTGTGTACTGGGCTGGGAATTGAGCCGACTGAGGAAGTATGTGTATACAGAGCGCCTTCACATATTCTGCGTGTATATAGAGCGAGGGAAAGGTCGAAGCAGAGATTAGCTTGTGGAGGTGGCTAGAAATAAATGCTCAGTAAGCAACCTGCCACGTCAAATCAGAGCTGATGCTCATTAAAGTTCGGTCAGGCCTGTCAGCCAGTGCTGGAGTTGGATTAACTGTGAGTGATACGCAGGAAAAGTTGCAATGTTGGGAAATTAAGTAAAAATGTGAAAGTAGAAACTGATAATAGAACCTCCTCAGTAACAGTAACGATATACTGACTACACTTAGACATACAGTAAACCCGTCTGTGATTATCCACTCCACATCCTCTGATCTTAACAATTAGTCAAAATAATTCATAATTTCCGGGGTTTTTGACTCCAAAATTGGGTATAATTTCATATAAATGAGGTTTGTTAACCAAGATTTCCAACAAGAAGTGTAAAACTAGTGTCAAGTTGGAATGAAGTTGGCTAAGAAGATGTAGGCCTTACGCAGAATTGGGAGATAAGCAGGTGAAACAGACAGAGGACAACACAATGGTTAATACTCCAAATTGAGTCAAGTGTCTTTTCACTTTGCCATGTATTATAATAATAATAATAATAATAATAATAATAATAATAATAATAATAATACATTGAATTTGTATAGCGCTTTTCATGGACTCAAAGTTGCTTGTGTATGTTAAGTTTGCTTTCAGTTGTGTTCATCATTTCCTGTCTGTGTGAGATGTCAACTGTTATTTCGATGAAAGAAAGACAGCAAAAGTGGAAAATGTGATTTGGTGGGTGGTCCCATACAGCACAACCGGTAACGACAAACTTCACCTCCTGAGCCACAAGTTTGAAATCCTACAAGCATGAAAGGAAGAAAAGCTTAATACTCACCATCCATTTAGCGAGAAACTAGAATGGTGATGAGTTTAAACATTTACTCCCTAATCCAAGGAGATTGTTTGATGGATATCTCAAGATCGTCTAGTCAAATTCAAATATAAATATAATATAGTGGAAGGTTACGCATGGAACAAGTGATTTGTTAATTGTTTGATATTGTATGTTTTCTTTAGAGCCCGACCGATAAAGGATTTTTAAGGCCGATATCGATATAAATATTTGGTGATTTAAAAATCCGATATTCTGATATATCGGAATATATATATTTAAAAAAAAATAATCCAGAAACACTTAACAGAACATAAACAGATTTCCCTAACATTATATATTTGTAGTTATTTAAGAGTCCTCACTAAAATAATATGATAATGCAGTTTAAAAATAAACTTGTTTGTTTTATTATATAACAGAACAGAGGAACATCAGAATAAATTAAAGTTCTGATAAATAAAATGTATAAAAATACAAATTTAAGATATTAAACTTAAAGGGTTAGACACGAGTGTTGCCAACAGGGACGTTGTAGAGCGCCCTCTGGTGGACAGACTATACAACGGCACTCATAAAATGGTTGAAGGGTGTTTCGACCTTTTTTCAATTTTTTAAATATTCATTTATCGGCCATTATAAATGGCAATACAGATAGTTTGGAAAATGGCTAATATCGGCCGATAATATCGACCCGCCCATATATCGGTCAGGCTCTAGTTTTCTTTAAGGCAAATGGGATAGGCCACCAATTTCCATCTGATGATGTTTATACAGGTGGTGTTACAGCAATATGATACATTTAAATGTACGTTGCTTAGTTATGAGTTTGACTCACTTGCATTTTGCACAATTAATACTTCATTAAAGCCTAAATATTGCCCAAAAGCATTCTTTGAGTCATGAAGCGAAGAGGTCATGTGGAGGAATCCAGGGAGATTAGACTCGGTGGGGGATATTTCTCTGATGAGGCATCTCGGGACGCATCTTCCTCTTGTGCTGCTTTCAAAGAGAGGAAAGAAGGCAAAAGGAAGTGAACAAGGGTGTGGGGGGAGTGGATGTGAAAACTGAGATAGACAGGAGAGACAGGGTTACTTACAGGGTTAGGGTTAGGCAGAGGAAATAAAGCTCCTCTCTTCCAGGACCACTATGTGCTTAAAGGTTTTGCCCCAAAACTTACAAACAATCTTAATTTTTTTTTTCTCCTTGTGGAATTTATTCACCGAGATAATCAGCTGGGTTGTGGACTGCTTTACTCTCTGGCTCAGCTTCAGTTGTTTCACAAGTTTGTGGTTGGGCAGAAATCCCTACGGTCAACAGTAACAACAAAAAAGAATTAAAATAAATCAAATATAAATGACTTTTTAAGAGCTCAGCAACATTTTGAGTCACACGCAGCTCAACAGAGATCCAGCTGGACCACAAGGCAAAAGGGGGGAAATGCTCTTTATAGGAAATGCCAGCTACATTTAGCTTTCATTTACACTGCTTCTATATCTTGGCCTGAGACTTTTTAACGGCCAGGAAAGCTCCCTGGCAAGAAGAGGCCGTTTGACCTGAGCTGAACCCTCCAGACAATGAGAGTCTGTCTGAGGCGTTAATACGGCAGCAGGGGACCCTAGACAGGTTTAAAGACATTTCACCCTCTGCAAGAGAGTTGGACTTTCTTTATTTCCTGCTCTCCTTTTTATATCTCTTTCAATTTGCTTCCCTGGCTGGCTTTGTAAATCCATCAGTATCAGAAGACCATTTTCACTTAAAGCCTTAGTGCGTAGCTTTTTGATAGTTATGAACGTCCGTTACATTCAAGCCGTTGCCAAATGAGTTGCTACAAAGCTAATAAAAGACTATCAGCTCGACACAACTCTCTCTGGATTTCTCAGTATGGCTACTGTATGTTCAGAAGACTGTGGCGTCCGGCGGCTTTCGCGCACAGAAACTCGAAGAGTCCATCATGTTTTTTTTTAATCCTCCCTGTCCTCCTTGGCTACTGTGTGGTGTGTGGTAACTGAAGGCTTGTAGAGTGTGGATTGGGGCAAAATTTTCTGTCCGTACCCGGTCCGCGTCCGACAGAGCAGTAACCAAGCAGGACCCGAGCCCGACACAGTTAAAATCTAATTTTTTTCTCTTACTAATGACACATGTAGCCTACGTTTGTTTGTGTGGAAAGCCCGCTTTTATTAAGCAACGGTTGGGCGTTCGGAAATGTCAACAGATGAGCGCATCAGCGCACACGGGGCAACAAGCGCACGTTAATAAGCTGTTTAAAATGTTCAATGCCTTATCGCGCTGATGTGACCGAGCCCGACCCGAACCCCAACATCATTTCTAAATATCTGTCCGAACCCGGCCTGGCCCGTCGGGACCCGTCGGGACCCAGCGGTACCCAGCGGTTCGGGTATCCATCCTCTAATGTGGACGCGCCGACAGGCAGCTATGTTGATATTACTTAGAATTCCTCATGGGGGCGACAGAAACTATGCACCATAGCTTTAAGTAAAAGTTGCAATACCTCAATATGAAAAATACTCAATTACACGTCAAAATCTAAGTAAGTAAACTATGTGTTTGTATAACTGCAGTAAATATAGTGTGCAAACCTGCTGTCTGATTCAGAGGTGCAAAGTGGATTGAGATGCTGGTCCCATGAGTTTTTCCCCCAATGTAAGATGGAATTTGAAGCTTTACTTCACAATAAACTCGGTATCATTCAACACGGACAATAATCTTCTGTCTTGACTGAATTTCATGCTCTAACGGCTGGGCTTTTTAACACTGTCTGCGCAAAAGTTAAACTAGAGTTTTACCTCTGGAACTGCTCTGCCTTCTCCTGTCATGGTATAATACTGTAGTATTCAAAATGTGAGTAAATCCCTGTTGACTGTGTCAGAATGTCCTCCACTGGGTCTGGAGTCACTGAAGGTAAAAGACAACCAGCTGAGAGCGTCATCCTATAAGCGTAGAGGCCTGGGCCCTCACCGCGGCCGACTCAACATCCAGGTAACCACACAGACTAACAGCAAACCAACAACTTTATCTATTACATGCTATCTACAGAGCAACAATATCACTGTGTGTGTGTGTGTGTGTGTGTGTGTGTTGCAGTCTGGAGTAGAGGACGGTGATATCTACGATGGAGGCTGGTGTGCTCAGTACAGAGACGAGAAGCAGTGGCTGGAGGTCGATGCTCTGCGACCGACTCGCTTCACCGGTGTCATCCTGCAGGGTCGCAGCTCCATCTGGAGGTCAGTACAGAAGGTTAAAGTTCATACAGGGTCACAGTGAACACTGGGAAACGTAGTTGTGCTGAGATGTTCACTTTTGGAGCACTTCTTCACTGTTATATCCCTCTCAAAAGTCTTTCGACACTTGCTAAAATGAACAGCTTCCCAATACTATTCATCTGGCCTTTAAATTAAAGCTAATAGTCAGCACTGCACTTTTCCTGCACTGTATATTTTGGTATAGGCCTATCTTAAGACACATAAATACCAGGCTTCCCTCTATCATCCTTATTTTTCTTTCCCTGAACCGCAGGTAATGTTTCTGATTAATCCTGTAAATTTGAAAAATAGATAAATGCACGATGTGATGCTTGTTTTCTCTAATGGTGCATGGGGGGTCTTATCTTGCAAGGTTACTCTGTGTATTACACGTGAACTGATATGTAGGCCTGCTAACAAGACGTGTCTTGTTCACCCACAGTTGGAACGTGGTGCATACCTACAAGGTGCAGTTCAGTAACGACTCGCTGGTCTGGAAGCCGTGCATGAACGGGACCGAAGAGGCTGTGAGTGAACATATTGCTCTTTTACAACATTCAAACTCAACTCCTATCTCCTTTGTACATTTCCCCTGCCTTCTGCTTTCAAGGCATTATTGTTGTAAGGATGGTTACAGCTTGTGTGTGTGAATTACACTGGTATGACTTTCCCTTTCTCATTTTATTAGGCCATGCAACATGAAGCATTTACAGCTAAAATCCAGAAAAGCACATGAATAGCACCATGACGTTCCCCTTTCTGCCACTGAGTAACACGAAGAATCAGTTCATACATAGGCCTACAAATATGGTGAATTTAACAATTAGAGAGGATGGTGCAGTACGCCTATTCACTTAAGGTAGGCTATGTTTTAACCTTTGGAAACAGGCTATATTTTTTAAGTTTCCTACTCATTTGCTTGTAATTTTTCATTTTTCATTTGGAATGTAGCAGGACTGGTTGATTTTAAAGAAAAAAACAGGTCCAGGAAATAACATAGGCCTAACTAAAAAATAGATAAGCATGTATTTTTAAACAGCATTTAATAGCTTCCATGATGTATGAACAGCAGACTTCTTGAAAAATGTCATACTTTTAAAGTGATATCCACTTTGTAGCCAGGTAAATTATATGTTGGCTAGTATCCTAGCTTTGGCAATAAAAGCAGTGAATGAATATGTGAATCAATATGTTTGCACATTGCTTCGTCAGTTTTATGATGATGCTATTTGGTTAGATTGGGGCCCAAAAAAGAATTGTTTAGGTTTAAAAAAAATTATTATGGTTTGGTGTTGGTTGGGGGGCCTTCGTCGTCATGGTTACAATAATAAAGTGGTTAAGTTACTGTTATGGAACGGTCATTTAAAACTAAACAAAAACAACAATGACTATCGGGTTGAAAGGAGACACGAACAGCAGTCTGCTGTGATTAATTTCAATATTTAGTCAGTATCCAGCACGAGCACCTTCCTCGCGGACACCGTGCCTGGACAGTTGAAGACATAATGGAGGGCTCCGGAGAAACGGAGACTAGTGTGAGTCGAGGCGCGGGCCCTGACTCGCCGAGACCCCGGAATGAGGACCGGGCCGCGGCGTTGCGATTCGTGGCAGAGAGTGTGCTGAGCGAGAGGAAGGAGGAGGAGGAGGAGGAAAAGGATATCTGCTTCAACATCCTCTCCTCCTTTATCAACAGCCTGGACGACCGACAGTGGGAGACCATACGGGACAGGATGAGAGAACCAGTAAGTTAACTGCTAGCTAGCTACCTGTAACCTGCCATAGACATAGCTAGCTACAGTCAGTATAAATCTATGGCTACCTGCTAGCTAACTTAACGGTACTTTACCTCTGCTCAAAACACACCTGTTATCTCGTAGTGCTTTCTTTGACAGAAAGTCTGGTTCCTGCTGAATAAATCTTTACTCATACTAAAGTAGGCATAGTTGTTAGCTTTAGTTGCATTTGGTTATTGTTTAACAGAAAATAATTCAAACCAAAATGTCCCTTTTTCTTTGAATACATTCGGCAGCATAGGGTGCAACAGTCTAAAATTAAGTGATTAAACAGAATAAGAGCTGAATATGTGCTGGAAAAAAACGGAATCAGTTTGAATTTGTTTTTGAAAAAAAACAAACTTACATGAACTCCAGCTGACATATATCTCTGAATTTAAGGGCATTATTTTGCCTTTTTAATTTGCAATATTAGGCAACTGGTTTCTAATATAACCAGTTAATTTTAACCATGATAAATCATAAGGCATATGATAAAACCTTTAGGGTTTCACTTTGTTTTCAGTTGTTTAGAATTAGAACACAGAAGCAGCCATTAAATGTCTCCATTAGCCTACAGGCGGTATTAAACTGTGTGTTTTCCTTCCAGCTGACACAGGTTCACCTGGCCCAGGTGTCTACGAGGATCATTGGGGTGGTGTCCGAGCTGGTGTCCCAGGTGCTGGTCCCGGCCCTGACGGTCCATCTGCAGACCCAAGATCCCTCGGAGGCTTCACCCAGTAAATCTTGCAAAGAGGAGGAGACTCAGTGCAAAGACAGAAGGTAGAATATCCACCTCTCATCCCTGAATAGGCGTCTAAATGATCCTACAGTGTGTATATTAATACGTGACAACAGCAGGAGCAGCTGTTTTAGTTAACCCGTAGAGTCTTCTTTTGCTGATGAAAAGAGAGTAGTGCTAAAATAACGTGTCGATTAATTGATGAGAATGATTAGTTGTTCATTCATTTGGGTAAAAAAAACAGTTGTTTGTAACAGAAAATTAGCTAATTTATTTCTGTTTTACATTATTTAAGATTAATTTTGTACATTTCAAGTGTGATTCAACTAATCAATTACTGTTTCTTTCTTTCTTTGGGTAGCTCTGCCTCCCAAATGTCAGCCGGTAGCATGCTGGGAGAAGTGGCGCAGCAGGTGGACCAGGGCCAGGAACAGGCAGCAGAAGCCAGGTCTGCCTCAAAGAAGTCTGTGAGATTTGTAGACGGGGCCCTCTGTGAATTAGGGTCATGGCAAGACATTGAAAGTTTTTTGGATCCGGCAACAGGGGAGGTGATGTCAGCCATCGTTCAAAGCTTGGACACCTGTCCAGAGCTGACAGAAGGCCCTGTTAGCAGACTCCTAAAAAACATCGCCATGCAAATTCAATTGTTAAAACGGACCAGGGAAGAGACAGAAAAACGATCTTTGAAAGAGTTGGATTTGGACTTGTGCTGCTGCAGCTGGTGGTGGTACCTCCATGAGAAACTTCAGTGCTGCACCAGCAAAGTAAAAGAAGCCTTTAAAAAAAGCCCAAAGGATAAAAGACCCCAGGAGGCAAGTTCTGAAGTCGGAGACGGAGACAGGTCGCCTCTTCAGGACAAGGCAACAACTTATCCGATGACTGTGTCCCCTGAGGAGGTTGTCAAAGAACTTTCATGCAGTAGGTTTCGAGATACGTGCCTGCATATACTGAAGGGATTCCTCATGAGGTCACTGCTCATGTTTTCCCCGTATTGTTTCAAGGGAAGGGCCATCACGCATGAACCCAACGTGGACTCTGTGGCCTCAGATATGTTGGACACTGTCTTAAACAGTGTCAAACAATTGTCGGAGCCACAGCCAAGGAAATGGACCTACCCATGGCAATGGTCCGAAAACACCAGCGTGTCTGAGAAACGTTTTGTCTCCACAGCCGTGGCGCTTAAAACCAGTTTGCAGGAGACGATGCGGAAGTTTTATAAGTCCTACAAAGAGGCTTCAGACAAACTGAGGGAGGACGAAAAGGAAGAGACAAGGAGGGTGTTGTCTGATCTTCTTTCCAACACAAGGGATGACAAAGCTGAGGACACCCAGGAGGGAAGTAGTATTCAGAGCTTCCACAGCACAGCGACTGGTTTATCGGAGTCTGTGGTCAACAGCATGGCCGGCGTGGTGAAGTCTTTCCTGGATGAAACGGAGCAGTCGTTGAAACAAGACGACAGCAGCGCCCTGGGTGACGACGCAGCACTGACCGGGCTGGAAAAGCTGATCAGCCAGGACAAGCTGTTCACCTTCTCCAAGATGCTGGCAGACAAGCTCGCTAGCATGTTTGACGAACAGGCACAGAGGGCTCCTAGGTCGCTGGCTCCCGGCAGAAAGGCGTGGTCCGATTCAGAACTCAGCCAGCCGACAAGATGGTCTGTCGGTGTCATCACGCCCACTGAGCAGGTGTACGTCTTCGTTGAGGAAGCCATAAAGCGCCTGATGACATCGCTCATCTTCCCTCCGGCATCCTGGGGAATGGGTAGAATGATCAAGGTCCAAAGCGGCTCTTCAGCCGACCCTGACTGGGAAGAGTCGTCGAAGAAGTACGAGGCCTCCATACAAGCCTACTGTATGCTGATCGCCCAGCAGGTGATACAGATCCTCGGCAGCGCGCATGCTTCCTCCAAGCTCCAGCAGGCAGTCGTTGAGCCAAAGAAAAAGAAGAACATCATCCATTTCATCCAGGAACTTAAAAACAAGATCACGAGGAATTGTAGGACTCAGACCAAAGAGGAGGTCTAAGACGTCCAGCTGGCTACAGAGGACAGACAAGTCATTTTAACATTTACTGCATTACTAAAGACTACACCCTGAAACCCTACCTGTCCCCACAACCTCCTACCCAACGCATTCCACCCTTCCTCAGCTGCCTACATGTTAAAATGACTTGCTGGCCCTAAGAATTCTAGGAAATGGCACCTTTACTTTTCCATATTAAATAAAGAAATGATTTAAATTTCATCAGCATTTGACATTTTTTCGTAGCATTTTATACACTAAAAGATGGAAAATGGAAAAAAGAGATAAATTGATAATAAAAAAAAGGTAGTTTCAGTAGCATTTGTTGGTATGTGTAACACAATCTCTGTCAGATAAAGAACTGTTAACTGTAACTTTTGCAGCTCTCTCTAAAAAACTCCCAAGGATGTAAATGGCTGCTTATAAACTCATCAACCTACACTCGTCTATTTTTCCACTGAACAAGTATTTCATTGCCTAGTTCTGTCTTAAAACATTACAAGTATGTACTCACCTTCTTTACAAATTGAACTCTCTATTTTGTCTAAATTACTTTGTAAAAGTAAAAGATATTTTGTAGGAAACTGGAAGCATTGCTAAGTTGGCAATACTTTCATGTATAAATTCATAAATCATATTCTGTCAGGTTCAGGGGAATGTCCTGCTGCTCTTCATACAGCATGTTTTAATGGCTTTTGGTACATTTCTTTGACATTTTTTATTGTAAAATGGTTACATTTGAGCACTTCCTGCACTACATTTTTAAGAAAACGCTTCATGTTGACACTCCTGCACACACTTGATCTTGAATGTCAGTTTGTGGAAGAAAATAAGAAAAGGGAAAGTCATTACAGTTTAATTTATCCACAAGATGTTCCCACCATTCCAACAAAAGCCTGTAAAGGAAAATTTGGTCACTAGTGTTTATTGAAGGACATGAAAAATGTTGGGTACATACAAAATTCAGTTATTTCTTCTTTTTACAGCATGCAAACAATCTAACAGTGGAAAAAAAGTCTGAAGTTACTAATTTTTGTTAGGAAGGAATAATACTACTAATGCATTGTGTTGTTTTGTTAGCTTCTTAACCCTCGTGTTGTCTTCACCGTCGTCCATGAACTCGTCATTCTGGGTCAAAATTGAAAAATGCGGGGTTTTTTTTACTTTTTTAGACTTTTTTTTATGCTTTTTTATGCTTTTGGCTACGTTTTTGTCCCTATTTTCAATGCTTTTTTTGTGATTCATGGTAAATAAACCTAATAAAATTACATTATACCTAATTTTTTAGTTTGAAAAAATACAATAGTTAAGATCAGAGGATGTTGAGTGAATCACAGACTGGTTTATGTCAAAGTTTGGTCAGGATGTTGTTTTGAAACCATTTACATTTTTTTTTTCAAATGCCATGAAATTAAATAAAACAACCAAAATTCAATGGAAGAAATCATTAATCTTACCTGCAAAGAACATGGATGTATGGGTTCCATACAACGTACATGCATGCATCCATGTTATTTTGGGGCAATTTGGTTGTTAAGAAACCCATATTTCTGATATAAAAAAACTTTGAAAGCGGGTCAAATGTGACCCGAGGACAACACAAGGGATAACCTCAGTCACAGGGCTTTGTGATTGGGTTAGATTTATGAAACTCCTCTGCCCTTTGGTTATTCAGGTTGGCAAAACTGGTTTGGAAACTTTGCAGCTGTGGTTAGGTTTGCTTATTTGAGTGGGCTCTAAGTTATGTGTGCCAAAGCCACAGCTGACCATGAAGTGTCAATCATGCAAAGATTTTTTTTTCCATGGGGCATCAGACTGGTTCAAATGTTCTCAAAAGACAAATGACTATAAAAAAAGACATATCTAAGTCAGTTTATGTCTTCTTGTATTTTATTGAGCATAACAGAAGTGTTCACATGAGAGGACAAAACAGTAAATCTCAAGAAGATAAATGTCAAAGCAAAAGAGAGTAAGGCAAGGCAAGGCAGCTTTATTTGTACAGCACATTTCAGCAACAGGGCAATTCAAAGTTCTTTACATAAAACATTAAAGAGCAGATCAAAACGATTAAAAGATCAAAAACATAAAATACGAGAATAAAATTAACAGTGCAGTAGAAGAAATTAACAATTATTTAAAGAAAGGCACCATGAAAAGGTAAGGTCTTCAGCCTTGATCTGAAAGAACTGAGAGTTGCGGTGGACCTGCAGTTTTTCTGGGAGCTTTTTCCAGATATGTCGAGCATAAAAACTGAACGCTGCTTCCCCCTGTTTAGTTCTGACTCTGGGGACAGCAAGTAGACCTGTCCCAGAAGACCTGAGAGGTCTGGGTGGTTCATTGTGTAGGCCTAGTAGCAGATCAGAAATGTATTTTGGCCATAAACCGTTTATCCATCCATCCATCCATCTTCGTCCGCTTATCCGGTGTCGGGTCGCGGGGGGAGCAGCTCCAGCAGGGGACCCCAAACTTCCCTTTCCCGAGCAACATTAACCAGCTCCGACTGGGGGATCCCGAGGCGTTCCCAGGCCAGGTTGGAGATATAATCCCTCCACCTAGTCCTGGGTCTTCCCCGAGGCCTCCTCCCAGCTGGACGTGCCTGGAACACCTCCCTAGGGAGGCGCCCAGGGGGCATCCTTACCAGATGCCCGAACCACCTCAACTGGCTCCTTTCGACGCAATGGAGCAGCGGCTCTACTCCGAGCTCCTCACGGATGACTGAGCTTCTCACCCTATCTCTAAGGGAGACGCCAGCCACCCTCCTGAGGAAACCCATTTCAGCCGCTTGTACCCTGGATCTCGTTCTTTCGGTCATGACCCAGCCTTCATGACCATAGGTGAGGGTAGGAACGAAAACTGACCGGTAGATCGAGAGCTTTGCCTTCTGGCTAAGCTCTCTTTTGGATTGAATGCAATACCGCACCCGCTGCGCCGATTCTCCGACCAATCTCCCGCTCCATTGTCCCCTCACTCGCGAACAAAACCCCAAGGTACTTGAACTCCTTCACTTGGGGTAAGGACTCATTCCCTACCTGGAGAAGGCATTCCATCGGTTTCCTGCTGAGAACCATGGCCTCAGATTTAGAGGTGCTGATCCTCATCCCAACCGCTTCACACTCGGTTGCGAACCGATCCAGTGAGTGCTGAAGGTCGCAGGCCGATGATGCCATCAGGACCACATCATCTGCAAAGAGCAGCGATGAGATCCCCAGCCCACCAAACTGCAACCCCTCCCCACCCCGACTACGCCTCGATATCCTGTCCATAAATATTACAAACAGGATTGGTGACAAAGCGCAGCCCTGGCGGAGGCCAACCCTCACCTGAAACGAGTCCGACTTACTACCGAGGACCCGGACACAGCTCTCACTTTGGTCATACAGAGATTGGATGGCCCTGAGTAGAGACCCCTCACCCCATACTCCCGCAGCACCTCCCACAGTATCTCCCGGGGACCCGGTCATACGCCTTCTCCAAATCCACAAAACACATGTAGACCCGGTTGGGCATACTCCCAGGCTCCCTCCAGGATCCTTGCGAGTGAAGAGCTGGTCCGTTGTTCCACGACCAGGACGGAATCCGCATTGTTCCTCCTCAACCCAAGGTTCGACTATCGGCCGAACCCTCCTTTCCAGCACCTTGGAGTAGACTTTACCAGGGAGGCTGAGAAGTGTGATACCCCTATAATTGGCACACACCCTCTGGTCCCCCTTTTTAAAAGGGGAACCACCACCCCAGTCTGCCACTCCTTTGGCACCGTCCCCAGACTTCCACGCAATGTTGAAGAGGCGTGTCAACCAGGACAGCCCCTCCACACCCAGAGCCTTGAGCATTTCTGCACGGATCTCATCAATCCCCGGGGCTTTGCCACCGTGTAGTTGTTTGACTACATCAGTGACTTCCGCCTGGGAAATCGACGACAATCCCCATTATCCTCCAGCTCTGCCTCTAACATAGAGGGCGTATTAGTCGGATTTAGGAGTTCCTCAAAGTGCTCCTTCCACCGCCCTATTACCTCCTCAGTTGAGGTCAACAGTGTCCCATCCTTACTGTACACAGCTTGGATGGTTCCCCGCCCCCTCCTGAGGTGGCGAACAGTTTTCCAGAAGCACTTTGGTGCCGACCGAAAGTCCTTCTCCATGTCTTCTCCAAACTTCTCCCACACCCGCTGCTTTGCCTCTTTCACGGCAGAGGCTGCAGCCCTTCGGGCCCTTCGGGTACCCTGCAACTGCCTCCGAGTCCTCCGGGATAACATATCCCGGAAAGACTCCTTCTTCAGTCGGACGGCTTCCCTGACCACCGGTGTCCACCACGGTGTTCGTGGGTTACCGCCCCTTGAGGCACCTAAGACCCTAAGACCACAGCTCCTCGCCGCAGCTTCAGCAATGGAAACTTTGAACATTGTCCACTCGGGTTCAATGCCCCCAGCCTCCACAGGGATGCACGAAAAGCTCCGCCCGAGGTGTGAGTTGAAAGTCTGTTGGACAGGGGCCTCCTCCAGACGTTCCCAATTTACCCGCACTACACGTTTGGGCTTACCAGGTCTGTCCAGAGTCTTCCCCACCCCTGACCCAACTCACCACCAGATGGTGATCGGTTGACAGCTCTGCCCCTCTCTTCACCCGAGTGTCCAAAACATACGGCCTCAGATCAGATGAAACGATTATGAAATCGATCATTGACCTTGACCTAGGGTGCTCTGGTACCAGGTACACTTATGAGCATCCCTATGTTCGAACATGGTGTTCAAGTAGACAATCCATGACTAGCACAGAAGTCCAACAACAAACAACCACTCTGGTTTAGATCAGGGAGGCCGTTCCTCCCAATCACGCCTCTCAGGTGTCTCCATCATTGCCCACGTGTGCGTTGAAGTCCCCCAGCAGAACAATGGAGTCCCCCCACTGGAGCCCCATGCAGGACTCCAGTCAAGGTCTCCAAGAAGGCCGAATACTCCGAACTCCTGTTTGGTGCATATGCACAAACAACAGTCAGAGTTTTCCCCCCACAACCCGCAGGCGTGTGGAGGCAACCCTCTCGTCCACGGGGTAAACTCCAACACAGCGGCGCTCAGCCGGGGCTTGTGAGTATCCCCACACCCGCCCGGCGCCTCACACCCTGGGCAACTCCGGAGAAGAAAAGAGTCCAACCCCTATCCAGGAGTACGGTTCCAGAACCAAGACTGTGCGTAGAGGTAAGCCCCACCAGATCTAACCGGTAGCGCTCCACCTCCCGCACCAGTTCCGGCTCCTTCCCCCACAGAGAGGTGACGTTCCACGTCCCCAGAGCCAGCGTCTGCCGCCCGGGTCTGGTCCGTCGAGGCCCCTGACCTTCACTGCCACCCATGTGGCATCGCACCCGACCCCAACGGTTCCTCCCACAGGTGGTGGGTCCATGGGCTGGAGAGATGGGAGCCACGTAGCTTGTTCGGGCTGTGCCCGGCCGGGCTCCGTGGCAAACCCGGCCACCAGGCGCTCGCTGACGAGCCCGCCGTCTGGGCCTGGCTCCAGACGGGGGCCCCGGGCTTCCTCCGGGCAGGGTCACTCCATCTCTGCCTAGCTTTTTCATAAACCATTTAGTGATTTATAAAGTTGCAAAAGTATTTTGAAATCAACTCTTTGAGGCACAGAGAGCCAGTGTAAAGACTTCAGTACTGGAGTGATGTGATCCACTTCCTTGGTCTTAGTGAGGACTTGAGCAGCAGCGTTCTGAATCAGCTGCAGCTGTCTGATTTTTTTAGGGAGACATGTAAGGACACCTAAAAAAAGGTGAGTAGAAGGTGATGGCATGGCCAAATAGAACTAAAAATCATGACAGCTAAACGTGTCGTTTCATGGGCCTTGTTCCGTATTTCAATCAGGAGAGATTTGGTTGCAGATATGCAAAGATTTATTGTACGAATGCATGATATGACATATCACAGTCTTTGGAGATTAGACTCCATCATTATGAAATTATATATATTTAGGGGGTTAGAAAGCCAGAAGCTGGTCCCCCAATGGAGTCTAGACACTGGTGGTGGTGTGAGGAACCCGAAGACCGAACCAAGGAGCCGATGGTAGTGGCCTGCCGGAGGAGGAACCAGGAGCCGTGCGAGATGAAGACCGGAGGAGCAAGGGGAGGAGGAGGAGGGTTGTGCTCTTAGCCTGAATCACAACTGAGCAGCAGAGAGAGAAGACAGGTTTAAAACAGGGATGTCATGCTGTGATTGGCTCGTGAAATTCAAGGCCGCTTCTGATTGATTAAAATAAAAGTGAACGCCTCTAACAGATTTTCAGTTTTAGAAGAGAGAGAAATGTGAATAAGTTTAGAAGTCTTCCTGCAAAAATGTACGCTGAGCTCCATATGGAGTAGTGTTTTCACGTTTTTTTTTTTTTAATGCAATTTAGGCTGTGGATGGACAGGAGAATGGATGACATCATGAGAAAGGTGCCTGGTTAGATTTTAGTAATGTGATTTCATGGTTTCCGTCTTAAACCACTTCTACCACAAGACTGAAGATTCCTCGTGTTTCACCACGTCACCTTGTGCTGCAGGTATTTGAAGGAAACCAGGACACAGAGACGCCTGTCCTCGCCCTTTTCAACACTTCCACGGTGGCCCGTTACATCCGGATCAACCCACAGACCTGGTACCAGAACGGGACGCTGGGGGACATCTGTCTGAGAGCTGAGATGTTGGGCTGCGCGCTCCCAGGTAGAGGAGGCCAACTGCTAGAATCAATGTTTTTATGTAAACTTTATTTGGTCACTTTAACATACACCTTTCCCATTATCACAGATCCGAATAATATCTACGCGTGGCAGACACAGCCAACAGGGTCTAAAGACAAGCTGGACTTCAGACACCACAACTACAAGGAGATGAGAAAGGTTAGACAATGGTGTTAAAGAAGAAGAGACTCATGACGCAGGCTTGAACCATTTGTACATATAGCTACGAAAAGTAATGCATTGCAATGTGTTTATATTCCGCGTATGCATTGCTGTATGGAGGGAGTAGGGGGGAGGTGGGGCTGGATGGGTTGGTTGTAAATCATTAGGTTTTCTGGGGAAACCAAAAGACCTTGATCCAGAAAATGTATGTTCGTGTCTCTGCAGTCTAACTAATCTTAACTAGTTGTGTTGGTGCCTAAACTTAAAGCTACATTGTGTAAGAATTTCTCCCATCTAGCGGTGAAATTGTATATGACAACCAAATGAATATTACTTTCCAGCCCTTCCCATTCCGAGCGCATTTTAACTCCTACGGTGGCCGAACCCGAAATTAGCTCTTAGTATCTCCGTCGTTTACACGCCGCTATTCTAGCTGTCTGTGTTACAATTGCACGACATGAGTTGTCTGCCAGGTAAATCACGACGTTATGCATAACCATGCTATAGTTAGCCAAGCAACTATAAAACTTTGAAATTACACAAATAGGCTGAATTACCCGTCGAGAAGAAAGCAGGCAACTTCGGTGTCCCTTTTTAAAATCCCTGCTCCTTATGATCTCTTTCCATCTTGGAAAAGCCACTCCAATATTAACTTTGGTCTTGTTGCTTTGCCTGTCGCGTTGTCGTTTTAATTCTCTTTTTAACTTCCTTGGCGAAGTTAAAAAATCCTCCATTTTCAACCGGCTTTCAAATCCACCGGCAGTAGCAAGTAATCTTCTCCCCCTCCCTGGCATTCGTCACGGTGCCACTGAGTGTAAAAGCGCGAATGGCGGAGGTATGTCCCTCTTTGGCTTATGTATTTTAAAGACGGAGGCACAACATGGCGGCCGTCATTTGAGCGACTCGCTCGTATGTATTCTGAATGATTCTGAATGGCAGATTCTACGCTCACGAGAATACTCTGATTAGTTGGGGGACGTAATTACACATGAATGAGCACATATTTGTGAAAGAACAAAGGGGCTTTTGCTAAGAATCAACTCAAAACATTACACAATGTAGGTTTAACTGTTGTCGCAGCATGACGGTCACCTTTTGTCGGCTAAACTTAACTGCAACAGCCGCTTACGGACCAAGGCCTCAAGGCGCTATGTAGCAGGCTCACAGTGACCTTTTCTCGGCTAAATTTATTTTAACTGTTACCGGCTGGCACTTGCCGTTATTTCGTAGGACATCATACAAATTGTTGGAAGTTTCCGTACGATATCCGGACCCATTCATGAGAATGCGTTGCATGATGACAGTGATGTTTTCAATCTGCTCCTGACATTTAACTCAATCCAATTGGACACTTCTTGACAGAAAAGCTTTGCCATCAAGAGATTTTTTTTTTTTTTAATAAAACTCCAGCCTCATGTTGACACACACAGCCTACCAGTTTAGGGGGTTTTGCAGTGAGTCTAGGAAGCTCCCACAGCGTGTGTGGTCTGGTCTCAGTCTGACCATAAAACAAATACTATGGGAGGTTTCACTCCTTCATGGCAGCGTCGTCACTGTGCTGCCACTACCTGCGGTCTGTTTGGAGACACCGAGCTGCATCTGACGGTCAGAAAACAGCCCACGGAAACAAACACAGATCCACATTCAGCATTTCAACACAACTTAGACAGGTCAGGCATAAGTGCATGTCGATTGTAAACGGACAACATGTGCAACTTTGTTGTTGTGTCCCAGTTGATGAAGTCGGTGAACGAGGCGTGTCCTGGCATCACTCGCATCTACAGCATCGGGAAAAGTTACACGGGTCTGAAGCTCTACGTCATGGAGATCTCTGACAACCCTGGGAAACACGAGCTGGGTGAGATACACCGGAGACAGACGTGAAGATGTGGAACTTTCTAAGTCCACCACACCTGTTTAAAAGGAAAAAAACTCATTCTATTGTTCATCATACGATAACTAAAACACAGAAGATCCAGTTGGTGAAGTTTTATCATTATTTCATCATTAACCAAAAGCTGAACATTTTTAAAATAATGTGTGGTCTTTCATAGGATACGATACGATACAACTTTTATAGTCAGCCAGGGCTGAAATTCTTTTTGCATCACTGGGTAGCTAATATAAGAGGACACAGACAGACATACGTAAGATGAATAACACCAAAGGACATACATGAAACATTACCAGAAATAAACAGCCGAGTAAGGAAACAAAGCATACATGTATAACAACAGAAAATGACATGAACATACACACAGACAAGGTCTTGGAGACGTGTAACCCTGAATAAATATTGCACTAGATTTAATGTAGCTGGTTTAACGAGGATAGATTGATGTATGAAAGAGTTAGTTCATGGTCAAAGAATATGAGTTAGAGAACGTAAAAGAAATCCTTCTTTAACTGAAATTGCAGTCTTCTACGTGCTGTAGTGCTCCGATGAGAGGAGCCATTTATTCTAATGAGGGACAGATGCTTCGAGATCACATAGAAGGGGTCAGAAGCGACTTCTGCAATGGCTGCCTCTGTATCCCATCCCTGCAAAACTACACAGCCCATCACTGTGTGAACCATAAACCTATACAGACCAGAGTTCCCCTTCGTTTGCTCTGAAGCGTACAAATGTTTTCTTTGGCCCCCTCAGCTCTGCCCACATGGCAGCAGGGTGGAGAGGTTTCCCACCAAAACACATGGCAGTGAAGGCAGCACAGAGTAGCAGAAGGCGAGTGGAAGATCGTGGCTGTCTGTTCAGTGTTTCAAATTTGTCTTCAGTTATCAAATGTAATCGTCTCACAGGTGCAAAACCTCTGCCAAAGGATTTTTTTCATTGCAGTTAGGACTACCTTTTTTTTTATTAAGTGAAATGCACAATCCTTCAACCTAAGTCAAAACACAGAAATCATCAAAACTGGTGTGGAGGTCCTGTCTTGTCTTTTAATATCAGGACTGCAGATAATTGGTTAACTTTACAGAAGGAAAACATTCGTTTTTCTCACCACTCTTTTCAGTGACCTGTTTTTATTTTTTATCCACCTCAAAGTCTTTTTTTTTTTCCCAGGGATCAGCGTTTTGATTGGGTGCGGTGTTATGTTCCATCTGTTGGAGCGATCTTCTGCGACTGAGTTTTTTCTGTCATCTGCCATCTCTGTGGTTACAGTTGGAACACACAAGCAGGCTTTAAAATAATCAAATACACTCCTCCTGCCCCTTCCCTTTCTTTACGTAACTTTTTTTTTTTTTCCACGTGTTTTGTTCAACTACAACGCTAATGGCTAGGCCACTGATACTTACATGTCATATTAGAGATTATATAAATGCATTTAATCAAACCACAAGAATCCCAAAGATGATTTGCACATGTATCAAAGGGTTAAATCTTGAAGTTAAAGTTTGTTACTTACAGAAAACCGCAGGCACAGTTTGAAAAACACCGCTTTTTTTTTTTAGACTAAAACTTAAACCCTTTTAACCTGCAGAGGCTGTATACGTTGTTCCTCCCAAACTGGCTCTACCAAAACATTGATTCACGATCCTTAGTAGTGTTTCCAGCTCCAGCTATTGAAGCAGAGCCATCTCCATACAGAGTTGTCAAGTCAAAAAAAATGTTTGAGCTGAAAAACTCCTGCTCATAAACAGCGTGAGGAGGAGGTGAGAGATTTCAGAGTTGCCTGTCAATGCATGCAGACCACACAGGAAACAGATCCAGGTCTTCATAAGGGGGATGTGTGAAAGAGGTTGATATGTACAGAAGGTATTTTGAAAGCACAGATCGTTTAGGAGTATTAAAGTGCTCATATAATAGCTTTTTGGCTTTTCCCCTTTCCTTTATTATGTTATATATCTATTTTGTGCATGTTGTATGTGTACAAAGTGAAAAAGCCCAAAGTCCACCCCAAAGGGACTTACCATCTGCAACAGAAAACACTGTCCACAGTCCAGCCTTTACTTCAGAGACAAACGTGGGTCACTTTGGAACACACATTATAATGCTCGCCTAGCTGCTAGCGTGGCACGCCCTCATACTCTGCTTCTGACTGGCTAGTAGTCCTTACCTAGGTACTGTGCATGTGCGACTCCGAACAAAGATGGAACAGAAGTGAGATGCCTCACTCTGTAGCTAAAACAGAGAGCCCAACACACAGGGTGAAAAGAGGAGCTGCAGCAATGTGCAGTACAACAAAAATATGGTGATTTTTGAAAATGAAACCATGTAAACCTATTCTGATATAACCTCTAAATACATGAACCTGAAAATGAGCATAATATGAGCACTTTAATGTTTTTGAGGAGGATGTAGCACACTGCTTCCTCAAAAAGATATTTGATTTGCCTGTTCCCTGGGGTCTTGCTCTGTCTTAGTTTTGATTTTCAGAGACCCTTTCTATCTGTATAAACTCATTTTGATTTTGGAAAAACGTAAAGTCAAAGTGTATAATAAAGTTATTATACATGTCAAATGCCAGTGGTGGAAGAACTATTCAGATCCTTTACTTAATAAAAGTATTAATACCACACTGTAGAAATACTCTGCTACAAGTAAAAGTCCTGCATTGATAATGTTAATGCAGTAAAAGTATGTAAGTATCATCAGGAAAATGTAGTTAAAGTATTAAAAGTAAAAGTACCCAAAAATCCTCACATTTTAGAAACTGGAAACGATCAACACTGTTCTGTCAGTCAACTAACTGTTTAATTGTCTAAACATTTTGGGTCTACTTGTAGGCCTATAATTTTGTTGGGTAGTTTAATTTATAATAAAACATTGTATTTATAACATATACATATAACATATAAACTGTGTTTTTTGTGCACAAATCTTGATTTTGTAAAGTAACTAGTAACTAAAGTTGTCAGATGAATGTAGTGGAGTAAAAAGTACAATATTTCTCTCTGAAATGTAGCGGAGTAGAAGTAGAAAGTAGCATGAAAAGGAATGAGTGAAGTAAAGTACCTCAAATCTTCTTAAATACAGAACTTGAGTAAATGTACTTAGTTACATTCCACCAACTGGTCAAATGGTAAAATATATCAGAACTGGTGCTCTTTACTCCATTCCTGTGTCTGTGTTTTGGCGCCCCCTGCAGGAGAGCCAGAGTTCCGTTACGTTGCAGGGATGCATGGGAACGAAGTGCTGGGCCGAGAGCTTCTGCTCAATCTCATGCAGTACATGTGCCAAGAGTACAAGCGGGGCGACCAGCGCATCGTCCGCCTGGTCACAGAGACTCGCATCCACCTCCTGCCCTCCATGAACCCCGATGGATATGAGATGGCCTTTAAAAAGGTGCCTGGAAATGAGGGCTGCACAATGTATCGTCTTTTTTTTCTTTTTTATCATCATCGCAATATCCGCTGGCGCATTATACACATCGCGAAACTTTGCAACACATCGCGATAGACACTCAGAGATTTTCTGTGTTAGTTGAAAGAAAATATCATTTTTTTTAGTGGTGCCTTTTATGTTCAATCCAATTTGTTCAATAAAAGAAATTTGGAAAAGATTTCCTTTAATTTGTTTGAAATTCAACAAGCAGTTTGTTGTGTTTTGAGCAGAATACTGAAAGCAGCTGAACTGGCAACACTTTAATATCTCAAGTTATATCGTTATCGCCACATTGAACTATCTAAACGCGTATCGCACATTTTCCTCATGTCGTGCAGCCCTACTGGAAGTGCATTTAGTCCAGTTGTTGTTGTGTTGTTATGATGTTTCATCCCACTTTCTCTAATGTGCAGGGCTCAGAACTGGCAGGTTGGGCCTGGGGTCGTTACAGCTATGAAGGTATCGACATGAACCACAATTTTGCTGACCTAAACTCAGGGATGTGGTCCGCCATCGAGCTGGAGACAGACCGGTCCAAACTCATCAACCACTACTTCCCCATCCCTGAACAATACACCTCTGAGGAGGCCTTTGTAAGTTTTATATCTACACACACACACACACACACACCATTCTTCTTGCAGTATTTCTCTAATTCTCAAAATGAGGACTCTTCTCAGTGCAGTGCTTTCAGGTTTGATATTTAGGGTGACAGGAACATTTTGACGGCTTTGGCCCTTTTAACTTTCACTTGTTTCATTACAACTTTATGCAACAGGGTCTGTGAGAAAATCTGTCAACATTTGAGAAACACCAACAATATTAGCACTAATGCTAAGAAAGAAAGAAGACACTCATAGCTGATGGTCTAGTTTGTTTATGGCTTCCCAATTCCATTGAAAAACTACGTTTATTGTTGCTGCGTGTTGCATTAAAGCCACTGTGTGTATTTGAAAGTTATGATGACTGATGGCAGAGTGGTTATGGGAAGTTGTGTTGAGGCTTGCTGTTTATTCCAACCATAAATGCATCACCTATTATAAGAAAAAAAGTCAAATGGTAACGCTGCAAAAGGGAGATGGGAATAATGATAAAATAATAATTAGACATGGAAATATTGTTTCATATTGTTTATAGTTAAGGGAATACCCTCCTTCCAAGGCCCTCACATGTGTTTTCATTGACTCTGGCTGATAGACTTGATTAGACTAGGTTTAATCAGGCAAAGTGAGTGAAATCACCTGTGTGGGTGTACTATGGCTGCCTAGGGCCTTTCAGAGGCAAAGATGATTTAAATATTCAGCAATTCCCCTTCCGTTTGGACCACACATATCCATGAGACTTTGACATCATATGTGTGGCTAACTTGTGGGGTATACTAATTTTGAACACTTAAAAAAACATTATTGTATATTTGTTAAAATGATTAAATGCTCAAATGCAACTCTAAATTACAGCAGTAAATACTCATTTATATCTGAATATGGATGGAATGTAAAACACAGGAATAGCTATGATAAGAAAATACTGGGGGCAGACTCAGGTCTAGGTGGAGAGGTTATATCTCCACCCTGGCCTGGGAACGCTGTCAGAGCTGGTTAAGGTGCCCCAGGAAAGGGAAGCTTTGGGTCCAATGCTGTCTTTTCCTGGTTTAAAAGGCTGCATTACAGTAGAGTGATGTCATTTTCTGAATTTACCAGACTATTCTAGCTGTTCTATTATACGCCTTTACCCACATAGTTATTTTATCAACATTACTGATGATTATTTATCTAAAATATCTTTGTGTGCATATTTAGTGAAAGCACCAATTGTCAACCCTACAATATCGCCACAATATCGACATTGAGGTATTTGGTTACAAATATCGGGATATTAGATTTTCTCTATATCGCCCAGCTCTCATGGATTGTTAGAAAAGTTATGCTTGCTATAATCTTTGCTTCGTTTTAGTGTTAAACTATTTGCATGAAGTCTGTGTGCAACTATTTCTGTTCTCATGAGATAATCATGAGAGCCACTGACCTTGTGAAAAGCACAGAATGCCCCTG
Source organism: Perca flavescens (assembly GCF_004354835.1). NCBI lineage: Eukaryota > Metazoa > Chordata > Actinopteri > Perciformes > Percidae > Perca > Perca flavescens. Next base: position 6,350,716 of record NC_041340.1, on the reverse strand, counting down.
AGGGCAGAGCACATGTGGAGGAGATGTGGGGCCTGACCAGAGATAAGAAGACAGTTTTTCTTTTGTAATATTACTCCCTCTTGCTTATAAAAGGCTGCTGCTGAAGACTATCATTAGTCATTTTCTGTACTCATGCTGTAAACTGACTCTACTTACAAGTAATAACGAACTTTTGAGAGAACTCCAGTGATTTTGTCCATTCTTTGATAAATAATTATCCTAACAATGGATGGATGGATGGAGAAAATGCATTGTCTGACTGAAGCTAGTGGTATAACGTCTTCCACTGCTTATTGATCTGTTGTGATGAAAACGTCAGACGCGTGTCTAAAACTGCAAATCTACAAAACCGCAAATGTGCAATATGTGTAGAAACTGTGAGTGGAGTCTATCCTCTGACTGGATCTCCCGCTCCGACATCAGGTGGCGTCAGAGACCCGAGCTGTCATCAACTGGATGCAGAACATCCCATTTGTTCTCAGCGCTAACCTCCATGGCGGGGAGCTGGTGGTCGTCTACCCGTTCGACATGACCCGGGACTGGGCACCTCACGAGCACACGCCCACCGCTGATGAGAGCTTCTTCCGCTGGTTGGCCACAGTGTACGCCAGCACCAATCAGGTCAAACCCCCACTCCTCCTGTCACTTCCTGCTCTCATTCTTAACCCTTGTGTGGTCTTCCTGTCGATCATGCACGCACGCTGTAAAGCTTAAAACATAACTTACCACCCAGTTCTGTATTACACCTTCTAGCCAACTTCATTCCAACTTATTCCCACTAGTTTTACACTTATGTTTGGAATTCATGGTCAACGAACCTCATTTTGGTGAAATTATGCCTCATTTTTGAGTTAAAAAAGCACTAAGTTATCCATTATTTTGACTAATTAAAATCAGAGAAATATTTGTTGATGGATTATCACATACTTCAACAGATTTAGTCAGCATAAACCATTTCATTATTTTTAATGGCCGCAAATAATCACATCTGTGGTCTGGGAAGAAAATGGATTCTATTAAATTAAATAAAACACCCAAAATTCATTTATTTAAGAATGTTGTATGGAACCATCCATGTTATTTTGGGCAATTTGGTTAAAAGAAACCCATATTTATATTTATATATATATATATATATATATATATATATATATATATATATATATATATATATATATATATATATATATGTGTATATATAAGTTTTGAATAATGGTCAAATTTGACCTGAGGACAACATGAGAAATTAAGCATCTCAGAAAACATCACTATAGACTAAACATGTTCCTGTATCATATATATATATATATATATATATATATATATATATATATATATATATATATATCTATCTATCTATCTATCTATCTATCTATCTATCTATCTATCTATCCAGGTGATGTCCAACCCGGACCGGCGGCCCTGCCACAACAAGGACTTCATTAGATACAACAACATCATCAATGGAGCTGCATGGCACAACGTACCAGGAAGTAAGAATGTGTGTTTTTCACAAGTAAACTTATGTGTTAGTTATTATATTTATATGTATGGTAGAGTTTGGTTTGCAGTCCATAATCAGGTGAGATTTGGGTCTGCAGGTGCACTCTAATTTGATCTGCCAAGGTTATTTATTAGTTTTGAGCTTTTGGGAATAATTCACACTCTACGTGTTATCTATGAAGTCATAGTCTCGCTTTGCCGGACCTTCCTCCACAATGCTGCGGAGGAGGGTGTGGCTAGTCCAAACACAGCATAAAAGTAGTTTTAGTTGTGCAACAGAAAACTCCAATTGGACAGATAGTCTAGCTAGCTGTCTGGATTTACCCTGCAGAGATCTGAGGAGCAGTTAACCATAGTCCTCAGAAATCCACCAGGAGTATGAGTATGAATTATATCACAAAGGAAGACCAAGGCAACGGATATCCGGCCTAAATGAGTAAAATCCGTAGGAATTTCCGCAACAGAGTAATCCTGGAAGTGGAACGTCGAGGATATAGACTAGATGAAGTCATAAAAGTTAGCCACAAGGTTTGACTGAAGCAAAAGTTGAGGTTTGTTGTTGCAATTTAATAAAAACAGCTCAACAAAATGGCAGTGGATATTGGTGTGACAGAAAGTAACAGATTAAAGTCTAAAATGAGGTTACTTAGTAAGAAATTGAACACAACTTAACTTAAAGTGTTCATATTATGCTCATTTTCAGCTTTATAATTGTATTTAGAGGTTGTACCAGAATAGGTTTACGTGGTTTAATTTTCAAAAACACCATATTTTTGTTGTACTGCACATTGCTGCAGCTCCTCTTTTCAGCCTGTGTGTTGAGCTCTCTGTTTTAGCTATAGAGTGAGACATCACACTTCTGTTCCATCTTGTTGGGAGTTGCACATGCTCAGTACCTACACTGTAAAAAAAAAAGTTATTTCACTGGAATTCACTGTATAATTTTACAGATTTATTTCCGTTTTTTTCCACATTAAGTGTTAATGCCATAAAAATACAGAAAAATACTTTTATTTTTTAAAAAAAACATTAAATTACGGTTTTAGTCTGTAAATTGATATAATGAGATAATATAGTTGTTTAACAGGATAATTCCATTGCTTTATGGTCTTGAAAGTTAAATTACATTGAATTTTATGTAAAAAGACAAAAAAAAAAACATAATTTTACGGTGTGTAAAATTGAGGCAACTTTCTATTTTTTTACAGTTAAACCTTAAATTTAATGTAAAAAATAGTTAAAAAAACAATCGTTAAAAAACGGTAAAAAGTCTGGCAGCCAAAGTTGCCAAACACTTACCGTGAAATGACAGTAAAAAACCTTATGTTATTCTACAAAGAATTTCTTTTTAAAATACAGATATTTACTGTACATTTTCTGTATTTTCACAGTCCAACTACTGTAGAATTAAAAAGAATTTTAATCAAAAAACATATTTAGAATGTCAAACAAATGTATAAATATGTACAAACACTGAAAAATATAGCAAAATACCTTAAAATTACATAATTTAAATGAAAACTGCTGTTTTCATACGGTTTTCTTTGGTAAATTCACAAGATTATCCAATCCATCCACAATAACTCCCTGTTAAAGTACAGATTTCTGGATGTAAAACACACAAAAATCATGTCAAATTAATGTAAAAGTACCCTATTTGACAGCCCATTAATAGTATCTTAAAAGCTTTAGGCATTTATTTTACATGATTATCCAACCAATTTACAGTAAATTCTTGTTTAATTCTGGTTTTCTACTGTACAAAAAACCATATGTGATAACAACTTAAAGAACCATTATTTTATAGTCATTACTTTATATAAATTATTTATTAGCAATTACAATCAACTCTTCAATATGTCTACAGGCTTTTCCCCGTAAATGTATAAGGGTTTACTTTATAAACAATATTGTATAGTGTTAAAAAGAAACTATCTAATATAGTGTACTTTAATCATTAATATATTAGGTTTACTTTAAACAAACAATACTTTATATATATATATAGTTTGACGTTATATATATATATGTATGTATATATATATATATATATATATATATATATTAGGGCTGTCAATCGATTAAAAAAAATTAACCTAATTAATTGCACAATTTGCTGTAATTAATCGCAATTAATCGCTTTTTAAATTGAGACTGAAGCTTATAATAATGGATATTTAAATGCTAAATCATTTAACTTTGCAAATATGAAGAAAAAAACAAACAAGGAAAGGTTCTGCTAAGTTCAGAATGTTTAATATCTTTCAGAACAACAGCAGCAACAATTTGGCTTATTTAGTCCTGCTGAAGGCTGCTGGAAACGGCTAGAAACTGTCTGACTTGAGAGCAGATTTTTGTCACCGTCCCCGGCTGCTGTCGCCTGCTCTCGTCTACTTTACAGGCGAGGTGCAGTTCATCTCCAACGAGCCAAGAGTTCAGTCGCCGGCAGGGCAGTCGGGACTCACCCGGAAATGGCGAGCGGAGTGAGGTGACTAGAGTCTCTCAAAATCTGACGAAAATCTTCTAAACTGACCTTTGTTGAGCTGAAATGAAGACAGATTCAGCATCTGCACGGCCTATTTCTCACTTAAAATGTTTTCAGAAATATGTTTCAGTGAACTATCTTAGTACAATATGAGATCGTATTCTGAACGGCCGCCATGACAGTCTGGCTCTCAATATCCGGAGAAAATAAACCCATGTGACGCGTTCGTCCAATCAGCTGCCGGTTTTCATTACTTGGGCAACAATACAGAGTAGCGCCGCCTGGTGTTATGGAGACATATTACGTTTCTCAGCCGCCACGTGAAGTAAACAAACACAGCTCGTTAATTTCGTTACTTTTTTTTAACGAGTTAAATATAAAAAAATTAACGCAAAAATTAACGTGTTAATTTTGACAGCCCTAATATATATATTTACAATTAACTATCCAATATATGCATCAGAGACTCGTAAATATTGGTATAATGTAGGGTCCATTTTAGCTTATGCAATGTGGTCTCATACATACTGTGTGTTAGTGTTTTAATCGCTGTCAAACATCATCATGTCCAGTATCTCTTAATGCAAGTCTACTAAATTCTAGCCATAGAGTAGGACTTGTATTTAGCTTTGCAGTTATTTGAAGAAGGGTTAACAGAGGTACTGAAAAAGGTAGGACCAGCCATACCTGTTTAATGCATTGAATGAGGCTGACATGAACCCTCACTGCATGGCCTCAACAACTCCACAGCAAAACCCTACAAGCAATTGTTCTCAATTATAGTTGGACCAATGTAATTATATAAGAAACTACATTACTGTAATATTTTGCAAGCATATTTATGGTAATACAAACACTAAAACAACTTGGCAGCACACAAGCTTTAAAAACTGTACTGTACCAAATCACCACTGGGGCCAATGCGGACAAAGATGCTGTATTTAGATCTGTCTTTGTAAAAAATAAACATTCTTTCACTTAAATATTTGTGGAAACCAAGCCATAGCTTCAGTTATGGGAATGCATAAGAGACAAGAGTCAACCTAAACTACAAGCCTTGGATGTACATGATGTCTATTTTAGTCCAAGTCGGTGATATGCTCATCACTATATAATCATGTTTTGGTCTGGCGAATTAGTTGACAAAAGAATCATGCAGCCCCAGTTCACATCACATAGGCCCACAACCCTATAGGCCTACAGGATGACAGTACAATACACAGAGAGCCAGGCAGCCTTCAGCCTGGGTAAGCCTACATCTTCACCATCCTAATATTTTAGGGGGCATCTGATGTTCTTGCCTCATTTCACTTCCGTGGAGGCCATGGGCCTATTTCAGATTCATGGCCCAACATCTTTTTCCATTGACTGCTTACTGATGTCTGTGGTGATGTCTTATACTGTGTCCACTCTGGCTTTTGATGTTTGTTCCTGTCTATGTCATACAAACAGCTCAGAGCATGAGCTTCCCTCTTATGTCAGGTATAATGTACGGTATCTTAAATGCCTCACCAAGACCTTGGTGATCTGACCACCCCTGCCTCTGAAATTACACTACAATTTCCATTGAATTGCAATGGTTACACAGGCATTGATGCACATATTGGGTAATGTGTGTTTAATTTGTAACAAATGGATTGCCTGTGCCACAGCTATGCTACACTTTTATAAGGGGTGATAAATCAATATTAATGCACACCAATACCTCAAATATGTACCTGCTTGCCTAACTTGCACACCACCTAACCTAACTTGTTCCGCTAGTTCCAACCCTCATACAGTTTAATTCAACCCTGCGTTTATACGCCACAACAGACACAACAGAGCCATTCGTGTAATGTCAGATGTTGCTTGATATGGTTCTATACCTGTAATTTAATTTAACAATAAAGGAATCTTGAATTGTGTGCGGCTACCCATTTAAAGTGTGTCCCCTCTTATGAAAGCCATGCCTACCGACAAACCGTATGGACATCTGCAACATTATGCTTATTTGAGAAATGATCTGTGATTTAATTTCAAAACTGAAGGAGTAGGCTTTTCATAAAAGGCTGTTATGAATGTCATGAAAATAAGCAATTCAGAAATTTTGGGAAGTTTTTACGGTTTTTCCCAATTCCCCACTCAGAAACTAATATGCAGACCTCTTTTTTATGTATTTGGTGTACTTCAAATAGAATATGTAGCTAAGTTAAAATTGTTGTTAAAACAATTTTCTCTTAATATTAAGACCCAAAGTGAGTCACAGTGTTCAACAAAATGCAAGGTCATTGTGTAGTCTACTGCTCCCTCAAATCATTTTGCCTCTCCCCACTTTCTACAGGTCAAAGGGAACAAAGAGTTTTTCATGGGCTGAGGTAATATACGGTGAATAAAGACAGAGAGGACACAGTATGAATAAAGCTTTACATTGGTGTGGTATATATATATATATATATATATATATATATTTTTTTTTTTTTTTTTTGTATTTAGCAATACATGCAATGTGTGAATGACTGGGAAGGGATGCTAGGGCTCAACAGTTTAACCAAGGCTTCTAGAATCAACGTGAACATTGATAATCTGGACGTGAAGCGATGACCTTAAAATGGTTGATTAAAAGGAAATGTAAACAGAAATTGTCTATTTAGTCTATGTGCTTCAGATATCAAGAAAGTGCGCGCAGATTCAAATAATTGAATGTTGCACAATCATTGGATGAATCATACCGGGCAGAGACGACCTTGACCAATAATATTGTTTGACTTCATGTGGGGGCTGTGCTAACGTCAAAGTCGTCTCGATGCAGAGACAGTGTGGATAATAACGTATTGCAGGAGTTAGGACTTTTCCACGGTGATTCACATTCAGCTTTCACTTAAGGTAAAGTAATACTTTTCTTTTTATTTACATGCAGTTTCCTCACGAGATATCAACTGGACACGAGTTAAGATAACACTTGCATACGTTTCACAATTTTAAAATATCAGCAGGGATAACGTTAGCATTTGCCGTTTATGTGCCTACATAAGACTCTCCTTATGTAATTTTAGCCTTGAATGGGAACCATGCATCAATCATAATGTTAGCTAGCTAGCTAAATATAAAACAGTTAACTAGCTAGCTACATTATATTTGTCAGTTGACTAACACTAACGTTAATTTAGTAACGTCAACATTCCATGTTTAACTTAAGTTCCTATTTCCTCGTGCAAACACGGACCTTAGACAGGTGGCAGTTAATTTAGTAGCTAACGTTAACTTGCTAAGTACGTAAGGTTAGTAGTAGACCGTTTTGCAGGTCAGCTTGATTAGTGGGAACTAACTAGTAATTGAGGAAACGTTATAACGCTCCGTTGCTCCTAACGCTAGGTAGTTAACATCACTGTTTATAACCGGAAAACCGCCGTTTAACGTTACCAGGTTATGCCTCAATTTTCAATATGCTATCTATCTTAGCTGACTAACTTCACGTTGGTTCTACTTTTATGAACAGTGAACCACACATTGTAATTAACAATTTACCCCTGCTTCATTTAAAATTTACAAGTGTAACAAGTTACAACATGACATTAAACGGAGACTCTGCTTTCTGGACCACAACATCGTAATGTGAATGTGATCGATTTTCACTCATGATTCAGTGTGTCCAAATTAACATTATTATTCTGTCCAACAGTCATTCTGTCTTTCCATTCTCGCTTTCCACATAAAAATAAATGGACAGGGAATTGAACAAACTGAGAAATAAGATATACTGTAGGCTACCTGCTCTTTTTATAAGTGTTTCTCCCTCCAGACAATTGCACTTAGTCTGTAATGAAATATGTATTTTAAGTTTCATTTTTGCTGTAAATCTAAATAAATAAATAGCTGGTGGTCAGTGCTGGGAAACATCCACAAATAAATCTGAAAAAATGTATAGTACTATTACAGTCATTTATAAATCTCACCCTAATTCTTTAATCCCTGTTTAGGCAAGATGGAAGAAAGGAGGATACCAAGATAAGAAGATACAGAAAGCTAAAGTAAATAGATGTTCACCATTCAGTATCACACGTTATCATCTGTACCATACCACATCTTTCTCACCCATGTTATGGCTCTCATTCTGTGTTCAGTTTGACAAGGGTCAACAGACCAGACAGCTCTACCACAGCCATCCTGAGAACCTGCTTTACGGTCTGAATAGCCTGGGTGAAGACTCATGCATCAGATGGCTGAGAAAAGGATAGACCAGAGCAAGCGGGAGCCCAGCAGAGGCTAAGGAGGCAGCAAAGGAGTTCACAAACCCACATACAGCTGAAGGAGGTACCGAATGACATGTGGGGTCCATTTCAGAAAGCAGGTTTAGTGAAAACCCTGAGTTTGCTAACCCTGAGATGAGGGTAATTCTGGGTTTTCCGTTTCAGAAAGAGAGGTAACTTAACCTCGGACTCTGTGAACCTAGCCTGGTCGGGAGCAGGTTTTCTCCTTTCAGTCTCCTCCCTCTGACACAGTGCTCTTTTATTTCATCATTCATTTATCAGTCTTAATCAAGCGCATTTTAGCACACAGTTTGTTACCTGCATGAATAAAAAAACAGGGTTGGTTTATTAACCATGTTAGGCAGACTATGAAACGTTTTTTTTTCTCGAACATGGCATTTCCTTTTGTCGATGATCCCGTTGATGAAGAAGCTGTATTACTTCACAGGGAGTTAAACATATGTCTGGAGATGATATTGAAACCCCGACATTTTAATTTTTAGATATCTTCCTATTTGAGCGCTATCATTTTTCTTCCCAGTCTATCAGTTATGTAGCCTACCTAACTTTAGCCATCCTTGTATCACTAACGTCTCCCATCGTTGACATGCCCTACATCCCAGCACATTTTTTGTGTTACATTTATTTATTTTTTTTTAAACTCAGTTTCCCATCTCAGGGTAAATCAACTCAGATATCAGGGTTAAACTCAGAGTTTGTTAAACCTCCTTCCTGAAACGGGCCCCTGCATTGTTAACGGCTGCTTTACCTGGTCTGTGCTTGTAAACAGAAACAAAAAAACAACCAAGAGGTTACACCCCTTTTTGTTGGTACAGCCTTACTTGGGTCTAAACACAGTGACTTGGGACTTGTTCAAGACGGTGAAGGTTAAGACTTGTGACTTACACATGTGTGACTTAAGACAGTTACACACCAGGGGCGTGACGAATAAGCGACGCCAATATGCAAAATAATTGGCTGTGAATATTTCACATCAAAACTATTCACACCAACAGCGGTGCAAATTTTCCACAGTTTTCAATAAAGGTTTTGGATATTTGTGCCAGCTCATCCACCATATCAGTCGGACAGATGCTGAAGATAGAAAGAAACTGACGAAAGATGTGATGTGAGCGCACAAGAAAGAGAGAGCAGTCGGAGCAGAGGAGAGTTAACGATCAGTGGTGAAGATATGAAGTGATTGTACAGCAGCTAGATTCTGCAGTTTGAGAACAAATAAATGTAGCAGCTCCTCACAATCCCCAAAAGGTGTCCTGTCTGGTTTCCAGACTGCTGAGTGGAGGGACGGAGGTTAGCTTTGGGTACGTCCCAGGAAAAGCTGTAACACTAAGCAAATGTAAGCTATTTATTGAGTTTCCTCCAACTCTAATTGAGTATACAGTTAATACTCAATTGAATTCCCTCTGCAAAACAGTGTAGTATATGTCTCGGGCTTATTGTGAAAGAATGTGCTGCCTTTGTAAAGGTTGAAAGGAGTAATAAAGTTAGCTGACGTACAGTCTGTAGTTCAGACAGCAGCCTCTGTGTTGTTGTTTGGTGATCCTCATAAGTGAACACTACTTGTGACAAAAACAACAGTTCAAAAAAATATATTGACATGCGAAATAATCGCAGGGAAAAAACGTCCCTGGTGTGCCACAGCCTTTAATCTCACCTCTGATATTTTTGATTAAGAGCTACTCTCCTACAAAGCCACAAACCAGAAATGTAAGACTCAAACTATGATGTCATCGGGTTACTAAGCTGCTTCATAGACAATGAATGTGAAACTAATTTTGTAGAATAAAAAAAAAACCAAATGAGGTTTATTCTATGTTAGCGTTTCATTTCTGAAACAGAAAATCTACCCGTTACCTCCGAACATCCCCCTGGATGTTCTCATTGTCATCTTTAAAATCTTTCTCAATTCATTGTTTTTGAAAAAGCTCCTGACATTATATCAGATGACATCACAAATTTGAGTTTTTGGATTTTGGATTTTTTTAATGTTTACTGACATTTTGAACACACATGTATGAATTCCCAAAGTGCCCATAGTTCCCCTTTTGCTATAATGTAATGTACCAGACAGTTTTTGCTCCCATAAGTTTATTCATATGTGAACTTTAAGGATAGCACTGTTTAAATGCTATTGAATTTATCTGTAAAACAAACTACTTCCTGGTTATGATACATAATAAAATCTCATACATCTCAAATAGAGATCTGTAGTGAATGGATTGGACAATGCTGTAAAATGTCAGCAGAAAAATGTATATATTTATTGCGTGTAAAAGTAGTTGATGTAAATGCACTTTTACATAGCCCTTTTGGTTTTTGTACGTTCCAAACCCCATTTACTAATGAGGAAATTGTGAACATATATTTGATAGTAATAGTAATTACTGTCAAATAATGTTTATGTAAATCCCATGCACTTATAACAAAAGTCTGTAGATATATTGGTGTTGCTTGTTATTACTGTCAAAGTTTATATAAAATAAACATGTATGTGCATATAATGGAGAGTTGCTTGTTATTACTGTCAAAAAATGTTTATATAAAGTAAACTCCCTACTTCAATGAGGAAAAGTTGAAGTGTAGCTATACCAGATAGTTGCTTTTAAATTACTATAAAACAATGTAATATAAAGAAACTTCATATATTAATAGTAAAAGTATGTATATATATATATTGGATAGTTCCATGTAATTACTATAAAGAACAGTTTATATAAAGTAAAACCCCATACAATAATGAGGTACAGTCTGTTGATATATTGGATAGTTGCTTATTACTGTCAAATAATGTTTATATAAAGTGAACACCCATACAATAATGGTAAAACTATGTGTATATATTGGATATTTGCTTTTCATAACTAAAAAAAGAATGTTTATATAAAGTAAACCTCATATATTAATTGTAAAGGTATGTAAATATATTGGAGAGTTGCCTTTTATAACTATAAATGAATGTTTATTTAAAGTAAACAACATGCATTAATGGTAAAAGTATGTAAATATATTGGAGAGTTGCCTTCTATAACTATAAATGAATGTTTATTTAAAGTAAACAACATGCATTAATGGTAAAAGTATGTAAATATATTGGAGAGTTGCCTTCTATAACTATAAATGAATGTTTATTTAAAGTAAACAACATACATTAATGGTAAAAGTATGTAGATATATTGGAAAGTTGCTTGTAAATACTCCCAAATATTGTTTATATAAAATACTGACTATTATTACAATGTTTCTGGAAAGTATTATCCCATTATCTTCTCTTTTTTGTACAGTAAAAAAACAGTATTAAACAGGAATTTACCGTGAATAGATTGGATAATCATAAAATAAACGCCTAAAGGAGGGTATTTGAAAGTCATTTTACATCATTTTTGTGTTTTACATCCAGAAATCTGTACTTTAACAGGGAGTTCTTGTGGATGGATTGGATAAGCTTGTGAATTTACCAAAGAAAACCGTATGAAAACAGCAGTTTTCATTTAAATTATGTAATTTTAAGATATTTTTGCAATATTTTTTAGTTTTGATAAAGATTTATACATTTGTTTAACATTCTAGAAATGTTTTATAACAAGAATTTGTTTTAATTCTACAATAGTGAGACTGTAAAAATACGGAAAATATTTACAGGAGATTGCTGTATTTAAAAAAAGAATTTTCCTGTAAAATAATATAAGGTTTTTTACTGTAATTTGACGGTAAGTGTTTGGCAACTTTGCTGCCAGACTTTTTACCGTTTTTCTACGTGTTTTTTTTTTTTTTTTTTTTTTTACAGTGTAGGTAAGGACTACTAGCCAGTCAGAAGCCGAGTATGAGGGCGTGCCCTGACAGTAGCTAGGTAAGGACTACTAGCCAGTCAGAAGCAGAGTATGAGGGCGTGCCATGACAGTACCTAGGTAAGGACTACTAGCCAGTCAGAAGCAGAGTATGAGGGAGTGCCACGCTAGCAGCTAGGCGAGCATTATAACGTGTGTTACAAAGTAACGCCCGTTGGTCTCTGAAGTAAAGGCTGGACTACAACAGAGCTGTTTGGAGCAGTTTGTGAACAGTGTTTTCTGTTGGAGATGGTAAGTCCTTTGGGTGGACTTTGGGCTTTTTCACTTTGTAAACCTATAACTTGCACAAAAAAATTATATAACACAAGAAAGGAAAGGGGAAAAAGCATAATATGAGCACTTTAACAGAAAATATACATTTCTGCGTTTTTTTCTTTCCTTGCAGGTATGAATGATTTCAGCTACCTGCACACCAACTGTTTCGAGGTGACGGTGGAGTTGTCCTGTGATAAATTCCCTCACGCCAGCGAGCTCCCCATCGAGTGGGAGAACAACAGAGAATCTCTGCTGGTTTACATGGAGCAGGTCTGCTTTGGTCGAGTTCTGCTAACATGTTCTTCAGTTGCTCTCCCTTAATCTTTGTTACTTTAATATCCCTTTTTAATATCCCTCTCCTTATTTATTTTTCTTAAGTCAGATGAACATCCCTGAGATTTTAGATCTGATAGCAAAAATTAGAATAGAACTTACATATAACATTGTATACCGTATATGTTTTATATACAGTACAAATAAAACTGTACTGTCTCTCTTTTGTTTTAGGTCCACCGTGGAATAAAGGGGGTGGTGCGAGACAAAGACACAGAGGCTGGCATAGCAGATGCCATCATTAAAGTCGATGACATCGATCATCATATCAGATCAGGTACGGTCTTACATCAGATATTTATTAAATCAAGCCCTGTGGCTGGAAAACAAAAACGGTACATAACTAATATATTTAAATGTATTATATATGTTATACTTTACTCAACTGTCATCCAAAATAAACTGAAGTAAATAAATAAAGTAAATCAAACTATTACAAAACATTGTCCTTAAAGCAAATGTAATTCCTGTGGAGTAGCCTCTTTTTTTAATAACATTTTTTATTTCTTATTTTAATTTTTTTTAATTAAAGTTACTTCTTTATATATATATATATATATATATATATACAGTATATATATATATATATATATATATATATATAGATTGGAGAGGGTAAAACATATAAAGAAGTGCAAAAAACTAGGCTGCTCAGCCAAAATGATTTCAAATGCCTTGAAATGGCATCCAAAGCCTGAACGACATGGGAAAAAACGGTCAACTACCATTCGAATGGATCGAAGAATAGCCAAAATGGCAAAGGCTCAACTAATGATCAGACTTAAAGTTACCTGTGAGTACTGTTACGATCAGAAGAAGGCTGGCTATGTGAAGCAAAGCTATCAGCTAGAAGCCCCCGTAAAGTCCTATTGCTGAAAAAAAAGACATGTACTGAATAGGTTGAAATTTGCCAAAGGACACATTGACTGGCCAAAGGAGAATTCTGTGGACTGATGAGAGCAAAATTGTTCTTTTTGGGTCTAGGGGCCGCAGACAGTTTGCCCGACGACCCCCATGCACTGAATTCAAGCCACAGTACTGTGAAGACAGTAAAGCATGGTGGTGCAAAAACCATGTTATGGGGATGTTTCTCATACTATGGTGTTTGGCCTATTTATTGCATACCAGGGATCATGGATCAGTTTCAATACATCAAAATACTTGAAGAGGTCAGATTATCTTATGCTGAAGAGGAAATGCCTTTGAAATGGGTCTTTCAACAAGACAATGACCCAAAACACACCAGTAAGCGAGCAAAGTCTTGGTTCCAGATGAACAAGATTGATGTTATGGAGTGGCCAGCCCAATCCCCAGACCTCAATCCCATAGGTGACATCAAAAATGCTGTTTCTGAGGCAAAACCCAATAATCCAGTGCAATCGTCCTGGGCTGGAATCCCTGTTCACAGGTGCCAGAAGTTGGTCGACTCCATGCAACACAGATGCAAAACAGTTCTCAGAAATAATGGTTATGCAACTAAATATTAGTGCGGTGATTCAAAGTAAAGCAAACCCTTGAGACATTTTTCAATTTTTAAATGTTTGAGTTTGTAAAGAAAAATGCAAATACTGCTATTTTTTTTAACAGCCTAATATTCCTTTTTCTTCAATTCTGTAAAGGTATAACACAAACTTAATCAATTTTGGTCATGTTTTGATTTGGAATTGAATGTGCAGTGTTCCCACTGCATTTATATTATGGAATTAAAAAGCTATTCTAAGGATTTTGAGCATTATTCACTTTTTTTAAACACACTGCTATTATTTCGAACACAACCGTATATAATAAAAGATCGATTCTTGGCGTCTGTGTATCGATACAGTATTGCCACGGAAAATATTGCGATACTATGCTGTATCGATTTTCCCCCGCACCCCTAGTATTGTAGTAATACGTTGAATAAAGTGCCTTAAGGCCAAGGAAAAACTTTACACTTTTTTCAACATTTTGTTGTGCTTTTTTGACACTTGTCCCGAAGTTTCAACTTCTGCTGTCTTTCCTTTCTCCAGTTACCGATGGAGACTACTGGCGGCTGCTGAATCCCGGTGAGTACCAGGTGACTGTCAGCGCAGAGGGCTACTTCCCCTCCTCCCGCACCTGCCAGGTCATGTACGACCACTACCCGACAATCTGTGACTTCCGCCTCACCAAGATGCCCAAACAGAGGCTAAAAGACATTTTGGCGAGGGGAGGGAAACTCCCCAAGGACCTGCAGCTCCGGCTGCGACAACTACGCCTGCGCAAGCTCCGCGTCACCACCAAGGCCATCAACCAGAGGCGCAACGCTACCAAACGGGCAAAGAGGATGTGATGATTGAAGATAATATCAGAACAAAGCTGGACTTGGTTCAGTTCACTTTGGGTTCAGAGACACCCATCTTCACTGGATTCATGTCACTTCATGATTTAAAAAGAAATTGCTGTTACCTTGCTTCTTTTTCAGCAACATGCAGTTTTACACCTGAGAAATTAGGTTTCATCTTCTGCTGTGGAGCAGCAGAGCAACTGAGGGAACAGTTCCTCGCTTAAGGTCACATTTATACAACAGTGATGCGGTAGCTCATTGGATTTGAAATAAAGGACTATGAGGGTAAAGTGTGACTTTTTAGCTTTCAAAGTGTTCACACCCAGTGTAGGAAATGTGTACTTTTTATATGCAGCACAGCAGGAAAATGACAGGGCTACAGTTTCTACATATTAACAGAATCCTAATATAAATTAAAGGACAAATCCGGGATATGTTTTTATGCTAATTGAATGTGACCTTTAACAAGGCTCAAAATAGCACCACACTTCCACGGTCTACACGTAGGGACCCTCATTATGCTACCGTGGAAGTGTGGTGCTATTTTGAGCCTTGTTAGTGGTATAGAAATAGAGATTTCTTTTTACTTTACCAGTGCCCCGACGACTAGCGTTATAAGCTAATTAGCGGTTTGCACTAAAACTGGTCACATTAGATTAGCATGAAAACAATCTCAGAGAACGGTCGACTTGGTACACACGTGTTATTAACCTCTAGGTTCATTTCTCCTTTAACCATTTTAAAATCATATCCACTGTGCAGGAATACAGAGCCAAAACAACGATAAATGTGTCATCGTCTAAATACCCGTATGATTGTTAAATGATGGTGCAGAAAGAGGCCCTCGCCTCTTTTGATTGATACTAAAACCTGTTCACCTAAATCATAAAAAACAATTTTTTTTTTAATCAAACTGTTTAAATTCTGGAAATACCTGGATGCAATATCATGTGGTTTCATTTCTGAACTCCAGAGAATTAACACATTTGGTAAGAGGACTGAACTGAATCTTTATTACATAATTACCATTTATTTGACTTTACAGTTAAAAAAAAAATTAAAAACTACTAATTTACATAAGAATAGCCAGCTTCCACTTGACTCCGTTTCTCATTTTTGGTGGCATCATGACCTCAGCAGCTACAAAGAAGAAAAAAAAAACAAAACACAAACGTTAAAAACAGACAAATTACTTTGAACGGAGAAATGATGGTGCCTAGATGTTACAACCAACTCCTTTCTGAGTGTGTGCTCATGTATGGCACAGATCAGATGTGCATCCAAAAAATGAAGTTCAAACAGCGACGTGAGATAATGAGATATAATGTAAACATTCTTTAACAATACACGTTCTGCTGACCTTGTGAGGCTGCAGGTCTCTGCTGCTGCTGGAAAGAAGCCATGATGCTGTTTGCAGTCGAGTTTGGCCCAGTGAGCTGAAAAGCCAGAATGAGTTCACACGTTACATTAAAAATAAAAATATTTAAAACTAAAAAAAATAATATTAACAATACTGCATTCTCCTTGCTCACAAAGACACATAATGGATGTAGGCCCATGTCTTGACTCTTAATCTTTTATTTGGTTGCTTTATGTTTTAATGCATTTCATTTTCTTATTCAAAAAGAACCTTGGCTGTGTGCGCCCCCATTCACAAATGGCTCAGTCCTTGGCACAGCTGCCATGGCATCGCTTTTCCAACCTGTGGCCCTTTTGCTGCATGTTGTCCCCCACCCTCTCTCTCTCCCCATTTCCTATTCACAGCTGTCCTGTCTAATAAAAGCCTAAAATGCCTTAGAAAAAGATTAATCTCGCAGACAGACTCCTATCTAATTTTACTCATTTGACACTTCAAATCAGCGTTAAACCAATCATAGCAACAGACCTAAAATTTTATCATAACAAGTGTTATGGAAATGTGGTATAATATTTACCGGAGCTTGACTGTTCTGCAGGCCCTCAGGCCACACCTCAGGAACAGCTGCCTCCATCGTCTGCAGAGCGTCTTCGTAGACCAGCTGCAGCTTCTCCGCCTGTTTGTCAAACTGGAACAGCACCAGGGCCTTCAGCGCGCTGTGCACTTCCTCTGCAGGAAAGAGAATTAAATGCTTTTGTCCAGGTCTTGAAAATGCTGATTAAAATGCTTCTCCAGAATAAGACCACATTTCCCATCATCCCGAGCTGCTCCCTGCCATTTTACTGCTATTTCTGTACTCACACCACAGAATTGAACAATAATTTCAACAAGCAGACACAACCTAATCTCACTCTGCCAAACCAAACACTGATAATTTTAAAAAATAATAATAGAAAGAAAAAAATGAAGTAAATATAAATGATGAGGAGCCTTTAAGGGTCGGTACCTCTCATCTTGTCCACAGTAGTGAGGATCTCACCCAGAGCGTACATCAGTGCTCTGTCTTCCATCGGGCTTCCCTCCTTCAGACTCAACTTTTTCCTCTCGGCTTTCCGACGGTTCTTTGACGACCTCCTGCAGGCAGAACATTGAACCAGCGCCCGAAATGTTAATTATTTTAAACATGGAACTTTACAAAATGTGGAAAACACCACAATCTGACAACAGTGTTTTTTTAGATGTGTGTGTGTGTGTGTGTGTGTGTGTGTTTTGTCTTACGAGGAGATGCGGGAGTTACTGTGAGAGTATTTGGAGCCGGTCATCACACTGCTGGCTTCAGAATAAAGCTCCGCATCAGGACAGTCCGGACCGTCCTCATCTGATGAAGAACACAGAGCGTTACAGCAAATTTCAGTTTTAAATCATGATTTCAACTGCAGAATATAATCAGAAAATATATTGTATATTTAATTCATTTCTTAATTCTTTCATTTATGGCTTCCCTCTTGACCTTGTATGCAGTGTACTTAACCATATTGGGGTGAGAATATGACTCAACATATCGAGCATACAGATGCTATGACTGGTCTGAGAAATAATTATTACATACGTTTTGACAAAAAAAATAACTGTTGGAATTCTTTCTTCACTGAGATTTCCTTTTAGGCCTACAGGGTGTGGACATTTGGTAATATAAAAATCAACATATGGTAGGACATTAACAGACCGATTTGACATAACATCATCAAAAAACATGTTAGCTCAGATACTTTAGGTCCTGTCAAGTTTGACTTGTTCTCACCCAGCATGTCCAGTCTGGCCTTCTCTTTCTGCTCCCGGACCACGGCCAGCCGGGTCCTGTGCCGCATGAACGTCGCTACTTGGGCCTCCAGGAATGCAGTCTGGGTGCTGAAAGCTGACACAAAACAACATGACACAACAAGACATTAAAGTGCTCATATTATGCTCATTTTCAGGTTCATAATTGTATTTAGAGGTTATATCAGAATAGGTTTACATGGTTTAATTTTCAAAATACACCATATTTTTGTTGTACTGCACATTGCTGCAGCTCCTCTTTTCACCCTGTGTGTTGAGCTCTCTGTTTTCGCTACAGAGTGAGACATCTCACTTCTGTTCCATCTTTGTGAGGAGTCGCACATGCGCAGTAGATTAGGTAAGGACTACTAGCCAGTCAGAAGCAGAGTATGAGGGCGTGCCCTGACAGTAGCTAGGTAAGGACTACTAGCCAGTCAGAAGCAGAGTATGAGGGCTTGTCCTGACAGTACCTAGGTAAGGACTACTAGCCAGTCAGAAGCAGAGTATGAGGGCGTGCCCTGACAGTACCTAGGTAAGGACTACTAGCCAGTCAGAAGCAGAGTATGAGGGCGTGCCATGCTAGCAGCTAGGCGAGCATTATAACGTGTGTTACAAAGTGACCACGTTGGTCTCTGAAGTAAAGGCTGGACTACAACAGAGCTGTTTGGAGCAGTTTGTGAACAGTGTTTTCTGTTGGAGATGGTAAGTCCCTTTGGGTGGACTTTGGGCTTTTTCACTTTGTAAATCTATAACGAATGTACAAAAAAAGATATATAACACAATAAAAGGAAAGGGAAAAAGGCAAAAAGCATAATATGAGCTGAGTTTTGTTTGGCCTCTCTCAGTTGTAACAGAGTGGGTCTGGGAAAGGTTCATTGACAGTTCATTTCCAAAGTGGCGTCACCAACGGACGCCGCTCAAATGCCTCTGGGCGCAATTGGATAGTCCTTCAACCAATCAGACCAAAGATCCGGGTGACGCTGCGCTTCGGTAGCCGTCATGTTGAATGTAAACAAAAAGCTGCTCGCCTCACCGGTTGTGATTGGTGCCTCGATTTTGGGGACATTGGAAATGGGTTTGAATGGGGTCTTTGCCAGACTGACTTGCAGAGCAAATCTCAAATTTGCCGGAAGTTCGTCAGGATTTACCCAGGCTATAACCGGGGAGCAAGTTAGCATGAGAAGCGATAGTTAGATGGCTCAACAGGCCAGTCGGAATTCTCCTCACCTTCCAACAGAGCAGGTTTGAGGTTGGTTTCTGTGATGTCCTGTCTGTTGTGCATGTAAATCTGAAGCAGACAAAGAACATATACCATGGTAATGTCAACAATAAATAAATGAATAAACAAAAGTAAAAAAATAAAAAAATTCCAGTTAAAAATGAGCCTTTACTGACCAATCGGAGCGCCTCCTCCCAGACTGAACCAGTGACCAGAGCCAAGATGGCCTCTTCACAGTCCTATTGGAAAAAGAGTGAGCATGTTTCAACTATAAGCCAGCTGCTTCATTGGAAGCCATTTCATCCAGCAGCTTCTTGCTGTAGAGGATCTTACTTTGGCGTACTGGTCCAACAGCAGAGCAGCTTCTGAGTACCGTCGCTGTTCAGTCAGCTTCTCTAAAAGGGAAGGAAACTAACCGGTTCAGGATTTACATGGTACCAGGTTTGACCATCTAACTGGCTACCTGTCTGTCTGGCTACCTGCATTCTTATCTTTCTACTATGTGCCTGTTGTTATGGTTACCTGCCAGGTCCCTGGCCAGCAGAGCCAACTGGTCGGGTGGTAGTGGGATTTGCTGCGCCGCACAGATGGCGTTTCTCCAACTGGAGCTGCTGGCGAATGCCTGCAGGGCGCCGGCTGGCTCGCCGCATCGCCATAGCAACAGGCCGGCCTGCTCCGCCTGCTGCTGCTCCATCAGGTGCTCAGCATAAGCACAGCTCAGAGCCTAGAGGTCAGAGTTCAGGGGTCAAGCTTTCCGTAAAAGATCATCTCAAAAAATGTAAGTTAGTTATCTGAAAACCGGAAGAAGAAAAGTACAGGTCAAAAGTTTGGAGTCACTTAGAATTTTCATTCCACTCCACTATAGACAGAATACCAGCTGATCTGAGTGGGTGGCTGATCTTTAATGCAATATCTACATTGCCCATTATCATCAACCATTCATCTAATGTTCCAAAGGCACATTGTGTTTACTAATCGGATATAATTTTAAAAGGCTAACTGAGAAAACATTGGAGAACCCTTTTGCAATTATGTAAGCACATAATGTAATCTGAAAACTGCTGCCCTGGTTAAAAAAAACCAATGCAAGTGATCTCAGCTGCTATTCTGTCTGGAATGGAAATTTCAAAGTGATCCCAAACTTTTGACCGGTAGTGTAGGACCACCTAAACTGATGGCTTTAGATACTTCTGAGTGAAAAATATGCTGGGCTGTGTTTCTACCTTGTAGTGAGCACCGTCTGTTGTGTACAGCCGCAGAGCTTCGCTGTAGAGTTTCTGCTCCTTCACAAGAAGCAAAGCTTCACGGAAATGTTCCTCTCCTGAAAACAAAGCACAACGGAGATTAGGTCACAGTAAACTTTCATTCAGCAAAAAAAAAAAAAAAAAAAAAAGCCTGTTCAGACTTTGCAAACCATTAGAACACAGATTAACATGTATGTTCAGTGTTGGTTTTCTTGTGATAATTGCCACGTTAACTTTCTCAAGTTAGCCAAGAATATTTTCTCACATAAATCATGCACGCAGGATAACAACTTCCTAAGAACTGTGATTTATAAGCCAATCATTTTTTCATCAAAGAAAATCAAACCTACGAGTCTTGTAATTCAGGGTATCCGCACAGGTTTTAACAGCAAATGTAATGACTTTTAAGACCTTTCTCTAAAAAAGGAAAATTTAAGACTTTACCACGTCAAAAAAAACAGGAAAATGTTCAGTGCGACATGACACAGAATGGTGTGGTAAAGTGTAGCACCCAGTGCTGATTCGCCTTACAACCTTGACATGGTTGACTGTGTATGTATAAAATATCAGCCTTTAAGATACTTCAGGTAATTTCTAAAGGTTCAAGTTCGAGCTCAGAGAATCTAAACTCTAGGCTGCACCCACATAGATTGAAGTGCAGCCCCCAGATGGTGTGCTGGCCAAATTGCAGTTGGAAAAAGATATCTATCTATCTATCTATCTATCTATCTATCACGACTCGGTCCCACATGAAATGTAAGACCTCTTTATCGTAAATTCCAGATTTAAGACATTTTCAGACCTTAAAAATCGAACATTTTATTTAAGACGTTTCAAGACTTTTTAAGGACCTGTGGGGATCCTGTAATTGGAGAATCTCACAGCTAACGGTGGCTCTCTAAATTCAGAGCAGTAAAAAACAGGCAGAACTGACAGAAACATTCAGACTGACCACACTTGCTGAGGTGATGCAGGGCCTTCCTGTAGCGTTTCAGGTGCTTGTCGATGGTGTAGCGCTGGTAGTTTGGCTCCAGGTTCTTCAGCATGTTTAAGAAGGGAAGGTACTCTTTGGGGTCCTGCAGGGATTGTGTACAACAATTAACGGATACATACTGAGAAAAAAAAAGTCATATAACAGGAGTCTAAAAAAAAATAATGAATGGGGAATGCTGGTGTTGCATTTTTGACTATCAGGAATGTTGGAAATGAATTCATTGTTTGTTCTTTTCATATAGTCCATAACATTTAAAAAAAAAAAAAAAATCATGTTCATGGTACACTGATTCTTATGTATACACTCTCTGTTGCTTTGTTTACTTTCCCCACGAACACAAAGATGCCAAGAACAAAAACTCTACAGAAACTTGTTCTGCTGTCAGTGCTGATTACCTAATTGATATTTTGGTGAGCCTTGCAGTGTAAGTGAACATATTAATGTGTAAATCTGTGCAATATCTGGCAGCTTGAAAGCCTCTCGTGTCATTTTTACTCCACCTCTGGAGTTTTGGTGTATACTCACGCATATTAACGAGGACAATGTGTTTCCTTGAAAACTTCTAAATGCTTTAGGATACAGAGGTCATCAACATCACAGGTGGTATGTGAACAGAAATAAGGACTTACTTAATAATCTCGTCAACATAACGGATTGTGTTCGGTACACAACGTCATGGTACTTTGGACTTCCATTTTTATTTGTGCAGCAAAGCACTTTGCAAGTCAAAGTCAAGTGAAACAAGATAATGAAGACCTTTCTTCCTCTGCCATATTGTACCTTCTGAGATTTCTCAGCCACCATGAGCACGAGGTCAAAGTCGTACGTTCCCAAAGAGTGTTCGTACAGGTCGTTGACGTTGACGAGGAAGAGGAGGTACTTCAATGCCTCTTCAGCACTCACAGCACCGGGAGCATCAGGAGGGTTCACTGGGCAAATACACAAACACAGCACACAATGAGGAACTAAAAAAGTTTAAATATATCACCTCCTCCCAATATCTGCTTGTGTGTGTGTGTGTGTGTGTGTGTGTGTGTGTGTGTGTGTGTGTGTGTGTGTGTGTGTGTAACAGTTCAGTTTAGAGTTAGGTCATCAGTGTTCTCACCTCGAAGCTCGTGGACTTTCTGCAGAGCGACCTCCAGCTCTGGAACTGTCTTCTTCACGTGAGTCGTCAGTATGGACAGAAAAAACCTGGAAGGTCGACAACATCATCGGTTTATATCCCTGCTTTATCTACTCTTATATAGACAGCACATTTATGGCCTAATTGCTGCAGAGCTGTTTTTAAGTCTTTTGAACCAAGGTGTGAGTCAGGTCTCAAGAGGGCGTGTCCAAGTCTCAGGTTTTTGAGGTTCTAAGCACGTTTCTAAATTCATGTCAGAAGCACTGACTTGTTTGGATCCATTGATTCCATGGCGCTCCGTAAAGCATCACAAACTACATCCACTTTCTTCTGCCCAGAAACGGGCTGGGCCTGGGCCGGGCTGCACTCAGGATGGGGGTACATGGTGGCGGTTGTATCCTCCTCCCTGGGTACCAAAGAAAGAAACATTTGCACAATATAGGAGTTAAATACTTGTTAAAACAAGAGTTGCTAGAACTGAAAAACTCCAGCCGATCTGAAGAATCTTACTTGAGCTCCGTGAGGAAGAGGTTGATGTGGCTGATGGAGTTAAGTTGTGTGATGAAGGTCTCCATGTTCTCCAGGAAAATCTGCGGGAAGCGATGGACATTGAAACATGAGCAGTGGTGTCATTGTTTGGGTTTATGCTTTAATCTTAATTGATGCACTGCCTTCATAATTTAGAACAGGACCAGGAAACAGTCAAACAACTGAAAAATATTAACATCATAATAAACTGCCTGCTGTGGACAAAATAAAAGATGTAATGCCACAAAACTACATATGAAACCTTTTATGTACCTTTGGGTTGTGGTCATAAATGAGGTTCAGGTTGATCCTCAGCTTCCTCATACACTCAAAAGAATCTCTGAACCTCAAACTGAAGAAAAAAAAAAAAAAAAAAAAAAAAAAACTGATTTAACACTCAGTTCAGTATGGTGCAATGTTAACATGTTTGCTCACACGCCGTTTCAAGTCTTTAAGTATTAAGCTACAAACCGTGACATTTGCATCACATAAAAAGTCTACATTTTGTTTAAAATGTACAATGTAAGAAGGTCTGGGAGGACCTTCAGTCATTGAGATTAAGACAACATTCAAAAGTGACGAAACCCTCAACACCATGTTGTAAAAACAAGCAGATGATATGATGGAAGAATCTCAAACTCACCTGTCCAGCCACTTCCTGAGCTGAGCCAAGACCAGCGATCGATGATGCACGGTCTCCAGGTTCCCACGAGGCATCTGGACACAAATTCATACTTCTAACCCTTGTGTTGTCCTTTGGGTCCCAGTGACCCGGAGGACAACACAATGGTTATGGACTTCTGTTTACTTTGTTGAGAATTGCTCTCTAAACCCTGTCTCTTGGTAAGTAAGTACAGTTTATTTCTAGAGAACATTTCAACAGTTTAAGCTGACCAAAATGCTGTACAAAAAAAAAAAACTACGGTGCTTTTTATTTATGCAGCAAAATTGTGTTGTTTTGTCAACACAATTTGTGCATGATAGTACATTTTTTTTTTTTTTATAAATTAGTTATTTGCATCTGGAGCTTGGATGTGCATTAAAAAATACACAGTCACAGACAATAACATCTGCAGCACTGCTGTGGTGTTTACACAGGAAAGTGAAAGGTGGCAACATGTCTGTTTATGTGTGATAAAACTGACCTGCAGAATCACTCTGGTGTCCTGCGGTACCACAGTGACGATCCTGGATCCCCTCTCCACCCGCCGCAGCGTCTCGTCATTCTGACCTCCATCTGAGGCCAAGGCTGCCTGCAGCCCTGCGGAGTGAAAGGTCTTAACCTCAACTGTACCATAAATGACCGTATACCAACACAGCACGGATGTTCACATTAGCTACAGAAGCAGCCGGCCAGAGGCCAGCTAACAACAGAGATAAAGTTAGATGCTACTTCCAACAAACACTGAACTAAACTCCTCCAGGTCAACGTTAAGATAACTGAAGCAATACGCCATGTTATTTACATGGATATGGACCAGTCTTTAACTTTAGATGGAGGACACTGACCCTGGAACAGAGGTAGTAACTCATCTTTGGGATCTCAGACTGATCTCATGAATTGGCGTATGTATGTCACACCAATTTGTATTCCATTTTTGCGTGTTATCAAGACGCATAATCGCATTTTTGCGTGTATATCAATGCAAATCGGCCGCCATTGACCTACATTGCGAGTCAATTTCCGCCGTAGCGAGTAGTATAAATGAACGGGGGATTGAGTAAGGAGGCAGGTTGGGGTGGCGGACGGGTAAAACACAGGACTTTCACCCAGGAGAGACGGGTTTGTGTCCCGTGTGCAGCGATTTTTCAGCCGTTTTTTATTTTAATAAGCCCCAATGTTTCTTTCCTAAACCCAACCATTTATTGTGTTCCTAAGCGTGTTTTTGTCATTATTTTCCGTGTTATTTCACGGTTTTGTTACTAAAGCCTTTCCCTGTGTTCTTTTCCTAAACCCAACCGTGGCGAGGCCACGTGGTGGGTACGTTTACATCAGCTGTATACAGCGTAGGCATACACGTGGATAGCTGAAAATGCGTACAATAACACGCCATTTTGCTTTATGAAAGTGGCGTGTATATTTACGCAAAGTCATGATGCCATGTTGGGGATCTGCACAATAAGTTGTCCCGTATTGTTATAAATCAGATTTTAATTATATTTATAATATGAACTATTGCTATCCATAATATACTTTTTGTCATGTAAACCAAAAAAATATAAAAACTGTATTCAATCTCAGCTGGATAACATCAACTTTGAATAGCACTGTATCAGCTCATTACAAATTGTGTGTGTGTATGTGTGTGTGTGTGTGTGTGTGTGTGTGTCCTACCTTTGACACTGAGCACGCTCAGTTGGAGGCAGCGGCAGGTGTGGGAGTGTGTGGTAATGAGGAGGAAGTCGTTGCAAACGGCAAAGGAGGAAATATTGGAGGCCAGCTGAGAAAGAAGCAAACATAAATGAACACATTTCCCAGTAGCCCTTTCTCACAAGGAAAACGTTGAGAGAGCTGGTAAAATAAAGTTGACAGCGTACCTCTGTGTCTCCAGCGTACAGGTGGGATCTGTCCGTCAGGCCGAACAGATACTCCTGAAGACATAAAAGCAAGACAAAAAGAAACATAAGCGTTAAGGCCTGTACAAAGAACTCACTTATAATAAGTCACGTAAATTGAATTATATGCGTTTCTACCTCCCCACTGATGCTGCCGAGGGCCGTCTGAACACAGGGAACAGGGAAGTTGATGGCACATCCGCTCGAGTCCCGCCAATCCTCCACTGACGGCTCAGGATGATCTACACAGAAATTATAATAAAACTAAAGAAAACTTTTTTATTTCCTTCTGTAAACTAATGCATTTTACGGTGACATTCTCCTCTGTCAATACTGTCAATACCCTGCAATACCCGAAGGCAGCAAATTATTATGCTGCTCTATGGTACTTCAGCTGGAAGAATACCTCCTATTTGGGAGGCTGAAAGTCAGACCCTCTGCACAATCTCCATGCTGTGCAGAGTGCTTTTGAATTATCAAATAATCCATTCTGAATTCATAAATTTCCAAGAAAACATCACTTAGAGAAGAAGAGTGTGGTGACTCACCCCAGCACAGCCTCCTTATCCGTCCATCTTCCAGTTGTAGTGCCACAGTGCCAGTCTTGGAGCAGTGAATCGTACTGACAACAACACCATCAACTTCTATCTCAGACCTGAAATAAAAACACACCGTGACGAGTCCTGATTTACAACACGGCTTTGGAATAATTTACTTTAATATATTCAATGCAATTCAGTTCATTTGTTAGCTTAACAGGACAAAAACTAGTGCTGCCACTCGGGTGTTTTGAGTTCAGCCCTGCTGACCTGACAGTGAGCGTGTCATCAGCGTCATGAGCATTGTGAAGCATCAGTAGGGTGGACGAGGTTGGCAGCAGACCGGAGCTCACACACACAAACAGCTCGTCCTCCAGCCACAGCAGATGCCGCAGGGCCAGAGGCTGCTCCTGGACAAGCGCCACTCTGCAGAAAAGTCAGAGGAACAGGAGCGCAATCCTTGAGGGAACACTGAAGAAACACTAGTAGAGCTATGAAAAAAAACAATGTGCATTAATCAGACTGCTGGCATCTTTAGCCTACAAGCTGAATACCAGCACCCAACTTCATGTAGTGCTTGTTCGTTTCAAAGTATCATTTGGCAGCTTTTAGACAAAACAAATATGTTCAAATGATTAAAGTCAACATGACAGACAGCGGTGGCTGTGTGTTACCTTAAAGTTTTCTGGAGGACCAGGGGACGAGACATCGTGCGAAACCCATCTGCTGTTTTGTCAACTTGTTCTCCTGAATCTGGAAAGAATGGTGGGTGCAGCAAAGGGAAAAACTTGCTCAGAATAATATATAACATTTGTTCAGCATCTGTCTCCTTCTACCCAAGATCCCTTGTGTTTTGCTCTCCTCACTCATATTTTCATTTCTCAAGCTGTAACGGGGGTGAAGAATGCAACAGCATTCAGCATACAAAATTTCACTCTCATTCATTCTGGCGATTGCTGTCTTTATGGAAAACATTGCAAGCAAGCAAACCCACCTTGGCTGTAGACAGAGATCTGTCCGTCAGAGGTCAACGCTGCCAGCTGATTGGTCCTCTGAGGCTGGCAGAGGAAGGTCACCTGGTTGACTGGTGAGGTCAGCTGGAGCTCAAATGAACACATGGGAGGAGGAACCACACACTGCCTGAAGTTTGTCACCAGGATTTTATCTGAGGGGGGAGGGGTGTTTAGATAAATATTAACATTATGTCGAAAGTCATACCACAGTTCCCACATGTCCCGTCAACTCTTTGTCCCTTACCTCCATCAATCACAGCCACGTTGGCGTTGTCGGTGGCGTCCAGCCCGGGGCTCCTCCCAGTTGTCCAGCCCCAGTCGTAGGTGATGCTAATCCAGCTGCGGGTCACCACGTGAAGCCTCAGGGGGCGCTCGGGATCCCAGCAGACACAGACCGGAGCCTTCTGAGAGTCTCTGCCAAAGTCCAGGCTCTGCTTCAGATACCAGTGGTAGTTCCCAACCACCCACAGCTGAACTGTAGAGGGAGCACGGGCAGCTTTAAGGTGGCGGATTAATGTAGGTTTTCTTTTATTTATTTATTCATTCAATTTACTGATGAACAAAGTCATTCTAGCTATTAAACAGGCTCTGCTTTTGTAGTATTGTCAGTGATGTAACAATAAATTGCAAACTTCTAAAAAAGGCAAGCCATGGAAAAATGTTCATCCAAATACTTTTGATAAAGAATAAAGTCCAAAGTCAGTTTACTGCAGTTTAACATCAGAGGAGGAACAATGGATTGTCACAGATGTATCCAATTAATGTTAGAGTCCTTATGTTCCTTGTCTTTAGGCAATGAATTAATGTCACTGATGTGGTCCAACGTGTTCAAAATGACACCAATTGGCCTGAGGGATGGGCTCCAACTTTGGCTGAACTTACTGGAAG
The DNA here is from genome assembly GCF_004354835.1 of Perca flavescens. Lineage (NCBI taxonomy): Eukaryota > Metazoa > Chordata > Actinopteri > Perciformes > Percidae > Perca > Perca flavescens. Next base: position 6,322,461 of record NC_041340.1, on the reverse strand, counting down.
TGTTGACTTGTCCGTCCTCTCCTGCAGTCATGTCCTCCAACCATACAGCTAAAACAGTGGAGTCACTGTTCCACAGCAAATCCTTCACCTGGAACACACACACCAAAGTGTTTTATGTTGGTTTTGAAAATAAAAGAAATCACTAACTGAGGTTCATTATATGATATTTCTAAAACCATACGTGAGTCAGGTTTAGCTGAACGTACCTTGGCCTGGTCTTTGCTGAATGGGAGGGTAAAATCTCCATGCAGCAGCCCGTTCTTCTCCATGAAAACCACGCTGTGTTTGTTGGGATGACGCTGTGTGCTCACTATCAAGTTGCCTGAGGGTCTGAAACAGCAGGAGAAGATTTACCATAAATTCACACCTCTACTATTGTCTCTTTATAATGTATATGTATGTATAATGTAAATGATGGTTTATCCAGGAAAGACCCCGGGATCTTTTACACATTAATACAGTTCTCCACATTGGAAAGAGCTTAATCTTAAAAAAAAAATGTATTTAATGAACTACAAGAACATTTCTTTGACAGCACGCTTACTTCCAGCAGAGCGCTTGCTCCAGGCCATTGATGGGCTCGCTGGTTGCCTGCAAAACACCCTCCCTGTTCCAGACCCGGACCTTCCTGGCTCCGGTCTGAAGACAGACGGCGCTAACGGCAAACAGCTGACCATCACCTCGCCACGTCACACGGGGCGTGCGGTCGTCCCAGGCTGCAGCCGGCTGCACCTCCTGTGGGTGCATGTTTACATCATTCGGAATATTGTGATATTAAACTAAATGTTCTATTCATTTTCAACACTTTTTTATATATTTTGTTTTTTTCCCAGGCTTTGAGGTTTCTGTGGTTAAACACCAACCTGGGTCTTCCTCTGTGCTGCCTGTTTCCCCTCTGAGCCGTGGAACTGAGTCTCCTTCTTCCCCCAACCCACCGTGATAAACTTCCCTGAAAAAAAACGCAATATACAGTAGATTGATGTATTATAAATGTTATTATTATTATTATTTAGCCATATAACAAATATTTCTACATTTCCATGAATCATCCCCGTCACCCTCTGTGGGTCCTGACCCTCAGACTGGGAACCACTAATCTATACAGAGTCCATTTGGAGCCATTGTACCTTCACCAAAGTCATCCTGGTGGATTCCGACCTCAGTGATCGGCTCAAAGTCTTTGGTCATCATGATGATTGTTTCCTGACCTGTGAGCACAAAGTATAGGGATTTATTCATTTGTAGCACTGCTTAATATGTTTACCTAAGAATGAACTAACTAAGCATTGATCTGTAACTATGGTTATCTAGAGCAACAATGCATTTTGACCATACGCCGCTTATGAAAAGATTTGAACTACTGTTAATCTTTGACAATTTCCAAACAAAGAAAAGGTGCTACCAATGACTGCCTCCACTTTACAATAACCCACTTCACTATCAGGACTGGCATCTTATCCCACCTTCACTGGTAATGTTTAGACAATTGGATTGAGTATGTACTGGCCTTCTGCCCATTGTTGAGACAATAACAGACTTGTATCTTAATATTGTTGGTGCTTTGTCCTGCTTGAAGTGATGCACAGGGAGCACTGACAACTCCACTGGGGGCTCTCCGACGATTCAAAACTTAAGGAGGAAGTTTTTGATTTAAAACAGTGAAATATGTTTTTTTGACATTTGTATAACATACTGACCAGTAGTGAGAACGACAAGCTCTTCATCAGGACTCCAAGTCATCGAGGTCAGACCGCTGTCCACACTGCCAACACACTCCAACTGTGGAACATGATCACAGACATTTTGTGAGAACTCTCATTGACATAATAATACATTCCCTTGCCCCTTATACTTACCTTAACTTTAAACCAACCCAAACATTAACCCTAAAGCCAACACTTAACTGCCACACAGCTCTTTAAAGAAATGAGGGCTGAAAAAAAAAAAAAAAAAAAAAAAAAAAAAAGTCCAAACTTTTAAACTTCTGTGTGGCTAACCTGGCAGGTGTTGAAGTTGAAGAGGACGACATCGCCACCAGCTGTGCCCAAACAAGCCGACTCGAGTTCAGCAAGGTCCTGTAGTCCAACCACCATTCCGCTGCCGTCCTCTGGGAGGAAACCCTCAGCTGTCAACAAGGCCTCACTGACCACCTGCAGAACACAATAGAGGAAAGTTGATTCCTATTTGAAATGCCGCGCCTCCATTTGCTACTTGTTTATTTGGACGCATCTCTGAACACGTTACTATCCTCAACCAGATGAAGCTAAAATAATTAAGTAAACAGAGATAGTGTGTTGTTTAAATCCAGAGCCAAGCACAGTATGTCATCCCCAGCTCACCTGGCTAGTGCGTGGGTCGTACTCTGTGATGGAGTAGTGGGAAGCGACCAGCAGCGAGCCGGTGTCAGCCCGAACTGCTAAACACTGCGGGGAGCCTGGACCCTGCAGCTCCGAGCTCCGCAGGCTCTTCAGCAGCTTCAAGTTCCGCATTTTTACCTCAAGACAGAGTGAAAATACACAGAGCCTTAGTCTGGAGCCAGAGGCTGCAGAACACCTGAAACAGCAAAAATTAAACATGTTCAGTTGTTCAAAACAGTTGACTGACATAGAGTGATGGATTATTACTGTATCATTACGGTGATTAAAAACACCAGAAATCTGGGATTTTAGTTATTATAATACCATAAAATAGCTTCAGTGTTTAACATTATAGTTCAGTGTGGCTGGTGTAAAATCTACCTCTACCTGCTTGACAAATCCAATTTATAAAATGGGTGCTATTCAGTTTTTCCGGGTGTGGAATACATTCTATAAAGCACCAAGACAAATTCCTAAAATATCATAGCAATATTGAGACATTCAGTCCAACATTAAAACACTGCCACACAGCCCTGTTTATATAACGTTAATAGTTTCAGATTTAGATAATTTTGGGGGGCTGGACTGTTTGTGTTTGGCTGCTGTTGTGTGGAGAAATGAAATAAATCGAACCTGAATCGTGTCATCAATTTGCAGCATTTGTTGACTTCAGAGTTACAAATGTGAAAAAGTGTCTGTTTTCCTCTGTTTCATGTACAACTCATGGACGTAACTATGAGAGTGATGCATCACTGGATTCGGAAAATACTGTGTTCTCTCTCTTTTTGGTTGCTAACACAATCCCTACGTTAACTTTAACGTTACAATACTCCTTCTAACAACGCCCATATTAATTGACGCTAACGTTACATTGTCAATTTAATGTTTTCTTGAAACGTTAACTGCTAGCCAGTTTTCTGAGCCCTGTAGACAACGTAACGTTATATCAATTCGCCGAAAGCCAGACAAGTAACACAAACCAACAATAACGGTGAAGCTTTAAAGGTAGCTAACGTTACTTAGCTAATTTAAATAACTAACGTTAGTTTGTTAGCAGTTATACGGTTTTAGAAGGAACTGGATGTGCTAGCATATCTTTAAACTTGAAGGAGCGACATGCTATTCAGCTGCAATTCTTCAATTAAACAAACAGAAAATGAAAGCTTTAAAAGCTTTTCCAAGAAAACTGTAAAAACCCACCTGGAAGAAACAGCTTGAAGTAATAAAAACCTTTTTAAATATCCAGCATCAACAACATAACATCATGCATGTGGCGCTGTCAGACTCTTAACCTTTCACCTCTGACGCAGTTACAAAAGGCACTAGAGGTGGAGCCCCCTGGCGCCGAGGAGTAGCTAAACATGCATCCATTTAAGGAAATTGACTTTGTATTTAGTAAAATGTATTGTTAAATTGATTTCTCTCAACAACACAATATAAATAAATGTTATCCATTCAGTTAATCAATTCATGATTTTAGGGGGCAAACTTTATACACATAAAATATGATGACAACCCTAATATAATTTATCATATTTACAGTCATTGGTATAGCTCATTGACATATATAAAAGGTATAGCTAGATATCGACACAACATCCGCCCTTCCTGTGTTTGGCTTTTACTCTGAAATTAACATGGCTTTTATTTTGATAAAGGATTCCCCGGAGGTCGTGCTCGTTTGTTATTGTCGCGAATTTGACATGCTGCCCACATGACAACAGGTAAACGGGACGGGAGTTTGTCAGAAACGCCGAGAGAGCTCAGGACATCACAACGGGATTAAATACGTGATGAGAGCACTGTGACAGAAAGGTAAACGTTTTATCACATTTCTTCGTCAGTATTCTCTTCTGTCTTTATCCAAACACAAGGCAGCAAACAGACTGCACAACGAAGGGTTTGCCTTTTTATCCCGCTCTGCGTCAGGTTGCTAACGAGATTTTGTTGGTTTAAAGTCCTCTAACAGACATGTCTTAAAAAATGCAAATGCCTAAAAAATGTGTATATTTATATTATATATTTAGTATAGAGTATTGTCTTAATTGGTTTCCGCCGCCCATATCAACTCTCATTCATGATAAAAATCTAAACAAGCTAATGTCGTTTTGCTGGTATCATTTACTGTATTGCCGCAAAGATGCTAACATTATGAAATGAAAGCAGGCTTCACAAACTAACACAGTGTTATGGTGTGCGTGTGTGTGTCAGTATTGTACATATAAATGCTGTTAAATACATTTTACATTTACAGCATGTCATCTCCATGCCTTGCTACCTGTGGAACATGTATGTGTGTATATTATATTTTATGCATATGTGAAGCTATTTAAATAATTTACAGCTCTCCATTAACTTTCTGTCTGATTTTAAGAAGAAAAAAGTGACACAGGAAAGGCCAACTGTAAAGCCTCATGCGAAATAGCAGGTTGTTGTTCAGACCAGGCACATGGTGTAGTGATATGAACAATGATGTTTAGTCTGTCTGAATTTGGTTATTTCAGTTCTCCAGTGATTAGGAAGCCAATGTTACCATGACGTTTCCTTCTCCTTCTGCTGCTTCTGGTGCCCAGAGTGGAGCTACACTGAGAGAAGAAACCTAATGAACAGAGGTAATACTTCAATTTATTATTCTCATTATTCTGGGCACCATTCTGTGGATGTATCCATACTGTCTGTCACGCCACAATCTTTGCTATTGGTTGCCAGGCTTCACAGTTTAGCTATAGGACTCTTAATTTAAAGAAATAATCAAACAACACATTTGTTTGACTCCCCACTTTTTTTCCCCACTAAATGTATGAACAGTTTGTGAATACATCAGTTTTGTTGACTTTTTTTCTTGACTCAGTTGTTGTATTTCTTGCTTAACCTCTTTATGCATAGTGAGTTTTCAGTGTCCAATTTCTTTATTTGTTTCTTCTAAAACATATTTATTTAAGGATAGGGTGCCTATAAGTACTCACTGTAACTTGTTGCTTGTCTCCCAGAACACAGAATGAACTCCATGTTAGCACGTCGCTGCGTTTCATTTACTACTGTTTATTCAACACTCCTCTCTGCCAATATTTCTTCCCCAGTGTGATGCCAGGTCAACAACATACCAATAATCAAGCGGCTTATGAATTCATGATGCAAAGTACAGTGTGAAAACTAAACAAACCACATGAGACAATGTAAACCTCTAAAGGTCAGACCGAAGACAGCAAACTAAAGTCGTGATGGCACGCACAGTCATCCTAAAATAATTCTTCACTCATTGTGGGTAATGCTGCAGCAACTTGAGACTTTGACAGAGAGTGTTTACTGCTGACTCAACAGGCAGGATGCAATCGTCACTGCTTTCATTTACAGCCATGATATCTGATGATGGTTATTAACAGACTTTGCAACCTTCCAGTTCAAAGTTTCTCTTGAAGTGTTGTCCAAGAGGGGCACCTTAAAGCAGTAATCTGGTCATATTGATTATGAACTAGAAAAGTAATGAGATCCTGATGTCCCGAGGTGGACCATTTCCAGCTGATAGATGGTATTACATGTCTGATGTCAAAGTCTGTCATATGATAGTTTCCTTTTAGCACCGTACCAAAGATAATCTATGTCTTTATGCAGTGTAGAAAATAAATACAAATATTTGGGGGACAACTTTTGCCCCCACTGTCTATAAAAAGTCAGGGCATTTACAAAACGTGGGGGCACTTTGAATAGTTATTAGGGAATAAAGTTGCTGTTTTAATGTCAAATGAGCTCAGATTAAAATGCATTCAGTAATCTTGTGCCAACGTGATGAAAAGCATACTACTGCTATTATTGGTGCATTTAAACAGCGTTGTTTGTTTACATGTATGTTAGATGACTGGAATGGAAACTCTGAGATTCCTTGGGTCATTTTTGCCCTTAATTTGGGACACTTTTATGTAAAGATATGCATGCAAAGGAGCTAGGAAATGGACCAACCCTGCAATTACAGAAAACATGGTTCTACATTTAGCCTTCTTACGTCATCACTCCACCCAGTTTTGACTCTTCTTTCACCTTGATCTTCTTAAATCGCCTTTCAACTCCAGACATCAGCCACCATCTAACTATTAACTTCAAAGCTCTCCAGTCCAACTGGCAACTGGCCCCGCCCGCATGTGATAAGCAAGTATTGTACACCCTGATATATCAGAGTTTAAACAAACCGATAACAATAGTATTCACGGTCTGCCTGTGATGACGATAACAAGAAGGATAACTGTGTCAGCCTTTTCCACAGCCTCGGAAAAAGTATACTTAGTGCTTTCTAGGAATGGGACATTTTTAGAAAGGCAGGTTTTGGTTTTGAAAATTCCCTGAAGCGTCACTTTGCACAAGCCGTACTCTTCTGCAGCACACCTTAAGTTGTTGTCAGATCATCATGAGTCAGCTGATGTAAAAAAAAAAAAAAAAGAAATGTTGAACTGCAGCATTCCATCCTGACATACCGATCGCATAAAGATTAGCTGCTGCCTTCCTGCCTCCATGAATCTCTCCATTGTCTCTGGGTTCATGCTAACGTCGTAGTTCTAATTATTGACAGGGCTCATGCTGAGATGGTCTTTTGAGTGTATGTGTTTGGTTCGTCGTTGTTTTTGAGAAACGAATGTTCTGTTGAATCATCTAAAGGTTAGTGGAAATTAGTATAGTAAAATATTGAAATACGTACAAATGCTGAGTCTGTAAATCTGAAATAAAGTCTAAATGATGATGAAGGAGGTAAAAATGAAATAAGTTATGATTGCATCCTGCCTCCTCTGTCAGTATTTCATTTCCACCCTGTTACTTTTTGGATTAGCAGCGACCGCTCCTGTCTGCACTATATCAAACAACAGATTTTCTGTGTTTAAGAAAGGCGTGTTGTGAGAGATGAGAGATGACAGACTGATCTCGTGCTGTGGAACCAAATCCACTGAAGCTGAGTGAAGCAGTCACTGAGAATCTAGTACCTCCTTGAAAGTCAAACTGTTGTTTGAATGTGTTTTTGTCAGTTTGGGTATCCGGTTACACAAGGATGTCTCTCTATTCAACATGACATCATGACTTCGCGTAAACATACACGCCACTTTCCTAAAGCCAAGTGGCGTGTTATCTGTACGCATTCCGAGCTATCCGCGTGTACATCTACGCTGTATACAGCGGACCGCAGTCTGCAACGTCACAGCGTAAACATACACTCCACTTTCTAAAGCCACGTGGCGTGTTATCGCGAGGCTACGGTTGGGTTTAGGAAACGTCCCACGAGGGTTGGGTTTAGGAAAAGAAAAAAACGTGGAAAGAAAACGTCACACGCCAGAACCGGTTGGGTTTAGGAAAAGAACGGGGTTGGGTTTAGGAAAACGACAAACGTGGAAAGGAAACGTCACACGCAGGACACGATCCCCGCTCTCCTGGGTGAAAGTCCTGTGTTTCACCCATCCTCCACCCCGACCATCCTCATCCTTTCATACTACTCGCTACGGCGTCAATTCACACGCAGTCGCAAGGTAATGTAAGTCAATAGAGGCCAAACGGCGTTGAAAAACACGCTTAAAAGCGAGTATGCGTTTTGATAACACGCCAATAATGGCATACGAATTGGCGTGTCATACATACGCCACTTCATGAGATCACTCAGCTCTATTACTAAATAGACTTAGTCTGGGAAAACCCTGCTGAACTTCCGGCAAATTTGAGATTTCTGTCTGGCCAAGAGCCCATTCAAGCCCATTTCCAATTTTTCCAAATCGAGGCACCAGTCACAACCACTGAGGCGGGCTCTTTACGAGCAGCTTTTTGTTTACATTCAACGTGACGCCCACCGAAGCGCAGCAACCCGTTGATGCCGCTGTCGCTGCTACGTCACCCGGATCGTTGGTCTGATTGGTTGAAGGACTATCCAATTGCGCCCAGAGGCATTTGAGCTAAAATAGAAACAGCATTTTACCAGGCTGCAGGCCGCACTTTTAACTTCAATGATCCCAGAACCCCTTGGTTTGGTTTTATGTCTAAATACTTGCAAAACTAATAATGACATTCCCATCAGCCTTGTCAATTTTAATTTCAATTAGATTTTTGATTTAATTAGCAAATGTTAGCATGCATAACATGCTAAACTAATACTGTTAATGTGGTAAAAATCTGGATATTAGCATTGTCGTTGTGAGCATATCAGCATGCTGATGTTAGTATTTTACGGAAAAGCACTGCTGTGTTTAAGTACAGCCTGTAGCGTAGCTCTGGCTCTTAGTCTTGCTCAGAAGCCTTTTTTTAAAAAGCTTTTAGCACCACAAGGGTAATTCTTTCCATTGTAATGCGGCCGGTGTCTCTAATTAACATCAGAGATTTGCACGGCTGGATACCACCTTCTCTTAGGGGAAACTCAATCTTTAATATTGAAGGAAAGTGAATGGTTATGCTGTGGACTCTCAAAATACAAAGTTCTCTTAACTTTTCATTTGAATACCTTTTGTAATGACTAGTAGCTGCTCAGTGGACATGCATGCACCGTCTTTAATTGTTTGTTTAATTGTTTGAAATGAACTACAACCATAAATCTTTTATTTACGGCTGAAAAAATCCAAAGACGTGAGCTGTGAGTCCTTTTTGTTACCTTCTCTCCACCAGAAAATCCAGACAATCCCTTTGCAATTGGAAGAGGATGGGACGTCCCACGGGGCTTTTGTTTCCTGTGAGAGGAGAACTTCAATCATTTCATCGCTCCGTCTCCATTGGTCTGTGCAGTGTTTCATGAAAGCTATCTAGGTGTCGTCCGATTGGTCCTTCATTCCACTTGTGAGACACTGTGAGCCAATCAGCATCCGCCTGGGTAAGTGCCACTTCCTCTTCCCACCAGCTGCTGCAGTCAATCAGCTTATTCAGCTGTGTGTGTGTGTGTGTGTGTGTGTGTGTGTGTGTGTGTGTGTGTGTGTGTGTGTCCCCTTTCCTCCCCCCTCCCCTCCTTTTCCTTTGCAAAATAACTGGCCCACCAGCCTTTCCACTCCCATCCCCCCTTTCTTCACACACTTATACACTGTGTTTCTCTCTCTCTCTCTCACACTCACAAACACACACACACACACACACACGTGAATATACACTCACACACTCCTGCCACATGAGGCCCAGCAGTAGCCTGCTGTGTGTGAGTCACTGGAGAAAGTTACACTGGTGCATGTGTGTGTGTTTTCAATGCAGCAGCGTCTCCTCTGCAGCAGATTTCTACTTCAGTTGGGACAGAGCACAACAAGACCGAGAGAGCGAGAGAGAGGGGTGAGATCGACGTTCACCACAGCTGAATCAAGGACTTTACATAAGGTAATGATAGCCTGATGTCATGTAAATGCTACTCTGTCACTCTATTGCACACCGCTGTTGTCAGGACAGTGGAGTTTGCTGCGGTTTTGGGTCTGCCTGTGGGCAGCAGATGTCTCAGCCTGGAGCTCTTTTTTTTTGGGGGGATGTAAAGAAAGTTTTTGCGTCAGGTTGTGACTTCGAGTCATTTGTTTTTCTGTGTGTTTGTGTGCCATAATTGTAGTAACGTAATGGTTGAAAGGTTATAGGTAACACCAGTATAATACCTGGGTTTTGGTAAATGTACCAAAATGATACTCTTCTGAATACTTTACTTTTAGAGTTCTAAACAAGTTTTTCTACAAGCTACTTTACATTTTTTATTTTAAGTCAAACTTTTTTTTTTAGAAATGTTACATTATGTCTAAACACAAGCAGCCTGTCAAGAAATTTGTCTACAAGTTTAGAACAAGCAACATTTTTGATTCAAATAAGGAACTATTTGAACAAGCGGGTATTCATTGCCAGCTTTTGGTCCAGTTTTGGTTATTGCTGCAGATTGTTTGATTTTTTTTTGCCAGTCCAAAAACAGTATTGAGGATTGACATCCAGCTTTCGTTGTTATACCCAATTCTGGGTCACCATATGCTGCCATACCCCTAAACCGTCTGTTGGAGGGAAAAGATAAATCTGTGAGTAAGGATTAGATCAGAATGAAGGATAACAGTCACCATAAGCTATTTTTAATAATAATTTTCAAGTGGTGGACACCTGAAAATACAATGCCATCCAGTCTAGCCATGCACATAATAACAAAACAAAAAGAAGAGGCAATTTAACATTTATTGTGTGAAAAAAATAAATAAATTACAATCACCACTCTAGAACTAGAGGCTTCAGTTAAGTCAAAAAGCAAAAACGGAACATTATAATCTTCATGACTGTATGGATGAATTCAGGGCTGTTGTGTGAGACAGCTGCCAGTTTATTGTTACACCTAGCTAAAAGTAATACTGAGTGTATACATATTGAAATTGAGTAAACGGATGAAAATTAAATGATTCATTTTTCCGTTACATATTTTTGATGACCTTTTTCGAGTAGATTCAGAACAGATTCACTCTGTGCAATAGCTAAAACTAATGCAAAGGAATTTGTTTGTGTGACATTGTTGCAAGAACATATCCGTTCATAATATAGTGACTCTGTTTAGATGTACAGTATCAGACTATTAGGGCTGTATATGTAACGAGTATGTTGGTACAGACTGAATGTGTTCAAAGAACAGTACAGTACACATGAGTATGAAGAGTGTAATGTAGAAAAACATGTTCATCATTTTCAAAGTAAGGTATCACAATATTTTGTTTTGGTATCAGGAGTGAAACCACCCAACCCTACAGGCTATGATGCATGGAAGAAACTCTGAGCCTAAGTTGCTGATGTGGTCATGAGTCACACAGACTCTATAATTGAATCACTGCCTCAAAAATAAAAACTGTCATTAGAGTCCATCCTTTTAAAGAAGGCTGTTTAGCTGAACCATGTAATGGCTAATTGTCACAGCGGTGGCAGCATTAGTCGCTCTGTAAGCAGCTTGCCAACCTCCCAGTGGGTCAACACATGGTGTTCCAGCTCAGAGGGTCCATGACAATACATCTCCCCTCTCTGAATGTCTGTGTGAAGTAAACAATACAAACCGGCCCACCAAAGGGTCTACTGGTCTGGCCCACTTGAGATCAAATTAGGGGTATGAGAACTAAAATGAGTTGGATAACCTTGATATAAACAAAGCCATCCCATATGCAGCTATGCTGCTGTCTGAGGGTTTGTGGAGTTCATTTTTATATGAGATGATTGATATACTTCACTTGGGGGTGGCAGTAGCTCAGTCAGTAGGGAGTTGGAATGGATTAGGAACCGGAGAGTTGCTGGTTCAAGGGTTGCTGGTTCAAGTCATACGGACCAAAGTATGGTGGTGGACTGGTAGCTGGAGAGGTGCCAGTTCACCTCCTGGGCACTGCCAAGGTGCTCTTGAGCAACTGCTCGGGGCGCCTTTCAATGGGCAGCTCCCTCTCTCTGACATCTCTCCATTAGTGCATGTTTAGGTACTGAGCATGTGTGTGTAATTCAGGCCTGTGTGTAATAACAACAGAGTGAAAACATTGTAAAACATTGTAATTTCCCCTTGTGGGATTAATAAAGTATATATTATTATTATTATTATTATTATTATTATTATTATTAGTTGATACAACCTTAAATCGGAATGAGGAATGTTGGGTTAGCTGCCCTGAAAATTCTAGGAATTTCCATGTGGAAGATATATCCAGCTCCAAACTCTTACTTCACTTTTGTGGTCCGTGAACAACAGACAGAGGGTAGAAAATGGAAATTGAGTTTTTATGACAATAACTTTCTTTATACTACATACATGTTGGTTTTGTCCATGTAAATGGTGAGGACATTAATTGCAGACAAATAGGTCCTTAAACTGAAAAGGTTGTTTATGTAATACTGACTGTCTAGTTTCATGCTCCTACAATCAGTATTCTTTCACCTCTTCATGTAAATGTGTCACTTCTGACATTTCTCTTGCACTTGTTTGGACAACACCGCAGTGCTAAAACAGGAACCACACAAGGGGAGGATTTACAAAAAGTTAACCCCTGCAGAAATCCTTATCTTCTGACTGCTGCTGGTTGTCTTTTCTGGTTGTTTCATACTGCCCCTGTATTGAGCTTTTGAAGTTTAACACACCATGGTCCATACCTTGATTTTACTCAACAAAAGACGTCAAGTGTGTTTTGACTTTTAAGTTTCACTGGCCCGGTGTATCTCCCCAAATAGCAGCCATCTATTTTGACTTTTTAAAAGATAATTATTTCTTCTTCCTATTCTCAAGGCTAAAACTGCTCATTCTAGCTGATATTTCACCACAATTAGGTGACTTAGTTACTGTAACATTTACGTAATTTCTTAAATGCAAGAAAAGGTATGATTGTATAGTTTGGAGTGCGCTTCCTTGTCATCCAGTGCTATTGACATCTGGTGGTCCATCTGGTTCAAACTGGGATGAGGACATTTGACACCATGCAGCAGTTGCACTTAATCAATCAATAATTTTATGTGTCACATGAAATCGTATGAGGTACAATTCCTGATAGCTCAGAGAATCAATAATGGGGGGCCGGGGGAAACTTATATCTTGTTAAGATGGGTGTTCTTTTACAGTAGAAAACTGCAGTCCAAACAAAGGGGTTAATATTTTTTCATTTACCATACTTAACTCTGTATTCTCTGTGGTTTTAAATGTGAAGAAAATGCTTTTATAATATTGGAAATATGCTTAACAATGCCTATTAAGAACTTGTTAATTATGAGTAGGGCTGAACGATTTTGGGAAAAAATTTAAGATATTGCTGTTTGGATTCAATTTGCGATTTCTTTTTTTATTTTATTTTTTTATTTTTTAGCTAAAGTTCAATATTCACTGTGTAACAGATAAAACATGTCATGGAGCATTCTAACATGAGACACCATCCAAACTGCTCTATGTTCTTATGCAAGGATGAGAACATAGATATGAGCTGCCAGCAATAAGTGTTTCTCTTTTAATAAGCATGGAACATTGAACACTCAAACACAGAACATTTATAACAAAAGCTAAACTTATATAAAAAAAAAACAATTCCAATACATAAATAATCAGTACTTTCTGATAAACTGAAATTTCTGTAATGCCTCAGTTCAATAGCAGCATCTAAATATCGCATCTTCTACGATCATGTTAAATTAAATAATATAGATGAAACAGCCACTGAAAATAGGACATTTCTTTGATATGTAAAATTATTCCAGCATTTATCTTATGAAAAAAAAAAAAAGTAAATATAATAATGAAAAGGAGGAAAGAAAACCAAACATTCAGCTAAATATTGGACGTTCATTGAAGATTAATCACGGTCTTCACTATTAGCTAATTGCGTTCTTTCAAATCTCGGATTTTGATTAATCGTTCAGCCCTCCTTATGAAGAGATATTATTTGCCATTCCAAAACATGGAAACAAATGGTCTAAACCGTGTTTGCTTTGCTTTGACAGTGATCTCCAACATGGAGGTGCCCAGGAGGCATCAGCCCTCCTCCTTCACACTTCCTCTCCCTAAGCCGGCCTCATCTGCTCTGTCTCCCCTTGGAGCTTTAGAGCAGATCTCCAAGAAAGATGTAATGAAAGAGAAGTTCCAGGAGACGGAGGATGAAACCGCAGACACAGATGAGTTTGAGGAAGAGATTTTCAGCACAGAGGAGGAGTTGAATGCTTCTGTGTTTGTGGAAGCGCATGCCGAGATCTCGGAACTTTTGGATACAAATACTTCCGCTGGGGGAAAAAATGTCAAACGCTCCTCACAGGATAGTTTCTCAGAGGACAGCTCAATATCAGAGGAGAGGTTGGCAGAGGAGGCAGAAGAGGCCAAAAAGAAGTCTGAAGAGGAGGAAGTGGCAGCTAAAGAGAGGGAAGCCCAGAGACAGATGCTGGCCATCGAGGAGCTGGTCCAGTCGGAGAGGAATTACATTCGACTGCTGGAAATTAGCACCGTGACCATCAAGAGCAACCTCCAGAAACTGCAGGTATAAATCAGTGAGGTATAAATTAAGTGTTTATAGCATTAAGTAGCTAGGGCTAGGACAATATACTTTTGTCCTGATTTTGATTCTTTCACGATACATTGGTGCCGATTTGATTTGTATTGCAATTTTCATTCATCGCGATTCTAGAAGTATTGCGATTCGATAGCATTGAGTATTGCGATGAATTTAATTATACACCATTTAAGACGATATATCATGAGACATTTCCAAAAACGAATAGTTTTCTAAGAAGAAAGATCACATCACATATCAGTCAGCCAGTCTGACATTTATTTCATTTGTAAAGAAGTGCATAACGTGGATTTTCAACATTTTCTGCTTTCGGTCTATTTAGCTGGAAACAGATATGATGTAGTCGTTGTCTGCAGTACCGTATAAACCGAAAATATGTAGGTGAATCATTGGTTAAAAAACTATTTAAAAGATCGATTCTGAGGAAAAGAATACATTTAAAAAAAATTTCGGCAAAAAAAAATCATGATACATACATTAATTGATTTTTTTCTTTTCCCCACACCTATAAGTAGCATTGTTATAGAAAATTTGTGTAGATCTACATTTACAATATATATCACACATGAGGGAACTATCCCTATCCTGTACCACCACATCCCAAACAGGTGCATTTGGTACTTCTGCTTGTACAGGTTGTATAGCTCCTAGGTGCAAGTACACAGAACTATAAAGAAAAAAATGTAATCATGGGTATGATTTTGCTGAGAAAGAGGCTGCCTGTACAAAGATCGATCTATCTGTCTATCTATCTATCTATCTAATCAAAAATATTTGCAGCATTAGAGCAAAGGCATTTTACATTTTTTTTATGGAGACAAGTACCTTGGATTTTTTCTTGAAGCCTACTCAATTTTAGAGCATGTTTAGTTCTGAGTTTTGAATTTTTGTTGTGGGACAACCCTTTGATTGTGCCTTTTTTAATTAAAATGTAATCACTACATGTTGATTTGGCACTGCAACTTCCAGAAGAACTGTAATGCGGAGGCTGCTCGGTGGTTTATTATCGTTAGCTTTTCATTACGGTTGAGGTATTGGTTGTTACTGCTAAATAATCATTTATTATTGACACGGTAATGAAACGAGGCCTCGTACAACATAATGGAATCAGGCTTAATGTGCCGAAAGGACTGAGCTGTGCGAGTGAGCGTGAAAATGATAACGCACTGAGGGAACGGTAGATGAACTGATAGATAATGAAATGACAACAAAATAAAAAGGAGCAGTTGAAGGGCTAAATTATGGGCTGTTGACCTGTTAAGGGAAGGAGATTAACCGGTCAATAGAGGAACAGTTGATGAGATAGACGTTCAAAAAATAAAATTGGTCTGTGTCATCCAAAATCTAAAATTGAGAGACAAATTGCTAATGTGTGTAAATTAATGAAAGAGGGAATTGAAAAGATGTGTAAAGGAGTGTGATGGATGGAGGAAGGACAGCAGGAGAAAGACTGAGGGGAAGCAGCACAGTGGAGAACGGCTAGACCGAGAAATAGGATAAATATGTGAATGAATGGTGCCATTGTGAGACAGGAAAGTTGCTGGTTTGTTTTCTGTGCAGATTGTTCTTCCAGCAGTGCCCACTGTTCTCTCATTAGAATAGAATGGAGGCAAACAGAAGGGTTCTTCATCAGCTCAGCATTAGCATTTTTCTTGTAAGAGAGCAGACACACATGCATATGTTGCACAAGATAGACATTTCATTTGAATATGTGAATACATCTTACTTTTAAACTCTACAATTGTTATAAGACAGAAACTTCAGGTTAAGAAGGACATGATGCTGATGCTAATAACACTATATGCTATGTAGATGTCACAGTTCGGTTATATTGCCAAAATCACTTTTTGCTTTGCCATTCAACATTTATTTTAGTTTTCTGTTTTGAGTAGCTGAGTAACCTATATAAACTGAAATACCTGTTACTTAGCTTATTGAGCTAACTAATTTAATTTGAGCCATCAACATGTTTTGTGACATTGTGGATTTATTTTTTTGGTTTAATTTTACTAATGTATTTTATTTATATAGGCCCATGTTTTGTATTTGTCTTTTAACATCTCAGGATGTTGGAAATAGCTGTTCTACCTTTAACATTTTGTTCCTTGGACTCAGAGTGTTCTTTTAGTTCCACAAAAAAAAATATTAAAGAAACTCAATAATTTTAATTTTATTTATAGTGTCAAATCACAACAGGAGTTAGCTCAGGGCATTTTACAGATAGAGTAGATCTAGACCACACTATAATTGAAAAGACTCAAAATATGATTCATATTAATTATAGCAGTTGGTATGATGATCGTTGATTCTAGCACATCCACTGGGAGTTGACTTGAGGTAATCAGGTCATTAGGTTAAATGATTATGTCTCATCTGCATGTCATTACATATTGAAATAGAATCTTAGCTCAGGAAATGAATCCGTGTGTCTTTCTTTCTTTCTGCCTGCCAACCGCAGCCTCCTCCAGCCAACCTGGACAGCATGTTTCTCTACATCGAGGATGTGATTGACGTGTCAAGTCGACTCCTCAGCCTGCTGGACCAGAAGCAGGTTCAGCCTGGAGACCCCCTCTTCCTGAAGACACTCTGTAAGGGATACAACTTAACTTTCTCTCATTCAGTTTCTCCCATTGTTTCCTCAGCATTAGGTTTCCTCAGCATTTGCCCCAAATGTCCCATCTTATTGATTGGGGTTGTCTTTGTTACCTCCTTTGTCACAACATGAGCTTAGGGCTGGGTTTTGTTACAAAATGTTGGATACTGCACTCTAAGAAATAAATCCGTAAAATGGAGAAAGTTCTGGCAACTCATTAGCCGGACTTTGCCCCGTAATTAAAACATTTTTAAAATTTTGTGTATGCGTTGCCTTGGGCTTCCTTTGTGTTGGCATTTTAAACTCCGGTCGATTTATGAGCACTATGGTGGACCTTTTCTCAGATCTCTGCAGGGTAAATCCAGACAGCTAGCTAGACTATCTGTCCAATCAGAGTTTTCTGTTGCACGACTAAAACAACTTTTAAAGGTACACATGTTCCACCAAAACAAGTTCTTTCCAAGCCTATTTTGCAGAGGCAACGCGGCTCTTCTCCGGTGCTTAGCACCGCCCAAGACGATTGTGATTGGTTTAAAGAAATGCCATTAAACCAGAGCACATTTTCCTCCCATCCTGGAATGCTGTGTGGACTAACCGGACTCTTCTCCAGTGCGCTTTGGAGGAGGGTCTGGCAAAGTGAGACCACCAGTTCCTAAATAATACTTTTTTGATACCAATTTACAACATTACACATTAAAGCAACGTAGTAATGTAGAGTTTTTCCTGCCTGCCTCTACGTGTAACATTAGACAGCCAATCAGCAGCGTTATTAGATCTTGGTAGAAGCATGCTGCATGCTTATTGGCTCACTGACCCTGATGAGATTTGCTTCTTAGGTATTGCAAATTGGTATTGAATGACCCTGCATTTTTTGATACTCGATACTTCAAAGAAATTCGGTCGGTGCCTAAAAAGTATTGAATTCGGGACCCAGTCTTACATGAGCTTGCTCAGCCTTTCAACAGGAAGTGGTAAGATTGCTGCTGGTTTCACAGAGGTTTTCTCTTCTTAGACCAATTACTCTGATCACACTTGTTGACAGGAAACCAATAAAATCTTCCCCCGTCTTGTTGTCAGAGGTGGTTTTCACATTCATGTGAGAATTTAAATGAGTTCACACTGACACATTCACAGTCTGGTCAAAGGTCTCTGGATACGGTGATGGGTGCATCTCCAATTGAATGCAAAACACACACACACACACACACACACACACACACACACACACACACACACACACACAGTTTATTGTTAAAGCTGTGTACCTGGAAATGTCTGCAATGCATGTACTATATTTGCACATGCTAAAAGTTAAGTAAGTAAATATATGTTTTGCCTCCCTGACAGGTGATTCGTTCCTCAGCCTGTCTTCAGACATTGAGGCAGCCTATAAGGAATACCTGGCCAACTACACCAACATTACAGTGGTGGAGAACAGCTACAAACAGAAGGAGGCGCTCTGGAACGAGATTGTCAGAGTCATCAAGGCCTCAGCGTAGGGTTCTATCATTTTCTGTTGTTTTACAATGGGACCAACTGTTTTTTGTTTTTTTTGCCTAAAACATAAAATTACAACTGGATAAACAAAAGACCTAACACAAAACGGCTGTTGATTTCGGTCCTGAAGTTATGACTGTTTAATGTTGCCATTCATCTCTCCAGGCCTGAAGTAAACGCCACCTCTCTGAGTTTCTTCTTGGTGATGCCGGTGCAGCGAATTGCCCGCTACCCCCTCCTCCTGCAGACCATCCAGAAACACACTGAACGAACGCACCCGGCGTATGCCCTTCTGGAGCATGCCGCTCACACCTCCATCGCCTTGAACTGTCGCATCAACGAGTACAAACGCTTCAGAGAAGTTGGTGAGGCCGGTTCATAAAGTCCACTATTCTCTATCTAGAGTCAAGGATGCACTGATACATCTAGAGTCAAGGATGCACTGATACATCTAGAGTCAAGGATGCACTGATACATCTAGAGTCAAGGATGCACTGATACATCTAGAGTCAAGGATGCACTGATACATCTAGAGTCAAGGATGCACGGATACATTTAGAGTCAAGGATGCACTAACACATCTAGAGTTAACGATTCAATTCCCTATTTACAGTAGCACAACAGGTAGAGAAAGGCAGTAATCTGTCTACTGTATAAAGCTGGGTGGGTTGAAAAGCATTCAACACAGTGAATTCATTGTTCAGAGTCCCAGTTTAATTGGAGGACTGGTACTGTCTCTCAGGAACACTTTTTCACTTTCATTTTTTTCATTTTAAATTGCACATTTTCAATTTCTTTAGTTATTTGAACTGTTTGGTTTTGCCTTACTTTTGCACTATTTAGAATGTATTGATTGTATTGTTTATATTTAGTATTTTCAATTCCTCTGTTTGTCTGGCACATACTTTGATATATTTGACAGCAAAGTTGACTTGACTACCCCAGATTAACTGTCCCTCATACTATGATTGTAGCTGACAAATACAAGAAGACAGAAACCCTGAGCATAAAGGACAAGATCAACCGTCTCAACACCCACAGCATCGCAAAGAAGACAGCGAGGCTCAGCCAGCAAATCAAACATGAGACTGGAATAGCACCTAAGGTAGGATTGAAGTGTTTGATGGCCCTAGTTTAAATAACACCCTGCTGAAGGGTCTTGGAGCAACGCAAGACCCTTGCCATCTCCAGGATGCTGTTCTATAACTAACCCTGGCCGATCACTGTCCCTTGATTAAAGTTAGACATTAGAAATCAGAGAAGCAGCACGTTACAGTTATGTTTGAGGGTGCTTATACTTGAAGGTAACTACTGACTCTCCCAGGTCTCTGAGTCATAGATGGTCTTCCAATACACACCCTGCCTCTAGCTGCAATACAGTGGTTAATGGTTAATCATTATATGACCTGTTATGAACCTGCTGTTTGCTCTGGCCTGCTACACTTTGCTTTGCCTTAAGTTACACTTACCTGTCTACAGATTATTTTCTTTTTTTAGGTCTGATCAAAGAGTTCACATCCAGGAGCATCCTCACATGTCACCTGTGGCTTCATTTTTAATAGTTGCTCACAGGATAACATTTTCCCACTTTGCCTTTTGATCTTTTTACATTCTGCATACATTATATAGGTTGTAGCTGCATTGCATATATGTAGAATATAAATGAATTACACTTTGAAGCTCTGCAAAAACACAATTATCTGTGCTGTCATCTGTCTTTTAAAGCTATTTGCTATATTTAAAACTAGTGCAACCACAGTCTTAGGGGACAGAATAGACTAGTAGCACCTTGCTAATGTGTGTATTACTAGAAATGAATGATACAAAAATAAAGAAAATATAGCTTAGACAGAGAAAGAGAAGGAGCCATGTGTCTAGAATCCATGTAGACAAAACGCACCAATGTATGGGAAGCAGTATTTACTAGGGGTGTGAATATTCACTGGTGTCACGATTTTTATTTTTTAGTGATTGTTTCAAGTCCTAAAGTATAGGAACCACAGGTGCTGATACTGCAGCTAGAGAATAAATCTTGTAACCAAAGCAAATAAAAAGCATGCAGTAAATATTTTCTATTCCCATTATTTACATTAGATGTTGCATATGCACTTTCATGATTAGGGATTTGACGCATCTACAAAATACGCCTTGAGTCAGAGTCATACTGCCCTCAATGTGTTCTACATAGTAAAAACTAAAAAGATGAAGGCAAAGGAAGAGAAATGATAGTAATTACAGAGCTTAGAAAAGAGTCAAATGTGATCTTGTGTTTCTAACTTGCAAATCAAAGCCCCATGACTTTTTAAATTCCTGAAATACAGGGCAATAAAGCACTTTTTTAATTTAATTTCACAAAAAAAAAAGTATCTGTCCCTGTGTGTTGTGCTCCAGCTGGTGGATGAGGAGTTTGACGCCCTGGAAGGTTTCTTTTATGTTCTGGAGCATGGGATCCTGGAGCTCCTTGAGAACGTGGAGACGTACCTGCACCACCTACAGGTAGGCTGCATTTGTTCTAATGGATCACATTATGATATGTGCAACATTCAGCTGTTGACTGAGGCATTTCACCTGATAGTGAACATATCATCTACTTATTTTCTTTGCTTTGTCTTGTTTTCCATGCTGATGCCTCTCAGACAAACTGCTTTGGTACCTACATTTTAATACACTTTTCTCAAGTGAAATAAAGAATTTAGTAATTCTGATTTGAGCATCCTATTCTTGGGATTCAGGAAATATCATTTTGTATCTGTTTACCACAATTAATTTGTACATAATATCTGTATCGGTAAGTACTGGAGTCTACGCATCTATCCAATACCATGTAATTTAGCCCCGAATAACGTAGCTTTGTTTGTTATTTTTCGGTTATGACTGACTGTCAAACTGGATAACAATAGAAAGTTATATGGCGTTCACTTTTTGTTCATGTTTCACAAAAAGTTTAACCCAAGCCAGGCCAAACGGCAAAGATAGAAATCCTTTCACATCCATACAGGGATAGAAGTATACAGCTGTTCAAACATAGTAAAATGTATGACACACTGGTATCGGATGAGTACTCAGTATCAGCCAATACGCAAGTTCAGGTATCGAAATCAGTATCGGGAAGGAAAAATGGTATCGGACCATCTTTATATTTAGTGAGTATATTAAATCTATGCCACATGGGAGGGGGAAATCATACCTTGGATGTTTTGGGCTCCAGAAGATTTAATTTTGCATAAGAGTGTTGTTCGCATTGTTCCCTTCGTACTAATTCAGTTCCACATATTCAATGTGAGTATATTACCCAACAAGTTTGGGGGGTTGAGTCTCTTGCTTTACACCTGCATGTCTTAAATGAAGGGTAATGAGAGTGCATATCTTATTTATTCCCCCATTTCAGATTGCAGCAGCCCATCCAAAGACTTGAACTAGTGACTTATATGCAGTGGAGAAGTGGAATAAGTGGAACATAACTGGATATGTATTTTTGAACATGTCGCCATGTGTTTCTGAGTCACGCTGTTTAAACTCAGAGGCCCCTGGCGTCCCTGAGGTCAAAACACGTGGGTTTCTGTGTACCGTTTCACTCTAAAATGTTTCTTTTCCTCTTTCTATTCCAAACCAACAAAGATCAGCACTGTATCCTCTTTCCTTTTCATAGTCTCCTACTCATACTGTAGAAGGCCAGTTATTTTCACCAGGCTATACAAGTTGTCCTCCTGCTGAGATAATTTTCTTGTATATTGACAAAGTAATATTTCTTTAACAACTTCTGATTTGGAAATAGCAACCCGTTTGAACATAGAAAACAAACAAAAAAGCAGACATTGGTAAATTCAGTAGTCCTACAAGCGTTTTAAAATGAGCCCGACAGATGTCAGAGACCTGAGCAGGGGTTCATGGCTCCTTCTTCTTTGTTGGTTTTTCAGGGATTCCTGGCCTGCAAAACCGAGGAGTTTGATTTAGATATGGATGGAGAGAAGGCCCCGATCTGCTACAAGGAGATCACTACTGCTCTCAGACAGTGGATTCTTCCTACGTTTGTGAGTCTACCTGACATTATCATGTAGATACCAGTAATACAGAAACAGAGGTGGAATGTCACATTTACTCAAGTATTGTACTTAAGTACAAATGTGAAGTACTTGTACTTAGGGCTGGGCGATATGGAGAAAATCAAATATCATGATATTTTTTACCATAGACCTCGATATCGATACAATATTGTAGGGTTGACTATTGGTGCTTTCACAAAATATTTACACAATGAGATTTTTGATGAATAATCATCAGTAATGTGGATATAATGACGGTGGGTAAAGGCAGATAATAGAACAGCTAGAACAGTTTGGTAAGTTCAGAAAATGACATCACTTTACTGTAATGCAGGCTTTAAAACCAGGAAAAGACACCACTTATGTCATATCAAGATATGATATCCAAAATCTAAGACGATATCTAGTCTCATTTCACGATATCGATATAATATCGATACATTGCCCAGCTCTACTTCAGTCTTTTCTTTTCATGCCACTTTCTACTTCTACTCATAACATCTCAGAGAGAAATGTTGTTTACTCAATTACATTCATCTGACAGCTTTAGTTACTTTACAAATTAAGATTTTTGAACACAAAACACATGGGGTTTATAAAATCTGATGTTTTATTGTAAATTAAACTACCCAACACTATATAGGCCAACAAGTCCAGCTGAAATGATTAGACCATTAAACACTTAAAATGGAAGGACTTTTCTGCATTGAGTACTTTTATTTTAAATACTCTAGGTACATTTTCCTGATGATACTTACATACTTTTATTTAAGTAACATTTTCAATGCAGGACTTTTACTTGTAACAGAGTATTTTTACAGTGTGGTATTAGTACTTTAACTCAAGTAAAGAATCTGAATACTTCTTCCACCACTGTAATCAAATCCTTTATTTAACTTAAAGCAAGAAAAAAAGAAGTACAGAAACCCTGAACTACAAATACATTTGCTGCACTATTAATTGCACTTAAGAAAAAAAAAGTACACGTTAAGTATCAAAAGTAAGCCAGATGGACCCTGCCAGTCTAAAATGATTGACGCATTAACCAGCACAGCATTTGTCTGATGATGAGCATCATCTATACCTCCACGTAGGAGAAGAGGATGAGGACGTTAATCCACAAGCCGCTGTGTGCGCTCCGCGACCTCCTGGTGGGCCCGAGGAACCTGATCAGAAAAAGGCTGGACAAGCTGCTCGACTATGAACTGATAGAAGCCAAATCCACTCTGAGCTACGAGGAACAGGCTGTGGCCAACACGTACAGGTAGAGAGAGAGCTGGACTTATGTGTGGAAGGTCTGTTGCATACTGTGGGCCCTATTTTAACAATCTAAGCGCACGGCGTGAAGCGCCTGGTGCAGGTGTGTTTAGGGCGTGTCCAAATCCACGGTGGGAATGGTTCAAAAGGGTTCTACTTAGTGTCTTCATTAATTCATAGGTGTGTTTTGGGCGTAACATGCAATAAACCAATCAGTGTCATCTCCCATTCCCTTTAAAAGCCAGGCGCGTTTGTACGGGACACCTCCCCCGAGCTAGAACCGACAATCAAGTTATATTTAACCTTTTTTTTTTTGGAGTAAAATTCTCATTGTACGCTCGACAGCCATTTGAATTCCAGACACCCCCCTTCCTACGTGAACATGTTCCACCAAAACAAAGGCTATTTTGCAGAGAGACCGTACTTGCGTCCAGCGCTTAGCGTCGCCCAAGAAGATTGTGATTGTTTTAAAGAAATGCCAATAAACCAGAGCACGTTTTTCTCCCATCCCGGAATGTTGTGGGGATGACCTTCCTCCGCAGCGCTGTGGAGGAAGGTCTTATAATGTGAGACCAGTAGGATTAGACCCTTTGGAAGTTATGTTAAGATGAGGGGTGAGGTCGTCTAATGAAAGAACAAAACGTTAATTCAATCTCTAACTTCAGTTTACATGCTAACCTCTCATCTCCTCTCCTCACAGGACGATGAACACGTTGCTCCTCAATGAGCTTCCTCGGTTTAATGGTTTGGCTCTGCAGATGATCTGGAGCATGTTGGGCACGTTCAGCTGCCTGCATAAAGACCTCGCCTCAGACATGGAGCAGCTGTTCCAGAGCTTTGCACAACAGGTAATCTCACGTGTACCATGTGTTCTCTACATATATGATAAGGTCAAGCAGAAAAACATACTCAGCAAAAAAAGAAACGTCCTGTCACTTCAACTGCTTTTATATTTTAAGCAAACTTAACGTGCAAATATTTGTATGAACATTAAAAGATTTAACAACAATTTTTACAGACGTGGCAAAAGTAGCCCTCAGTATCTGGTGTGGCCACCAGCTGCATTAAGTACTGCAGTGCATCTCCTCCTCATGTACTGCACCAGACTGGCCAGTTCTTGCGGTTGTTGTTGCCATCCTGTACCTGTCCCGCAGGTGTGATATTCGGATGTACCGATCCTATGCAGGTGTTGTTACACGTGGTCTCCCTGTAGCGCCGTCTTAGGTGTCTCACAGTAGGGACATTGCAATGTATTTGCCCTGGCTACATCTGCTGTCCTCATGCCTCCTTGCACCATGCCTAAAGGCACATTCACGCAGATTAGCAGGGACCCTGGGCGTCTTTCTTTTGGTGTTTTTCAGAGTCTTTAGAAAGGTCTTTTTACTTTACCTAATTTTCTTATAACTGTGACCTTAAATGCCTACCACCTGCAAGCTGTTATTGTCATTTGTTCATTAATTGTTTGTTTTTTTGAACAAGCATGGAAAACATTGTTTAAACCCTTTACAATGAAGTCCTCTGAAGTTATTTTTACTTTTAGATAAAAATCTTGGGTAACCTTTTTTTTCTTTCCAGTACGCTAACGAACGAGGATATGAACATTAATGGCTTTCAAATGAATTCATTTCTTCTTCCAGCTCCCTCACAGCTCTCTCAATCCCAGTGCATTCTGGAAGTGGGCAGAGTCTGCAGTGCTGGAAGGTGCGGGAAGACTGGAGACTTTGTGTCAAAGTGTAGAGGACACGCTTAATGCGCCTGCCATCCAGGTGGGTACAAAATGATGGAGCTAAAAGTCATTGTTGTGTCACAGTGTGTTGACCAAGAATACTGGTACACAACTTGTGTGTTCATGCATTATTTGCATCATTAACCCTTTTAAAGCCCAGGTGTAGTTTTATAAGTCAAAGACAGACAGACAGACATGGTGATCAACAGACCGTAAAATAAAGATATCATTAGGACAACAGTCAGCACAACATTGGACACCTCACCTCAGACTTTCGACTTTTTTTACAGACTACAGCAGGTGCACAAGCGCAAGAAATTTGAGCTGCTTGAATGGCATTAACACATTGTGCAAAACATTTACTGTACAAGACACTACATGTTCCAAAATAGAACAATGTCACCTGAAGGCGAAGGACAAGCATGTCCTGTTCGAAAGTTACTCAACAAAAGACACTGCAGTTAGGGATCTTCAACCCAGCTAACATTACTTTATGGACCTTTTTATGTTTGAGCAATTTTAACATCTGCATACACACCACCTGACACTGCTAGCTACTATTATTGGTTTTAAAAAAGCATTAAATTGATCTCTGTTTAATGACAGTTTAAACCAAGCTAGCAGTGTGGCTTTGGAACACTTTGATCTGGAGTGAAATATCTCAGCAGCTATGAATCCTAATTAGATTGATGCTCAGACTTCTCATTTTAGGTCAATTTTAACCATTGTGCAACACGTCAGGTCATGACAAATACGTTCCTAGTAGTTCACTTTCTATATGAACTAGTTCAAAGTTCAGTTCACAAATTTTAAAATGAACTAGTTCAGTTCATAGTTTATACTTCAACATTTTGAACTAAGTTCACAGTTCCAAAAATGAACTAGTTCATAGTGCTTTTTTGCGGATTTTCTTTTTGAAAGCCAGCGGGCAAAGTTTGCACCGAAATGTAAGATTTTCACATCCTCACCGACCTTGAAATAAAACTCGTTTAAATGATCATATTTCGCCTCCTTGCTGCTTTTTGTTTTGATGACTCATGCAGCGGTGCGACACTGGTGGCTGGTGTTGCCAGATTGGGTGTTTTTTCTGATACATATGAAGGCCTGTTTAAAGTGTGTTTTAGCTGGGTTTTGGCCTGGAAGGCTCTATATAAATCTGGCACCCTATTGAACGAAGTTAAACTGAGAGAGCGTGCCGTTCACAGACACCAGAATGAACGAGTTCACAGTAACGTTCATCAGGCAGTAATACAGTACGTTCAGTTCATGTTCGCCCAAAATATGAACGAGTTCATGAACTATCATTCAATACGCATTCAGGCACAACACTGCTAGTAGGCTCCTACTGTTCTAGAATAGCAGCAGTGTTATATTTGATGAGAGGACAACAATTGGCAGCAAGTTGTTGCATGATTATGTCATAGTTGCGCCTTTGGTTTCTTGTAGTCATCAACAAATACCTTTTCTTTACAGTATGTCGTGCTGCCTGTAATGCCTGTTAATTGTTTTGAACTGAGTTACATTCCTTAAACCTGCCAGGCAACCTGCATACATAACCGACTGATAAGCAGGTTGCACAGTCACGTCATGTTTTGCTATTAATATCTTTAGAGTAGATTTAAAACACTCTCTGACAGGTGATTCTTTAATACTGTTCATCGCTGTCAAACATGTTGTACAAGCTGAAGAATATTCCAAGTCATCGCAGTGATTCATGTCTGCAGCTTCACAGTCTCATGTGTAACTACAAAACGTCGTCAGGATTTTGAATAGTCTTCTTCTTGTTCTGCAACTTTCTAATCACTTCCCATTGTGTTCACGTATTCAGTGACAGGTTTAATGCTTTTGCTAAGCTCATTCTGAGAAATTACCCACTGAGATTTTCTTTTCAAATGTGTACAGTACAGTGACTAAGGATAACAACATTTTTTTTTCATTCAGTTAGAATGTGAAACTAAGGATTATCCGCGTTCTAGTAGGAAACTACTTTAACATAGCCCTATACGTCAGGCCTATCTTCCTCTTCTTACCTTTGTCAGGTCTCATTATGTTTCATTTTCCTCTGCATTCTCTTCTTTCTTCTGCCAGCCCCTGAGTCCATCCTCTCGGCGTCGTCTGAAGCAGCTAACAGATAAGCACGGTTCTGGTAAAATCTACAAGGTGATGGAGACGGTGGTTGGCAGCCGGGACCTGGACCTGAACCTGGCCAGAGGCGAGCTGGTGGCCATAATCAGTGAGGCAGACAGCCGCGGGGACAAACGAAGATGGCTGGTCGACGCAGGAGGTAAGAACCATCGGGTTGCCTGAAGACGCAAGCCGAGACCATGAAAGTCAGCCAATAGCAGCATTTTATTGCAACAGCCGGTTTTCAACCAGGGCAGTCTCTACGCATATTTATAACACAATCTGTAGAATTCAAGCTTTGGACATGAAACCATCGACAACATCTTTTTTTGCTGCCTTTCTTTAAATAATTGTTAATTTCTTATACTGCACTGTAACTTTTATTGAGATTAGTTTCTATATTTTTTATTGTTACTGAAGTTACAGTGTTGAAAATTTAAATATAAATCATATAAAGACAATTAAAAAGTAAGACCGGTGGGACCGGCCGTTCTCGGTATGGCAAGGACTGCAGGTGGATTACGCGTATAGAGCAACAGCTTATACATTTCCTTGTTGCTGAAATGTGCTAGACAAATAAAGCTGGCTTGCCTTGCCTTGCCTTACTAACATACCATACACATTGGGTTTTAGTTTCTTAAAGGCAGCTCTTTGGCGCCATCTTTTGGGTGTTTGGCATTATTGCAAATAACACGCAATCAAACACAGGCCCAGTAGAATTTATTCACAGTATGTAAATGTAGTTACTTTTGTCACAACACAAAAAAAACACCCAAAACATTTTTGGGGGGATTTTTTGAATTCTATGAATTGATTTAGAATCTATAGAGCTTGAATCATGATACGAATGAGAATCGAAGTTTTTTTTTTTTTTTTTTTTTTTTTTTTTTTTTTTTTTTTTGCACACCCCTAGAATTTAGTATAGGTTAGAGAGCCAGGCAACTGAGCACATAGGTGGCACATTTTAGAGGACATATTCTGAAAATGGAATTTGCTTCAACAACAACATCTCAAATGTGAAAACTTTTTCATACTCCCCTGTGATAGTAAATTGAACACCTTTGGGTTTTGGAGAACAATTAATTCGAAGATGTTCACTTGGGTTCTGGAAAATTTTGTCAATTGGTTTGTCAACCAATCATTACATTTATTTACTGAGAAAATCTACAGATTAATCGGTAGTAAAAATAATAACAAGGTACCACTTTACAGCTTTTCCATTGTCAACACCTCCGTTTATCTGTGTATGTTGTATTCAGGCAGAAGAGGGTACGCTCCTTGTGCCAAGCTGATTCGGTATCACCAGGCAACAGAGGATCCGCCTCCTTCACCACACCTGACCCCGCCTGATGGCGTGACAGAAATCAGGAGACACTCCTACACCCCAGAGAGCCGGCCACTGACAGTCCTGAGCCGGCCATGCTTCCAGGTGATTAATTGATTGATTAATTTACTGTACTTAAATGATGGAAACTTCACACTCACTACACAGAATTCTGCCTGTGCTGCATACATCTGCATATTAATGAGGTAGAAAGTGATTCTCTTAAAAACTCTCTCAATGCTCCGTAATGATTTAAATACATATTTAATATTAGCACCAGCCAAATATTGAAATGTGAAATTTAATATTTTGACATTAATATTTTCTAAACTAATACAACAATCAGCATATGCAATGGCCTCGTTAGTGATATAGACTTGTACATTTTGGACAGCCATACATGAGAATTAGCCTGGCTGCTCAGCTCGCTGCTAAATTATCTGACACCAGACTGCAAACTGTGAGAGTGTGTGTGTTAATTTCCTTAATGACACGTTACTGTGTGTGTGTGTGTGTGTGTGTGTGTGTGTGTGTGTGTGTGTGTGTGTGTGTGTGTGTGTGTGTGTGTGTGTGTGTGTGTGTGTGTGTGTGTGTGTGTGTGTGTGTGTGTGTGTGTGTGTGTGTGTGTGTGTGTGTGTGTGTGTGGCTTTAACTGACCAATGTGACAGCGTTCTGCTGTGGAAGCATCAATCTGTCACATGTCTGACTAGCACTGTGTGTGTTCGTGTGCGCACGCATGTGTGTATGTGAGAGAATCTTTCCATATCCAGCCATGCGGGAGTGTAATCATGGGTGTCCCCATATCTGTAAGAGGGCACACTGGATTTATTTTGTGCATGCATGTTGTGTGTGTGTGTATGTGAGAGTGTGTGTGTATGTGTTATTAATAGAAAGGTCCATAATTGACTGTTTAACCTTGTAAGTGGGTTACTGTGTGAAGGGTTGAGAGTTAATTTATGCACCGCTGCAGGCTGAGAGAGTGTATGTGTGTGTGTGTGTGTGTGTGTGTGTGTGTGTGTGTGTGTGTGTGTGTGTGTGTGTGTGTGTGTGTGTGTGTGTGTGTGTGTGTGTGTGTGTGTGTGTGTGTGTGTGTGAAGTTGATTTACATTTGCAACACTTGTGAGTGTGAGAGGGGAGTGTCGTGGCTCGTAAATTTGGTTTATGTGGGTTTGTAAATGGGAGATAGGGAGATGCATTAGGCATTGTGTGTGTGTGTGTGTGAGAGAGCGAGAGAGATAGGCCTGCTAAAGTGAGTGATTGCTCCAGTGACCTTATAGACGCTGTATAGATGCCCTCTCTTCCTCACGTCCATCCCTCATGACCCTAGGTCGGCTCATATACAAAACATACACAACATAGTGTTGGCCTTGTCCTCATTGTTACAGATGTTACACAAAAATGCCTTATTTTCCCCCCCACTCCTTTCTGTTTTTTGATCCACACAAAATTTTAGGTTTTGCTAGTGGCTGAAGAAAATAGAGATGATTTATCACTGTCAACTTATAAAGAGCAGAAACAGCAATATTAAGGTGCCAAATTCATCTTGGCTGCTACTTTCTCTGTGATCTGTGACAGAGAGTATAACAAACAATATTGTTATTAATACATTCCCGTCTGGCTTCTGTAGACACGCTGGCAGTCTCAGTTAACTGTCTCTTTCTCTCACATTTGTGGCCCCACCACGTTGTCATGACCGTATATCAACACAGAGGGGCGCCGCGTAGCTACGCCACTCCTCAACTCTTTTCATTTCCATCAGAAACATAGCTGCAGCAAATATTCGCCAAGCTCCTTGCAACATGATTCATTCTGCAGCCGATAGCTATGGTCACTTTTACTTCTTTTTTCCCTCCTCCTTGTCTCTGCCTGGCAAAATGCTAATGAAATGCTAATTGGTGTAGACCATCAGGGCAGAGCTAATGTTGTAGCTGAGGTGAAGGGTTTGTTAATGACACCGAGCAGCCAGCTAAACTTGGCTATTAGCACTGCTGTGGCACTCTGTCATACCAACACAGGGCTCATTAGGAAGCCTTGTGTGTGTGTGTGTGTGTGTGTGTGTGTGTGTGTGTGTGTGTGTGTGTGTGTGTGTGTGTGTGTGTGTGTGTGTGTGTGTGTGTGTGTGTGTGTGTGTGTGTGTGTGTGTGTGTGTGTGTGTGTGTGTGTGTGTGTGTGTGTGTGTGTGTGTGTGTGTGTGTGATTTGTCAAGACACAACTAGTGGGCTTAACCTTTTCAGAGAATATTACAATGAATTTTCTGTGTGTGTGTGTTCACATCTGCACCTGTGTGCATGCATGCTGACGTCGTGCTAATTTCTTAGATTAATTAATAATAATAATTTCTTGAAGTGTTGTTCATTTTGTACAACATTTGTTATTTAGGGATCCGAATCCTTTAATATTGGGTATCCGAATTCAATCCAATACTTATAGTCACTTAAAGGAGCAGTGTGTAGGATTTAGTGCCATCTAGCAGTGAGTCGTGTGTAGTAGAACCTATGGTCGCCTTCTTGTAACGTAAAAACGTGAAAGGCCCACTTTAGAGTCAGTGTTTGGTTTGTCCGTTCTGGGCTCCTGTAGAAACATGGCAGTAAAACATGGCGGGCTCAGTGGAAGAGGACCCGCCAGCGATATTACAAATCCAACTTTGGCCACACCAAGACCCGCCCTTCAATAGCATTCACACACTACAATTGGCCAGGCGTCCATGCTTACATGTACAGGTCCTATCCCCTGACCAATCCCCTAACCCTAACCTTAACCACTTGAGGTGAAATGCCTAACCGCAACCAATCGAGCTGCTTTGTAAGGCGGGTCTTGGTGTGGCCATAGTGGGATTCGTAATTTTGCGACCCGCCATGGATGTATAATAACAACTAGATACGGCGCCGCCGCTTAGCCTTGCAGACAATTTTTTTTTCCAGTGGCACTCTTGGTATTGCAAGGAAAAATCCCCCTGCGGCCCAAAAAGCATTTTCATCACAGGCCGCCATTGTAGAAAAGACGTCTGTAAAACTGTTACACTGCACACAAGGTTCATTTTGACTCTTTCTATTCTGAATATTTAATCCATGGAGTTTTTATATTTGAATCGGGAGCTGGTTAGAGCGATTTTAAAAACCTGTAATGTCACAACAATGTAAAGTCTATGGATCGAGCGGTAAACTCACGGGCGGGACCAGCAGGATAAACATTACAGCGCATCAGGCCGCATATCAGGGAAGTAAACCCGGGACCTTAGAAACGTTTTTTTGCCGTATGTGCCACGCAAGCAATTGTCATTGAACTGAATAGCCCCCATTTTGGGACCCGGTATCCAGTTATCATTAAACATTCAATCGGACCAGCTACATGTGTAGATATGAAGGTGATTAAACACTAATGAAAACATAATTTTGAATATTATAATCCATTTCTGCCAATTGAGCTCCCTAAGTCCTCCACACTGGGCCTTGAAATGTTGATTTAATTTGTGTCTGACACATTGAAATACCTGTAGCCTACTGCTCTCTACTGCGAAACATTTGCTTGTTACCACACTCACTATGCTGAACGCTATTCTTGAAATCATGTTAATGAAATTGTATCATAAAGTATATTTTCTGACATATGTATACACAATATGTCAAATGTATGCAAACTTGCATATAACATAATCTAACTTAAAGGAACACGCCGACTTATTGGGAATTTAGCTTATTCACCGTAACCCCCAGAGTTAGACAAGTCGATACATACCCTTCTCATCTCCATGCGTGCTGTAAGGGTGTCTGACTGCTCCAGCGGCATCAGGCCAGCACAGAACATGCAGGTGAATGGTTCCAGCAATCCTACTGCTCCGAATAAGTGACAAAATAACGCCAACATGTTCCTATTTACATGTTGTGATTTATAGAGTCACAGCGTGTACAAAAAAACAACGTAACGTGAGACACAGCCGTCTTCTAACTGTAAACAAACCGGGAACTTTATTCTCAGGCGGAAGAATATAGTACTTGGGCGGAGTGAAATGCTCGCAGCAAGCCTGTCTGAGAATATAGTTCCTGGTTTGTTTACTGTCAGAAGATGGCTGTGTCTCATGTTACGTTGTTTTTTGTACACGCTGTGACTATACAAATCACAACATGTAAATAGGAACATGTTGGTGTTATTTTGTCACTTTTGTCACAATTCGGAGCAGTAGGCTAGTTGGAACCAGTTACCTGCAGGATCTGTGCTAGGCTAAGCTAATGCTGGAACCGTCAGGCAGCGTTACAGCACGCACGGAGATGAGAAGGGTATGTATGGACTTGTCTTACTCTGGGGTTACGGTGAATAAGCTAAATTCCCAATAAGTCGGCGTGTTCCTGTAATGTAAGGTCATATCACAATATGATTCTTCTGGCAGTCAATAAATGATCATATTTGATTTATTGCCCAGCTTTAACATGCATGTTAACATGCTCAGTGTTATATTCCAGACATCAACATAGCATCCGATAGTCAGCATGCATGAAAAAAGGACAACTCAAGGCATGCTAACGTGCTAGCATTTATATTCATCCCAAATCAGAGCTGATCCTAACGAGCTAAGGCTGATAAGGTCAACTTAGGCTATGTTTAGACGGAAACGATCTGAAGAGAAAACGCAAAAGTGGCGTTGCATTCTCACTTTTTCTTCTGCGTTTAGACGAGCGTTGTGGGGGGGAAATCTGCGTGCATATGGTGATGCAAAAGTGTGTGAAATTTAATGTAGTATGCACAACAAAAGCTGACAATTTTCTGTCCGTCTGGACAGATGAGGAGGTGGAGTTATTGCTCCAAACAATGCACACACAAACACACACACACACGCATCCCACATACGTGGAGCGTTTTTAAGATTTCCACTCTGGAGGGTGGTTTCACTTTTTTGCGTTTTTTAAGCCCCCAAAACGTTGTAGCTGTCTAAACGAAAGGCACATCTGATAAAATATTTTGTCGTTTTCACCCGCGAGCGTATTCGTGTAAACAGGGCCTTAGACTGAACAAACTTGAGCAAAGTGTGACAATGTAGAGCTAAAGCCTGTCAAATTGAGCCTGAGGTGTCTTTAAATGGCCATATTACAGAAGATCAAACTTTTTGAGCGCATGACCTTTCCTCTGATGCCACCTTGCCAAATGTTACATTCTTTCCCCCTCTATTACTAGTAAGGTCAAGGAATAACAGTGTTTCTCTACATTTCTCTTCACTTTGTTCTCTGCTATGTAATAACCATTACCACCTCACAAGGTACCTGGCGTGACAGACGTTTACTCCTTGTTTTTGACTCCGAGTCCTCTCTTCCAGATTTTGGCGGCATATGACTTCACAGCGAGAGGAAACCATGAAGTTTCTCTTCGGGCCGGCGAGCCAGTTCGTGTCCTGGAGCACCACGACAAACGCGGGAACCCTGAATGGAGTCTAGTGGAGGCGAGAGGTGGGAAGAGAGGCTACGTGCCATCCAACTACCTCACAATGGTTCCTATGGGGACCGGGCCACCTGGTACATACCAGCCCTACTGCTGAAAGGAAGGAGTGGAAAAACAGCAGTATGATGGGGGATTCACTGTCTTTAGAAGGTCTTACAGCAGTATTTTTATAATGCAGGTGCACCTGCTTTTCAAACAATTATTCTACATAGTGACCATCGGTTATTTTCATTTTCAATGTCAAAATCGGAGCCATTTGAGCCATTAATACAGTAGTTAGATGGCCCCATTGTTACTGTAGAACTAAAAGCCAAATTCTGTTGACTGCTTTTTTCAGTTTTACAGCTGTAAACTTTTTTTTAATCTTCATCACTTATTCTACACCCACTTCCTGTGCACATTTACCAAATTACAAGAAAAGGAAAGTAAAAGTCAAATCACGTCACTTTTATTTACAAAACCCCAAATCACTAATTAGCCTCAAAGGGCTTTACAGAATACAACAGCCTCTATCCTTAGACTCTTGATTGGATAAGTAATGGCGTAACCTTTTACCAGTACGGGCCTTTCTCTTAGGCCATTTCTGTACTAACTTGGATTATTTGAAAAAAGTGACACTAAAAATATATATTTTGCTCTCCAAAGTGGTGATGAGTCTCACATAATGGTGTGCACTAACAAATTTGAGCTTTAAAACGATGACATCTGATTGTGATATCATTCCAAACACCATCTAGACATTACTTGACGGTGCAACACTGTGAAAATGTTAAAAAGCTAGTTGACAGAAATATCGGAAAGTTGCCTAACCTTCAATCGGCTAGAACAGGTGCGACAGAAGGCACGTGAAAACGAGGCGAGGGTAACCTTTGAGATAGCCGCAGCGTTTTAGGATGTCTCTGCTTTACTGTGGACATGCCCCCCCGCCCCCCAGAATGCTTTATCTTACTATATGTGACACACTGGAAAAGAAAATGAAGGAAGCTTATAGTCCGTGTGCTGGTTGTTATATTGTGTCTTGCTCATGAGCACTTTGGCAGGACAAATGCTAAGCTCATATGGAATTTTAACTCTGCATCTTAATGCTGAAGGACGGTCTGCAAGTTGCACTGCAAATCTCTTCTGGTGATTATTACAAAGCACCAGAGACGATGGGGAGAATGGGTTTTGAAGGCGCACGAGATAAGCTGAGCTCTAGGAGAAGACGTATCCCAGCATCCTCAGCGGGACATTAGGACACTTGAATTGAAAACGAACGGCTGCATGTTGTCGTTGGAGCCTCCGTGTGTTTGCGAGCTAACAGCAACACTTGGACTCACACAGAGCAAACAGCGTGCGTGCGTGCGTGCGTGCGTGCGTGCGTGCGTGCGTGTATCTGTTTGATATGAAATTGGGCTGACAGGTGTGTGTGTGTGTGTGTGTGTGTGTTGAGTCTCCTCCTCCTCACCTGGAGGCAGGAGCAGTACTGTATCGAGACTGACAGGTACACAGCGCTCTCATCATCTCAGACTGTGTAATGTGTTGTAAATGTTAAATGTCTCAAGGGCTGATTAGGAGAGAGAAGGAGAGGCGAGGAGGTGGAGATGTAAAGACACAGGATGGAATTCATACATGGAGAAGAAGTAAAAGAGTTGGAGGGAAAATGGAATAAAAAAAAAAAGGATGTGAGGAGGAATAGCAGGCAGGCAGGAGACTCGGCGGCACAGAGTGTTCCCGTTATTCTGGATGTTTATTTAGTCTAAGCCTCCGTCATTTTCCCACTCTAACCATGAGCTGATTTAAAATAGACTCCTCTCTTCCTACATCTGCTTCTGTATCTGTAAAGTAGATATGTCACCAGTGTGCTTTCATTCCCTCCGCTCCTATTACAGTACAAGACTAAATTCCTTCCTGAGGTTTTTGACTTGAAAAGCTTTTAAATAGATATAAAACATTATAGACGGGACTGAAGCGAACTTCTTCTGTATTCATAGGCACCTGATGATGCTTGTTGCTATGGCTACTGTTCAATAATTGCAGGTCGCGTCTGCCTGTGGCATTTCTTCAAGTTGGATGGACTGGGAAAACATTTAGCTGCCGCAGAGTTTAAGTTGTTTTTGTCGGTTTAGCAAATGTCTTCCCCTTCAGTATCTTCTTGACACACAGTATACAGACCTGCTTGACTGGACTGAAAAAAAAACGTACCATGGCTTCAGTTCTTCCACTTCTGTTATTTAACATGAAAGCAGAGAGAGTGTCTTTTCTATACCTTTTTGTTTCAATGCATTTAAATTTTAATTTCAGAGCATTTTTGCATCAAGAAAACAACTCTTTGAATTCTTGATCTCCATTAGTTTACGTATGTTGTATGTATTTACAGCTAAAAAAAAAATGTGTCTATTGGTGAAAAGATCCAGATTTCCACCCATTATATTGAGCTGTCCCTAATCTGACAAACAAATTAATAAGCAAAAAAAAAAAAACATTCTTCATGGCAGCATTAATGGAAAAGTCCAAAAAGACTCATCTGTTGGAAAAGGGATGAAAAGAAAAAATGCATTCTCTGTAGTTTTAATGTTTTTTTATTTCACTCAATGCTCCAATCACAGCTGAGCAATAACTGATAGTGTTTAATTAGCTTTGTATCAACTAATTTCCCAATTGGACGTTCGTTAATAAAAAAAAGTCACGCACTGAGGCTTTAAAGATATGCTCACTGTTTAGTCACTAAATTAATATTTAGATAAAGACAGTTTATTATTTGTTGTTGCTAGATGTTTGTCTCATAGGTAGACAACATCAGTATTAAGCAGTCACAAGACCCTTTCTACGCAGAGTTAAAAGGGGATCAGTATAAAAACAAATCATAATAAAAAGGGATCAGTGTCTAGACTAGTAGAATGTTGAATCTTTTGCAGCAGAGAAATTTGATATATTTGAAATCAAGAAAGAAGCAGCATTTAAGTCCTTGTTTTCTTTATTATTTCATATTTGTCCAACATGGTGGTGTCTACTTGACACTGTCTGCGTATGACATTCCTGAAAGTGGCATGTTTTTGCATAAAATAGAGCCCTTTTTCCCACTGGATAGTGCTGTATCAGCTGCAGTGCACATGAAGCAGAGGGAGGGAGCTGCTCAGCTGGAAGCTTAGCTGTTCCCGTTCGTCTGAATGTCAGGACGGAGCCGAGCAGCGGGAGGGACAGCCAGTTCCAGTTTAAGACACGAGGGAGAGTGTGCGTGAAATGTTACTAATATACCAAAATATGAAATGTCCTCAAGTTAAAAATCAGGCTAAACTGAGGACATTTTACCTGCCTTCACCAGGCCAGTTGAGCGTGATTGGAACAACTCACATTACATTTTGTTTAAAAAACAGTTAATGGCTTTAAACCTTACATTTTGGATTATTCTTCAATTGAGTATATATTTTTAATTCCCATTTAAAGACAAATGAACAGCGAGGAGCTGCTATTTTTGAATCCTTTCCTTATTCCCAGAGCAAACATGACCAAAAATGTAAATACTGTAAAAAAACAAAACGACAACAACTGAATGAATTCACCACACATGAGAGCCATGTGTTTATGATATATAACCATCAACAACTAACAATAATGGATAAGAAGTAAAGA
This sequence comes from Perca flavescens, assembly GCF_004354835.1. Classification (NCBI taxonomy): domain Eukaryota; kingdom Metazoa; phylum Chordata; class Actinopteri; order Perciformes; family Percidae; genus Perca; species Perca flavescens. The sequence continues at coordinate 6,284,547 of NC_041340.1, read as the reverse complement.
GGGCATTTTTCCATTAAAATCTGTTGTTTTCATCAGAAACTTGATCAAATGCAGGCTATGTTTCGCGGTTAGGGCGTAAACGGAGTCTAGTCCCTAATGTGTGTTTGCGTGTGTGTGCGGATCAAAGGAGGCTGCCATTTTCCAGCTCTCCACTAGAGGGAGTAGGAGATCGTGTGTATGTGTGCGCGTGTGTGTGTGTGTGACCTCCTTTACCTTTGACAGTATTAGAGCTTGCCTGAGAACAGAGCCTGAACATAATCCTGTACATTCTGTTCATATTTTTGGGGGGATTTTTTTACTTTTTTTATTATTTTTTTTTTATTAAGCAGCTGTCAAACCAATGTGTGAAGTGTAACGTGTTTAACCTGCTGATAATCTGGTTTCACCGTCTGTACAGCATTTCTGTTTCTAATTTATTGTTTTGTAACTGTGTTTAGTCATATTGTTGTTTTTAACTTATTTGATGCCTCAGGGCTACCTGAACTGAGATCAACCATGAAGTTTTTGAAGTGTTGCCATAGTTCTGATTTTGAACACACACACACACACACACACACACACACACACACACACACACACACACACACACACACACACACACACACACACACACACACACACACACACACACACACACACACACACAGCAGATGGGAGTGTCTGCAGCTCAGCAGTAGTATCTGTCAGGACAGCTGTGAACTGACTGTGTGTCTTCAATAAAACTAACCAGAAACCTGTTCAGTGTCGTCATGTCACCTCACATTAATACCACATGCTAAAATATGAACCTTCACACATGAAAACCATGCACCAGGATTATTGTTTTGTAGATGAGATCAGATGTCGTGTGAAACTGGGAAATCATAACCTAGCTTTCATCAGATCAAAACCGTTTTCACTTTAATGTCTTGTGAAAACGTGTGCTCGTTTGGGTTGGCGTTGAACCCTCTGAGGGTTTTAACTGGTGATTATTTCCATAGGGGTTGGAACTTAGAGTAAAGGACGTGGACTTGATCTGAAACTATGTTCAAGGTCTACATTGAAGATAGAACTAGAAAATATTGAACGGTGGTCATCAGCAGAGGTGGAAAGTAACGAAATACATTTACTCATGTTACTGTATTGAGTGGTTTTGTTGTGTATTTTGTATTTTTCAAGTAGTTTTTAAAATCGGTGATTGAAAATGTAATTGCTTACGTCTTGAGTGAAGTATTGTATTTCGCTACATTACAAATCCCATCCATTATTGAGTTAAAAAAAAAGAAAAAACTTTGATTAATGAAAACCGAAAGGAAGAAAAGAAATCGCACCCGGAACCACTACAGTGAGGAATGATCAGCATCTAGGCTGCCTACCAGGCGCCAGGTCTTTCTGTAGGAGACGGAGAACGAGATGGAGGTGGATCAGGCGAGATACGACTGTTCAGAGACCGTTTCAGTAGAAATGCTAGCTGAAACCTCGAATTCTGCTGCCCAAAACGATGAAAATCGTTTCATTTTAAATTCAAGAGGACCAATAGTATCATGATGCAATGCCAGATGTGCCTGCCAAAGGTGACTGAACTGCCAGCATTCAATAACTTCACATCTAATCTGCGGGAGCAGGTAAGTATTTGTGCATTGGTACTTCAAACGAAGTTTTCAAGACTAATAGCAAATTGCCAATTAGCAAAACATGTTTCGTGGCGTATTGCTGATTTTTGTCTAGCACCAGCAACCCGTAGGACAACGTATGTAGGACACTGGCTAAATCCCCCTGCCCCGTCTTACCCCGTTTTTTTTTTTTTTAATGTAATTAAGTGACTTTTACTTAAAGTGCATTTCACCTCTGGTCATCAGCATTGTCCAAAGTCCATCTATTGGTTATACACGGCTTTCCTTTGATGGGTAGCATGGGTCTGGAGCCAATCACAGCTCACATTGGGCAAGAGGCGGGTTACACCCTGGACAGGTCGCCAGTCAATCACAGGGTTGACACACCTACAGGCAATTTAGAGCCGCCAATTAACCTGACCTGCATGTCTTTGGACATCTAAATAGTCCATTTTGATGTCTTAAAAATGCTTATTTTGTCCAAAACCCAAAGACCCAAACAATGAAATAAAACCGAGACGGGTTGCAAATCCTCCTATTTAACAAGCTGAAACCAACGCTGTCCGTTGAAGACCACCGAACTCCAAATGTGGTGTTAAACTGATTAAGTTTCACAAAGCTGAAATGTAGCAGTCATATTGACTTTTGAAGATACATGGTTTTCACAGGACAGTGACGAGTGTTTATGCTTAATAAATGATTTGAATTATTAATCGATTATTATTTTGGCTGTTAATTGACTACCACTAGAAACGTTACCAGTCAACGTTGATTTGGGGAAAACTAGGTTAAAATCGGGATAATTTGGTTGAAACGTAAATGTATTTCAGATGTGAAGATCACCAAATTTTGACAACGGTGTTTCACTGTGAAGCAGGTCTTAACTACCCCTGAAATTCTGTTTAAAAAAACAATGGTTATATGTAAGCTAGACATCTAAAAATTATAACTTTTTGACCAAATTTAGCCCGGTCTACTAAATTGCAAATCACAATACTAAAGCTGATATGAGGCTTCACATTCTTAAGTTATTCAAATCAAGTAGACATCTTCTGAAGTTACACTGACTTAAGTATAAAATTCCATCATTTTTTCTTATAACTTAATCATTTCTTTAACTCTTTTGAAATCCATCTATCTTCCTCCCAGACACTAGTGAGGACAAACTGACACGCTTTCACCCCGCTGGTTGCAAATTTAAATCCCAGACTTGTTGGAAAAAAGTCCGGACGCTAAAGTTGACAACAACATAACTTACTTAGTCACCAATCAGCACTGTGGTGCCCTTAAGCCAGGCACAGAAACCCAACAGCTGAGCGTGTCAGCTGAGCAATTTACTTGTTCTGGGAGATTTTTACAGACTGAACATGTTTGCCGAGTAAACACACATCTCCTCGTGCTGTGCAGTGACAACAGGCCTGCTGCCCAAACTGGTCGGATTCTTCGCGCAGCAGCTGTCACCACATCATCTATCTGCAGCTCATCTAAAATATTCTGTTTACTCGTGTGCCTCATTCTCTTCGTGCCTCTCGGTTTTGTTCACATCCTGTCCTCAACTCTTCATTTTAATGCTGAGATTGATTCCGCAGTTTGCAGTCACTCTGCTCCCTTTCTTATTTTTCACCGGCGTATAATAAAACTATTGTCAAATTCCCATTTTCTCTGAGCCACCTTAGTCATTTGGATTTCTCCAGAGCAGCAGATGTGAGTTTGAACTGCTCACAGGTACCTCTTTCATCTTCATACACCTTCGGCGCAGCGGAGTAGAAAACCAAATGCACAATAGAAAGCTGCAGTGAGAATCTAAACACACACACACATACACAGATTTATATTCTGTGTTTAGCTCTGTTTGTGTTTTGGGTGAGTTCAGTGAGTTCACTGTGCCGTGTGAATGTAAAAGCAGCTCACAGCAAATGTTTCCCAGAGAAATAAAAATTGGGGGGGGGAAATGCAGTGACAGTATTTATTCCTCACCCCACAAACTATGTGTTTTTGTTGGTGAGCCAAACCTAACCTAAACAACTAGTTTGTGTTTTTCTCTGCCTGTCGGTTGCTGTTAGCGAGCTCTGCTTTCAGCTGTTTTGTTCTTTCTGCCGGCGTCCGACAGCAAACATCCAGCCACAGGTGCTCTAATGGGTTGTTTTTGTGTCATTAGCATCAGTTTGCTTTACTTGGAGGCAGATTTTATTTGAGCTATTGATAAAGAGATGAGTAAAGAAATGCTAAATGGGTAAAGTGAGACAAAGAACTCCCAGTATTGATTCACGCTGACAGAGAGAAAGACACAAGATGACAAATACTAATGACTTAAAAACACAAACGGGAGGGGATGAAACAGGACCCAGCACAACGTCTCTGTGAGCTGCTTCACTGGGTTTTTGGAAATGACGACTTTCAGGAGTTTGGATCACTGCAGGAAGAGGTTTGGACTGACAAATACACTGGTGGTGTTGTCCGTCTTGAACCACACCACATGAGTGAGGGTTGTGCTGCTGCTAAATCAGTTTTAGGCCAAACTGATGTAGATATTCTCTGTCATCTTCTGTACTTATGTCAGTAGCCAGCTTCACCCCATGTATCAGGGAGAGAGAGTTTTTGGCCTGAGCCTCCCAGGCAATGCAGGAACTTTTGAAAAGCTGCAGCAAGTTTGACCAATGAGCACAAAGCTTCTCTTCTTCTACAGCAATTATGTATACGTAGCAATTAGCGGCAACCTCTGGGCCGCAAATTTACGAATCCCACTATGGCCACGCCAAGACCCGCCCTACGAAGCAGCTCGATTGGTTGGTGTTAGGCATTTCACCTTGAGTGGTTAAGGGTTAGGATAGCCGATTGGTCAGGGGATAAGACGAGTACAAATGGGGTTACGTTACCTTGCGTAAGCATGGACGCCTGGCCAATAAATTCTATTGAAGGGCGAGCAGGTCTTAGTGTGGCCATAGTGGGATTTGTAATATCGCCTCCGGCCTGAAAAGGGAAGCCAGTGCGGGAGTGCCTTAAATCTGCATTCTTTTTTATTTATTTATTTATTTAAGCACAATGCACATTTAATGAACATGTACAGCAGTACACGTAAAAGTGCCAGATTATAGCCCAAAGGCTAATTTCCATCTGTAGTCCCATTTGGCAGATATAAATTACAATAACAGGACACAAGATAAACACTATTAACATTTGCTATATAAAACAGGATAAAACAGGACGAAAGAGAGGAAAAAAAAAAAAAAAAAAACAAATTATTAATAAATGTTAAAACAGAGACACAACATACATATGCTTCACTAAGCTAATACGGTACAGCATACAAGTAGGGGTGACCCATACTTGGTTATTTCTAAGACAAAATATATACAGTGATAACAAACAAGACAATTTATTAGTAAGTGTTTTTACCTGGCTCTTAAAGGTGGCCAGAGTGGGACATTCCCTTATAGTTGGGGGTAGTGTGTTCCACAATGCACTACCTTTAATGGATAGTGCATTATGGCTAAAAGAAGTTTTTCTAAAAGGAACCTCACAGTCCCTGTTTACAACAGCTCTAGTAATCCGAGTCTGTCTGTATTTAATAAATTCTTGCAATGGCGGTGGTGCCAAGCCATGCAGTACTTTATAAACTAAGCATATTAGTTTATATTCTGTTTAATGACCAGCAGGGGGCGAGTTCACTTGTTGTAAAAAGAAGTCTGATGCTAATGGTCTAGGTCAATGAGAAAATCACCCTACTTCTAACTTGATTTATAACGGTCTCAAGCGCTAATTTTAAGTCTTCTTCAATACAGCATGATGTACATTTTGGCAATGATGGTCCCATTAAGGACCGTCAATGAGGATAGAGGCAGCAATGAGTGTTCATGGCACTGTGTACTTTTAAATACTTGCCGTGAACCTATTTGGGGGTACTTTGACCCTCTCACTGTGTTTTCAGTTCAGAAAATTAATTGTAACATTTTGGTCGCCTAAAAATGTCTTGTTCTGCTGTTCTACGGTTATACTTACTCTAAATCGACAACGTTTCATTTACAGGATTGTTCTGGTGCCGCCCGAGGATCCGCCCGATGTCCCTCATTTTCGGATGGATTTCCCCCACCTTCCGCTTTGTTTGTGTTGGCATTCTAAACTCCGGTTGATTCGGGACACATCCTCCGAGCTAGAACCGACAATCAAATTATATTTATCCGTTTTTTGAGTAAAATTGTCATTACACACTTGACAGCTATTTAAATTCCTCTCGCCTCCCTACGTGCACATGTTCCAACAAAACAAGTTCCTTCCTGAGGCTATTTTTGCAGAGGCACCATACCTGCGTCCAGAGATTAGCACTACCCAAGACAACTGGATTTGTTTAAAGAAATGCCAATAAACCAGAGCATGTTTTTCTCCAATTCCAGAGTGTTGTGTGGACTAACCACACCTTCCTCCGCAGTGCTGTGGAGGAGGGTCTGGCAATGCGAGACTAGGTTGTTCATTTTTCTGGTAAGTAGGCCTACATTTTGTTTTTAAGCCTGTTTTGTGCTAGCCGAAATTAGCATCCAAATAAATATTACAGTTATCATCGTACCAACTGCTATAATTATTATGAATCATATTTCTCTATATCTGTATCAGTGTCTCTGCATCCCAACCGGCAGCAGATGGCCGCCCACCAAGAGCCTGGGTCTGTCCAAGGTTTCTGCCTAAAAGGAAGTTTTTCCTCACCACTGTCGCACTAAATGCTTGATCTTGGGGAAATTGTTGGGTCTTTGTCTTTGTGTGGTCTAGACCTACTCTATCTGTAAAGTGTCTTGTGGTAGCTCTTGTTATGATCTGATACTATAAATACAATTGAATTGAAATTAAATCACAGATGTACCTTGCTAACCAAGCTGGCACTATCACTAGCTGGTAACTTTAGCCTAGAGCTCCTTCCCAGCTCCACCCCATGTCCAAATACGGTCACTTCTGGCTCCAAAAAACACAAGATGGCGATGTCCAAAATGCCAAACTCGACGCATTAAAACTGTAGTTCACAAACAAATGGGTGACGTGACAGTGGCTACATCCTCTTCTTTCATACAGTCTATGGTAGTAATCTGAAAATGGAGGTGAACATCGCAGCCAAGCTTTCTCATATCAATAGGCTGACCAGACGTCCCGGTTTGACCGGGACAGTCCCAATTTGACCGGGACAGTCCCGATTTTGAGCTGCCTGTCCCGAGTCCCGACAAAGGCTGTCGGGATGCTAAAATGTCCTGGTTTACACCAACCACTATGAATTTGTCCCGGTTGTCAGCGATTACATATTCAACGTGGTCTTATTATAGCCCGAGCATTAACTAAACCCATGTAGAAAGACTTATAAAGCGTCCAACGTATGATTTTAACTGTGTGTGTGTGTGTGTGTGTGTGTGTGTGTGTGTGTGTGTGTGTGTGTGTGTGTGTGTGTGTGTGTGTGTGTGTGTGTGTGTGTGTGTGTGTGTGTGTGTCAATTGTAGCGGTCTACGTCCAGGGTGCGAACTACGGGGGAGCTAGGGGGAGCTCGGCTCCCCTTAATAAGATATGGGCTCCCCTGAAAACGTGATTTGTGAAATTTTGGGGGGTCATTTTGACGTGCAATTTCAGTTTTGTGTAATGTGATCATCGTGGATTATTTTGTGTAAAACTGCAAAAATATCATTCATGCATGTCTGCGATTTGAACCTAATTCAATAAAGGTAACTATACATGCTATTCTTGTTATGAGCATCAAGGCGTGGCGGCGCTGTGGTGCAAATTCAACTCATGTTTAGTAGGCTACATGTTAACTCAGAGATTCACAGAAAAAATACAAACGTTGGAGGCCATTAATCGGCGCGCAAAGTCCTTGAAATCCATTCTGCAGTAAGCATCATATAGCCATGGCAAAAAGAAAACAAGGCAGTTTAATTCATTTTGGTTTTACTAAGAAATTGTGTAGCGATGATGTGAATGGCACGACTAATTCACCTGCTGCAAGCCCTGTTAGCACATCTCCCATCGGGGTGACAACGCAAGAAGAAGCTGAAGAAATAATGTCCTCTCTGGCTGAAGATGATCCTAACCCCTCTTGCTCCTCTCTCTCCCAATATAGAGCCAATATACATGGCTGTTTGTTAAGGATGGAAGCTTGGGGTGCGTCGCTAAGGCCTAATTGAACGGAGGAATTCTGGTATTCTTCGGTAGCCTGAGTAACTTTAACCGTTGTTCATGTCAAATTTGAAAGACAGCCTGATGCTTTGTTTATAGACTATTTGTGGCTGGCTGTTTGCTGTTTGACCTATCTACTCCTGTCGATAAAGTATAATAGGGTAAATCCTGTATAGTGCATACACTTGTAGCTGTTATGTATCTTTGTAAGTCATTGTAAGTCGCAAGTGCACGACCGGAGGCCACGGTATAGTTCGAGCACTGTCTACGTCTGTAATCTGTCTGTGTCATGTTAAAAAGCGGGTGGGTGCACGAGCACAGCTGTCACGCGCAAAGTGTCCTGGTTTTAGTTTGGGCAAATCTGGTCACCCTACATATCAAAGATTTTCAATCTAGGCTACTGTAGTATGGTTATACCTTGGTGAAAAATATCCAATGAATGGATGATGGACCATATTCAATTCTCAAATGAATATTCATATTTAAACTATTCTTCTTTTGGCCTTCTAACAAATGTATTTGTTTTTATGACCATGACCTCCATGCATGTAGCCAACACTGCTGCATGCTAACCACAGCTGCAGCATAATGTTTGCTGCGTGTTTGTTGCGTTTAAGGCAGGAGTTGCCTGTGGAATCTGAGCAGATGAGTGTTTGTGCCGAGCCTCTCCACAGGGAGCATTAGCCGGCTTCAGCGGGCACTGGAGTGTGAACTGGAGAGCTGGTTTAGGGGCTTTTTGAGTGGCACTTAGGGAACAAACGCTGCCTCTGCATTTGTGTGGAAGCACGCAAAGGCGTGCTGCAAGCATGCTTGCATGAGTGTAGATGCTGTGGTGCTTAGCTCTGTGTGTGAAAATGGACATATGCATGCATGAATATCTTATGGTTGTCTATGTATATTTTTGGGAATTGCAAACATTTCCCTCGGTTGATTTCCTGTTCACATCCTCACTCAACGTGTCCATTCAAGCATGTGTGTTCAGTTTTAGTGGCATGAAGGTGTTTGTGTGCGTGTGTGTGTGTGTGTGTGTGCTCCTCATTAATGCTTACGTCGGCTAACTTTTTTTTATCTGTTAGCAGCAGTTTAATGTGGAAGAAAACCTTCAGGCACATGATACCCTCTGAATGACTACATGTATGAGTGTGAGTGTGTGTTGATAAATTGGTCTTGGTCTCAGTTTGTGCTAGTATATTCTTTCGTGTGTGTGTGTGTGTGTGTGTGTGTGTGTGTGTGTGTGTGTGTGTGTGTGTGTGTGTGTGCGAGCGAGCGAGCCTCAGCAGTGTAATAGTGAACAGATCTCAGGCTATAAATAGCTTGCCCGCCAACTGAAGCTGAGCTAAAAATAGACACACAGTTCACAACTGCATCCACGCCTGACATCTCAAGAACCACAGTGCTTTGTGTTCCATTTATTTCTGTTCTCGATCATAATTCAGCTTCCAGAGTCTGTTTGTGTGTTTAGAGAAAGACGGGTCATCTGGGATTTGAAAAAATTATTCACCTGAAACGAAGAAAAGGAAAACAAAAATGTAAGACGGGAGAGTGGCTGCAAATATCGAATGCCAAAATCAAAATGTATGAAAACAGACAAATATACATTTACCTTAAAATCAGTGGTGTAGTCTAATGTATTGTAGTGGGTATACTGTACTGTATATGTATGGGCCTATATATATATATATATATATATATATATATATATATATATATATATATATATATATATATATATATATATATATATATATATATATATATGGGCCAGGATGGGCCTTCGGAGGCATATCATAGTGGGGGGTCTGGGTGTCCCCCGCCGGAAAATTTTGAACGTCAAAGACTTAATTTCCTGTATTCTGATACACTTCTTTGCACCAATTTACGGTGGAAATCCCTTTATTTAGCCTATGCAAAGAAAAAAAAACACAGAAGACAATTCAAAATATACCATAATTATAATGGAAAGTATGTTGTTGCGTGTCATTGCACAATTTTAAGTGGGTATATGGAAATACTGGAGCTTTCTTAGTGGGTATACTGCGTATAACTGCGTATCATGTAGACTACACCACTGCTTAAAATAGTAAAATAGCAAAAACAACACAAACAACAAAAAAGTCCAAAGCCCAAATAGTCTGCTATTTCTTGGTCATTTCATACCTTTTTTTTACTAAATAAGATGTAATAAGGGGAGAGAAAGATGTGGAAATAAATACAGCACTTGTCCATAGTTGGACATTAACCGGAGACTTTGCAGCTATCTGTGCAACCCAGGTTTAAGGAAACTTCTTCTTTAATGATGACGTTCTGTTTTGGATGGACAGTGAATGTAAAAAGTGTAAGATGAAACACTTTTGAATTTTATGAATTTCATTTAAAAAAAAAAAAATCCATCTAATTATTTGGGCAGGACGGAACAGCAGTGCAACATTGTGTGTTTTGTTGCAGAATAAATTGGAAAAAGTTGGAATGTAATTTAACAGATCACCCAGTTAACCCATCTACTGTATCTACCAGCTTCATTTTCTGTGGGGTTGTCAATCTCCTCTTTTTCTTAATGGGGTCTCACAGTGTAAGCTGTGTTTTACTGTGTACAGAATATCTGACGTACAAAATGTTAAAATGTTAAAATGTCTAAGGACTGTAAACGTCATTTCACCAGCATGGGGAGTCTTCTCGGTTTGGAAGCTGCCTGTGAGTGCGTGTGTGTTCAGAGTGACAACGGTCAACCAAACTGTTCCTGTTGCTAATGGCAGCCTCCGGGTGAGAGCAAGCCATCTGCGCCTCCGTGTGCAAGAAGTGTGTGTGTGTGTGTGTGTGTGTGTGTGTGTGTGTGGTTTTGCACAGTCCCTACCTTATTTACAGATGATCCTGAATGTCATGATTTATAGTCAAAGAGGAAAGCAATAGAAAAACACACACACACACTGGATTGGCTGCAGCTAACTCTGTCACACTATAACAAACCGCAACAGAACACACTTGCGAGAGCGTGGTGTAAAGTGTGTGTGTGTGTGTGTGTGTGTGTGTGTGTGGGGTGACAGCTGATGACTGAAATTAGGGAGCAGCCAAAGTCAAACCCCCCTGAGGAGATGGAGAGGTGCTGGGCTGAGCAGACACACACGCATGCACGCACACGCACGTACATACACTAACATCCACATCTGTGTCACCAGGAATTAAAGACGCCTCATGCAGCACTTTATCATTAATAAATCATCAGTGTATCACGTTTTGCCTTTTTACTTTGTTGCTCACTTCCTGCTTATTTCCAAGATAAATCAATTTGAGGTTTCACACGCTGACGTTGTGAGCAGATGTGTGCAATTTTATGGCCTTGCAGAAATGATGAAGGGGCTGGATACTTTGAAACATCATTATGGGGAGTATTCATTAAACCTGTTTACAGATGAGAAGAAATCCTCGTGGGTCTAACAACAGAGGCATATTTAATGCTTCAAGTTTTTTTGGTTTTATCTAAAACCATCATCAGGAGACAAAGATGTAAAAAAAAATACCTGTGTGTGTGTGTCTGCTGATACCACAGGCCTTAACTGTCTGTAAAACCATGCATCAATACAACACCCAGGGTTGGGTTAGGTGTAACTAATACCATTAACCATGGCTGAATTTCATTTAGGTTGGCTTGGTTAGGCTGGCTCACTGGCTTTACTGGGACACTACAATGGAACAGAGCCATCATATATATTCTTAATCACACTTGCACTTTACAAAAATGTGTGCAGTGAAAACGGTCTATAAGACCATGCAGGCATTACCTGCCTTGGGGTAATGTTGCCTCTCTGGTCTAGAGCTAATGTACAGTGTACTGTACATATGTACTGTATACAGACATTTGACAGCAAGCTCAGTTTCTTGCCACAGTAGAATATCAGTGAACCTCTAACTGGCCACAGCCTTTACATTGTCAGGATATTTGTTTGTTTCCTTCACAGCTCTACACACTCATTGCAGCTGTTGTGTTTGTTTTGCCATGTGTTGTAGTCAGAGGGGTGGTGTCATGTTAAAAGGTGACATCAGCACATTCCCTTTATAAACGTCAGCTAAATTAGGTCAATGGCTAGAGCCAACACTATATTCCTGTGTGTGTGTGTGTGTGTGTGTGTGTGTGTGTGTGTGTGTGTGTGTGTGTGTGTGTGTGTGTGTGTGTGTGTGTGTGTGTGTGTGTGTGTGTGTGTGTGTGTGTGTGTGTGTGTGTGTGTGTGTGTGTGTGTGCACTCTGCCTCACAAACACATGTGCAACAACCAAAAACAGAAACTGATATCAACACACTCACACACATTTATACCTAACCCACTCTGCTACGCTGTGTGGTCTGTCTCCTCTGTGCTAAAAATAAATGTCTCTCTCCCTTCATCTTCTTCTCTCTCGCTCATTTATAAACATGACTGTGTGTGTGTGTGTGTGTGTGTGTGTGTGTGTGTGTGTGTACAGTCATCTTAGGCACGCTAAGCTCCAGATGCAGCGACAGTGCCTCTGCAAAATAGTCTCGGTAAGGAACTTGTTTTGGTGGAACATTTGAACTCCACTTAAGAAAACACCACATAAAATATTAAATGAAACTGTTTACTGTTCACAAAATACAGTAATGGGGGCTATTTAATTAGCTGAATACGTAGTTAAACCTAATTTGCTCTTACCAGTGTAACGCTGTATATGTGCTCCAGATGGAGAAACGGTGCCACTGCAAAATAGCCTCGGGAAGGAACTTGTTTTGGTGAAACGTGCTTGCTAAAAGTTGTTTTAGTTGTGCGAGAGAAAACTCTGATTGGACAGATAGTCTAGCTAGCTGTCTGGATTTACCCTGCAGAGATCTGAGGAGCAGTTAACCATAGTCCTCACGAATCCACCGGGAGTTTTAAATGCCATCACAAAGAAAGTGGAAGGCGAGGGACATCCGGCGGCATTACTGCGGCACCTGAACAATCCCGTCGATACAAACTAAAGCGATCCCAACCAATCAGTCCCGAAATGTTGGCATCTGTCGTTGCCAACAAATGTTTCTGGTCATCATTTTACGATGGAGAACTAGCCAGCAGTAATCTTTTGTCGGTGTCTTTATTTTTGCCTGGTGTAATAAGCTGCAGCTACGCCCCTTGACGTGCTTTTATCCTGGACATGTACTTGCGTTGCACCAGACTGCAGTTGAGAAAAACACAGAAACCAATGGCCTTCCCACTTACTAACTCTTGCAGCCTCAGAGGTGCATTTCATGCTGGAGGTTGGGGTTGTGTGGGGAGACCAGAAGACGTCGAAAGGAAGGGCAGGGTGTCATTTCTTATGACGGTGTAGATATAAAGTACTGGGCTGCTGCAGACTCCCCTAGGATAAATAAAGGTCAGAAAATGACAACACACTCTCAGTAAACTGATCCGCCGTGCTTCAAACAACCTTAACAGAGAAACTGATGATGTGATGCAGTTTATATTTAGGCAGAGGCCCTCGTGCTCTCACCCGTACACGTATCAGATGATTGTTGTCTTTAAATTTGGAGTGTCCTGATGACACACAGACAAACTGGGACACAAAAACACATACAGTACAGCACGCTACACGCAAATGCAAGTGTACACAAATATGAACTCTCCACCTCTTTCGCTACACGCACGCGCACACACGCGCACACACACACACAATGGCATCTTAGTTTAAATATGAAGGCAACAGTCTGAGCTTAATGATGTTATGTTATTTGATATCACTGAATCCAAAATAACTGCGATTCACTTTATTTTTACTTATTGTTTACATTACCTCAGTTTAGAATCTTTATTCTAACTTTATTGTTTTGGGTTGTTACTTTAGATTATGATCTGTTAATGCTTGGTAAGTAGAAACAGACTTGCGTTTACTTTGTTTCCTTATAATTAGAGCTGGGCAATATATCGATATTATATCGATATCTTGACATGACTAGATATAGATATAGATATCGTCTTAGATTTTGGATATCGTAATGTCGTGATATGACATAAGTGTTGTCTTTTCCTGGTTTTAAAGGCTGCATTACAGTAAAGTGATGTACTTTTCTGAACTTACCAGACTGTTCTAGCTGTTCTATTATTTGCCTTTTCCCCACTTGGACATTATGTCCACATTACTGATGATTATTTATCTAAAATTTAAGTGTGAAGATATTTTGTTAGAGCGCCAATTGTCAACCCTAGAATATCGCCGCAATATTGACATCGAGGTATTTGGTCAAGAATATCGTGATATCTGATTTTCTCCCTATCGCCCAGCCCTAATTATAATTTACCTCTTTGTTTTCATTTTGCATCAATTTTCTACAATTGCAGCACTATTTAAAAGAGTGACAGTGTGACCTCTGACCCCTTGACTGGCTTATGTCTCCATTATTGTAATGTTGGTGACAGTATAGACACTTAATGTTTAAAGTTTTCCCAATTCTAAGTCACCATAAAGGCTTTGTGGGTTTCAAGAGATGTCAAATAAGCTACAACAGATGCCGAAAGGGAAAAGGCCTGTTTTGCTTTAGCTAAAAAGCAGCACACAAAGTATGACTGAAAGGTGGAAATATAAATCTGAGAACTAAAATTGAACTCAAAAAAGATCTGATCATAGTCGTTATGCTTTCTCTGGATAAGATTGGCTGAATCCCTGAAACGTAAAAATGTTGATAACGATCATGTTTTTAATACATTTCTATCTGTATGTCCTCCAGCAGAAAATCTCAGAGACATTGTAACATGTTCCAGAAAAGGTTGCTCATGGGGTGACAAAGACCCGATTAACCTTTAGGGAAAATCGGACACATGGAACTGACGACTGAACGTCTTGCCCCTGAAAGGACCGTCATCTGGTTAATGTGACTATTATTGCCAGTGTTCATCACACCCCCAACCGGCCCTGTCAGACACCGCCTACCAAGAGTCTGGGTCTGCCGAGGTTTCTTCCTAAAGGGAGTTTTTCCTCGCCACTGTCGCAATAGCCACTGCTAATGCTTGCTCTTGAGGGAATTACTGTAATTGTTGGGGCTTTGTAAATTATAGAGTGTGGTCTAGACCCACTCTATCTGTAAAGTGTCTCGAGATAACTCTGTTATGATTTGATACTATAAATAAAATTGAATTGGAAAAAAAATTGGTGGTGCCTGTAGCCGGCTCACAGTCACCTATTGGCGAAACTAAACTAAAGCGCTGCTTGGATTTCATCGTTCTATGGCACTATGTGTTCATTTTACAGCGCTTTACTTAGTTTAAAATACTTTTACTATTTTAGGTAAGCTACATTTTGCCCCAGCTGGGGATAAAAATAATTCAGCAGGGGGAGGGATATGTAGACCAGAAAGGGGGAAATCCCATGTAAAATGTAAGACTTACATTTTGGCACTGTAACATTAAGCAGATGCCTCCAAAATAAAATCTGTATTTGGAAACTGAAATCTGTATTTGCTACACATTGCAAGCAGCAAATGTCCTTCTGTACATTATATGATAGCCCAATTATGATGCAGCTGATCCACGAAACTGCATATTTCACCTATGTATTATAAAACCGTTTCTCCTAATTAAAATAAAACTTCTCACACACTTTGTACACCCAGCCATCCACCCTTACCGTCTTCTTTTTCTACCTTCTTAGACTTTGCTGCTATAACAGCATCTTGCAACTTTCACCTTTGCTACATCGGGCAGTTCATATTTCCACAACTACAATGTTGCTTTTCAGGAAAACTCATTTGAACAAACAAACACTGCTTTTGTCAGGCTGCAAACACACAACAAGGCAATAACTAGAGGTTGAGACCTCCCTTCCCTCTCCCTTTTCCCTTATTTCCTAGAAAAAAAAAAAAAAAAAAAAAAAAAAACTGTGACCTTGCTCCGCTCGATTCACCTCCGAGCTCTGCCTTGCTGAGCTGTAAAAAAAAAAACTGAAATAAAAAAGGGTAAGTGGCTGTCTGTCTTAGAGAAAGAAAAGGAGGATGGAAAGATACAGTAAATGAGATGGAGGTGGAGTAGACGGTAGAATTTGGCAAAAAAGAACATACGTAATGTGTGGAGGAGAGAAGGGCAAGAGGAAGAAAAGGAAATGGGACTTTTAGAAGAAGGAGATTGCATGCAGGCAAAAGAAGAAGGTAATAGAGGAAGAAATATAAGGATTAACAGGGGTAAGAAGAATGAGAGGGGGGTGAGAAAGAAGAAGACTTTTGAAGTTCTTTGATGAAACATCTCACTTAAAAAACCACACCATTACAGCAAATTTACAACCTATTCACGGAAGAAGAGGTGAGGAAAAAGGAGTGGGGTAAGGGGAGTTGAAGGACTATGTGGTCACAAGAGGGAGAAAGAGCAAAGTGAGGCAGGAAGAAGAGAAAATGAAAGAAAAGGAGAAAGAGGAGGTCACGTTATCACTAAACCCATAAAGACCCTGTCAATGCTAAGACGGGCGGACGGAGGGCAAGAGAGAAAAAAAAAAAAGAGAGCTGGCAGTTTGGAAGGCGAGAAGAAAGGACTGAGGAGCTCAGTAAAGGATTCCAGTATATCGATATGAAAGAGCGAGGGAGATTTGGTCAATAAGATGTTCTCCTGCTGGCCTTGACTCACAGCTGTCTCTCAAGCTCCATCTTTTTCTCCATTTTTTTTTTTATCCCTTAAGCAGATAAATAACGCGTTTCACTAGTGAAAGGGTGGACGTCAAACCATTTTATTGCATATCACATACATATAAAACCATGATTTCAAGTGTATTCCAATTATTATTAATGAAATGTCTCTGCAGTAGACACAGTCCAACGATATAGATCTGTTCCTACCCTCTAATACGACCCACAGGAGAGTTTTCATTCCTCATATCTAAACCAGAGGACATCGGTTGCAGTTTTAAAGGGGACATACTATGTTTTTTCGTATTTTCTGTCATATCTACAATGTTATAATGTCGGATTTTTATGTTAAACGTGGCCAACACTTCAAATAATGAGGTAAACGTATTTTAGAGAAACCACAGGGAGCTGAAACATTCACATTTCCAACTGTTCTGAATGCTCCGGTTTCAACAGTTTTTTCTATACTCTCGGTTAAGTATTACGCAGCTCTAAGCCGGCCTGCTATGATTGGTCATCTGCTCCAGACAGGCCGGACTGGAGTGTTGTTTTTACTCCGCTACTGCGGTGGTGTTAACATTGTCGCATGTAGCTACATGCTAACGGCAGTAAAACGTCATCTTGGCTGTCAGTGTTGTTAAATTCTCATTGTGCCACGGCCGCAGTTTGGTTATGTTTAGGCATAAAAACTACTTAGTAAAAGCTTTAGTGCGTAACCTTTTGATATTAATGAACGTCCGTGACATTCTAGCCATTGCCAAATGAGTTGCTACAAAGCTAATGAAGACTATCAGCTCCACACAACTCTCTCTGGATTTCTCAGTGTGACTATGTTCAGAAGATTGTGTCGTCCGGTGACTTTCCCGCGCAGAAACTCAAGTGAAGATAATGACCTCTTCTGAAGAGTCCGTCATGTTTTTTTAATCCTCCGTGTCCTCCTTGGCTACTAGCAACTGCGTGGAGGGAAGGCTTGTATCATGTGGGATTTTTTTGTTGTCAGTTTTGTTGTCATTACTTAGAATTCCTCATGGGGGAGACAGAAACTACGCACTATAGCTTTAAGTTTAGAAATAGATTGTGGTTTGAGTTCAAATCAGACGTTACTTAACTGCCAGTTATGCACATGATGCTGAATGTGACATACCTGCTTTCTTTTGAGGAACTTGGCGCTTCTATTCTTTGTCACCTTACTTTCTGCTTTGCTTTGGTAATAATTACTTCGGCCCCTAGAGAACACCACCACTGGAAATGTAAAGATGGGTCGTAATTGTCGCTTGAACAAACGACCTATTCAAGTGGGGTTTTTTCTCCGTGGAAGGACATTCTCACAGTTTGTTCTCTAAAGTGCTTAGGAAAATGTTGCTGCTTGAAAATGATCACCTAGTAATTCAAAAACAAAGATGACTCATTAATCTTTCACATTGAAGATCTTAAAGCATAAATCCAGTTTCTTATTTTCGTGGCTTTGGTTATGGTGTCTTCTGGTTATAATGGCATTGTTTACTACAACAGCCACACGCTGCCAAAGGATCAGATTACTTTTCAGCATTCGGTTATGTATTAAAGTCCTTCATTTTAGAAATGCAGATACAAGCAGGGCACAGCACAGCCTCTGACTCATGTAATTCACTTCGTGCATTAAACGCAGATAAGGACAATGACAATGGAAAGCATGCAGTTTGTGTGTGTGTGTGTGTGTGTGTGTGTGTGTTTGACAGAGAGAGAGAAAGAGAGAGCATGTCTGTTTTATGTCTGAGATTGAAGCAGAGTACATGGTGTACATTACAAACTCAGTAGCTGCGGTGGATTTACAATCCACACACGCATGCAAATGTACGCTGGCAATTTTGTGTGCACACGCACACAGACAGACACAAAACTGCACACACTTGTACAAAAGCACTTTTCACACATGCACTCACACATTCAGCAGAGAAGACAGATGCAGGGGGACAGGGCTGCAGTACACTGGATTAATACACTTAGTGTTCCACATGTCAAACTGCATCACTGCAATCATTAACATGTCAGGCATCTCTCTCTCTCTCTCTCTCTCTCTCTCTCTGATTACTTCTACCACCACAGCCAGCTGTCGAATCATCCAGCTATCCAGTCAACCAGTCGGTCACCCAGCAAACATCAGGCTGACAGCCCAACACCCACCCGTGCACTTACACAGGATGCCAGCAAGCCAACCTGCCAACCACCCGCATAACTACCCAGCATGCCAATACACCACGACATTAGTCGACAGTCAGCAAACCAACTAGCCCCACTTCCAGTCAGATTATTAAAAACAGAGTTAACAAACCAGGTCACTTCTAACTCCCTACCCATACAGCTTGTAAGCCCAACATGCCTCTCAGCTAGATTACCAAATAACCAACCAGCCATTAGTAACAAACTAGTCAGGGTAGCCAAAATGGACAGACACAGCGTCACTGTCGGGCAGAAACCTTTCATCTCCGTATTTCATCATTGACATTTTTTTTTCCACAAACACTAAGTGCTTCACAGGCCAAATAAATAAATACGTTATGAAAAAAAATCGACAATCATAAAAAGCACAATTAATCTGAGTAAATCCTATTAAACACAAAAGCATAAAATACATAGGAATACAGTCGACAATGTTGTTAAATGAACGCCTGACTAAAAAGAGGCGTCTTTAGCTGCTTTTTAATAATGTCAATTTCAAAAGCTCTGTCACCTTTAGTTTTCAGCCTAGTCTGGGGAACAGCCAGCAAGCCCTGATCAGAGGACCCCAAAGGTCTGGTGACAACATACGGGTCAGCAGATCACTTATGTGAGCCGGTGCCTGACCGTTGATGGCTCTGTAGGTAATGACAAGAATCTTGAACTGGATCCTGAATTTGACTAGCCTGACGTCGTCATACTCAGATTCTGGTCAGAATATGAGTCTGATACTGCTCCATTGGGCTGTGATTATGGGGCGTGTTTCAACCGAACCAGGAAAGAAAATGCCTCTGCACTCAATTGGATCAACCTACAACCAATCAGAGCAATGGAGACAGACGTCACAGAAGCTGCGAGTCAAAGGCAGGCTTCGACAGAGCAAAGGCAGAGGCGGCAGTGCGGACGGTTGTGGCAATGTGTATTTATACGTGATCGCGGTTCTCTGTTCCTCTTTTAAAATGAATGCGCTGTCGATATCTTCTAGAACAGACGCAATGGCGGCCATCTTTGTTGTTAACAAATTCAACCCAAGCGCTCTTTGGTGACGTGGTTGATTACCTTACTGTTGATCATCTGTCCAATTGGATTGGCCCGAACAGCTCTGGTTTGAGCATAGTTGCTCCACAACGGATCAAGCCCAGACTGAACTTCCCGACCTCAACTGTTGTGGGGGCGGGGCTAAGTTCGGCAGCCAGTGCAATGAGGCCAGGATAGGGCTAATGTGGCCTGACCTTGTCAGCAACCAAGCAGCAGCATTCTGGACCACTTGTATGACATATAGGTTTTTCATTTTAAATCTGTAAATGTTACATTGGGTGCATGCGTGCACTTGTAGACACGTATTATCATATAATCAGTTTGAGTCATTTTTTATGAAAAAAGTCAAAATTCTCAGATTCCAGATTTTTAAATGTGAAAATGTTCTAGTTTCTTCACTCCTCTATGACAGTAAAGTGAATATATTTGAGTTTTGGACAAAACAAGACATTTGAGGACGTCATGTTGGACTTTGGAAACCACTGATTGACGTAAACAAAGACCAAACAACTAATCAGTTAATAAAGGAAATAATCAATGGATTAATTGAAAAAAATGGTTAGTTGCAGCCCTAATCAAGAGGGAAGCAAACTTCATTCACACCATTTTAGGATCTTGCTGTTATTTATGGCCACCATTCAGCTCCTAGCGGTGTTTAGTTTGGCTTCCTGCCCAACAGGGCCACCGACGCTCTAATAATGTAGTCAAGTACTGGACCTCCAATGATCGCTTGTGATTGCTGAGACACTTGGTTGCTCTGGTTGCTGAAAATACATTGTATACATCATACAACATCTTTGATTTGTCAATAAACAACAGCAGGCTCAAGTTTGGTAAATTGTTTTATGACTTCAAGATTGCTGGGTTGAATACCAAGGACAGTAGCACTTCCTTCCTCCCTCAGCTATTGTTGAGTTGCCCTTGAACAGGACACAAAATCCCAGACTGCTTCGGCATAGCTGTTAAGTGCCCAGTGTACTGTCCTACTGTCGCCTGGGTAGTAATACAACTTTATTTCTATTGTACATTTTACACCGAGAAAGCAGCTGCAGGTTGGTTACAAGCAGCCCTACTTCTGTAAAGGAATTAAAGGGTGAGGATGAGGCAAAGAGAACACAGCCTAAACAACAAATATTAAGAGCAATTGATTGTCGAAAGAAACAAATTAAGAAAGAGAAACTGATTTACAGCTCTGCCTCTGCAGCAGCTTATTTGTTCGGTGCACCTTTAGCATCAGGCAGACAGAGCAAGTGCCCTCCTCATAAAGCTCCCCTAAATGCGACCCAGACTATAAAAATTGAACAAATGATAACACATCTATTTCTTCCTGAGCAATGCACAACACAGGGCACTTATTCCCGGTGGGGTCGAGTCATAGGGCCCTATCTTTGCACTCAACGCAATTGCCTTTGTACACCGACGCATGTATCATTCCTGTTTTACACCCGACGCACAGCGGACTTTTCCCTCCACAGACGCACGTCGGTAAAATAGGGAATGTATTTGCGCTACCGGGGGCGGTTCAGCGAAAAGAGGAGGCGTGTTCCGGCGCAAACGTTCCCTGGTGCTATTTTGCAGTTTCAGAAAACAGTTCCCGCCACAGACCAGGAAAAACCTGGTCTAAAGTCAGTGGCACTAGTCTAAAGTCAGTAGCGCGTTATTCAGATGCTATTTTAGGGGCGCATGCTAGGCCATAATGTTTTGGCAAATCTTTTGAATCTACAGGTGGCAAACATTGTAGTAAGGGCTTATTTTGATGAGATGGGGGGATTTCCAATGCCTAGTGCATTCTTTACACTCATTGCACCTTTTTAAAGATTGTTATCAGCTTGACGCCAGTGAGAACAGTGCGTCGGCATATTCTGTCTGCTTACACCTGGACACAACAGCACATTCAAGTGCTACTCAGCAAAACATCACTGGCTAAATATAGTGTTGTGTTTTTCTTTCTTGGTTGGAGAAGAAAAGAAACGTTCTACATTTCGGCTCACTTTCTTTGTCCTGTGTACCTTCCAATGAGCAGTTAGTCCTTTAGAAGCTCTCCCGTCCTCTCACTCTGAAGTGTCTTAGTTCCCAGTGAGGAATTTGTTTATTGGCTGCGACGGTGATTGATAGAGCTGTAAACTCGTGTTAGAGGTTGACAGTAATCCCTGAGCTGGATCCCAAAGTGTTTAAAGCTAAGCCTGCTCCTTACAGTGGGCTTTTTGAAATGAGCCTGCACTACATGCTCCTGCTGGCTGCTGGCCACACCGGACACACATGCACACACACACACACACACACACAGACACAGACGCGCACACACATACATACACACACAAACACACACACATACACACACACATACAGGCGCACACACATACAAACACAAACACACGCCACAGACGCACGCACACACACACACAAACATGCACGAACATGCACGCACACACACACATACAGGCGCACACACACACACACACACACACAACACACACACACACACACACAGGTAGGTATACATTCCCACACAGATGGAAATATGATGATATATGTGCCTTAGAATCAGAATCAGAATCAGAAAATGTTTTTATTGCCAAGTATGTTTTTTAACACATACAAGGAATTTGTTTTGGTGTTGTTGGTGCACATCACACATTCTCTAAATGTAATAAACAATATAAGTATAGGTATAAACAATATAAGTATAAGTATATGTACACAGTATGTATTAAATTAAAAATAAAGATAGAAATAAAATCAAATAAAATAAATAAATAAAGAGCAAAGAGCATTACAGCAGATTATAGCTCCGTGGTTCCCAAACGTCTTCCCAACAAGGACTCCTAAACTCACAAACTCACACTATTATATTCTGTAATTTACTTATCTGTATTTATTTGTCGTTTCAGTGTAAGACATACAAAATTACAAACAAATATTATAGATTCTTGAAAATGAATAAAAAAAAATAAACAATGAAAAAAAGCCAAAATTTGACCCACTAAAGTCACTTCTGTAAGGAATTAAAGCCTGTAAAGTTAACTCCTAGTGACACTGATAAGGGAAAATAATTTCCGAAGGCCTTTAACACATCACATGCTTGCACATATAACCATATAAACTAACAGTAGTACATGATATTGACCCACATGTTGTGATTACTCCCCTGCTTTCTTAAGAACACATTTCCTCTAAATCTGTTTATCCACCTGTAGATGTGAAGACACACGTACTGTAAATGGCAGCAGCTCCAGAGTCTGTTATAATACGGCTTACATGTCAACAGCAACGCAGATTTAACACTCTGTAACAAAACAAGTAAACTGTTTACAGTGTAAGCAGCCAAGGATTTCAACCAAAGCCCAAACAGTGCTGAGCCAGATAGGGGACACCGATAGGGGACACCGGGATCTAATCAGAGTTCATGGGAAGCAGCGCTGAAATATTGACTAAACAATTTACCCCTAGAGTTCTTTTTTTTTTTTCACTCAGCTAAATCCATGGAAAAACAAAGGACATATCACATGATGACACCTGCTATGGTTAGGTTGTGTTTCAAGTGAAAACAAATCAAGACCTGATTTAACGGGCTCTTCAACGGTTTTTTTAAGCCGATGTCCCCCCACTACAGATATTTACTTTTTTTTTTTTTTTTTTAAGATTTGGGGCTTTTTCCTTTGTTATGTAGTGACAGTAGATAGACGTGAAAGGGAGAGAGAGATGGGGGATGACACGCAGCAAAGGGCAGCTGGTCGGATTTGAACCCTGCGCCGCTGCAGGACTCAGCCAACATGGGGGGAATGCTCTTACTGGGTGAGCCAGCAGATACGTTAAATTGAGTTGCATATTAAACTGGGCCTACAATAAAGTGTAGGGCAGCCTAAAGCCTTTACACATACCATTTATTTTTGTATTTTTAGGCCTTTATTTTCACAGGACAGCTGAAGACATGAAATGGGAGAGAGAGGGGGAATGACGTGCAGCAAAGGGCCGCAGGTCGGAGTTGAACCCACGGCCGCTGCTTCGAGGAGTAAACCTCTCCACACCTGCGCCCGCTCTACCGATTGAGCTAACCCGGCCACACGCATACCTTTTCAAGATGCATACAATACTAAGCTATTAAAATAATAATTACTGATAGTCATATTTATTTATACATTATGTTTTAATGTTAATCATACATGCAGCACAGTGAATACTTGAAGCTTAACTCTACGTGTGGATGGCTACCTTAGTGGCTACCTTAACTACAGGCTAGTAAGCCTATTATCAAAGGTGTGTAAATAAAAAAAGGAAAAAATAAATCATGATTTATCTTTGCTATTAATATGTTGGACTTATGTTTATAAAAGACTTAAGTTTTAAAAAAAAATGATAAAACCATCAGGGCACAGAGGACTACCTCACCTATAGGCTAACAAGCCTATCATCAATGTCTTTTTTTCACAAATAGGCGGATTTATATTTGCTCATAATATGTTGGACTCACTGCCAACCTCTACTGAAATGGACAGATCGGCCTCCGTGATCTGAATGGAGCAAATCAGTTTTTGAATAATGTCTTAGTAAGATGAGTCAGTTTGAATGTGAAATACTTCAAGAATAAGATGCGACTTCATCTAAGCAGCAGTGATATTGAGCATATAAGTGAAATGTCCTTGTTCTGCAGCATACCTGTGTGTCTGACCACGCCTGTAGCCTGTTGTTGTGATTCTTTGTGTTCTCCGACTGCTGTCTGGCAAACAGCACAAACAGGCTGGACCAGCAGACTGATGGGAACATGCCATGTTTTACTGGTGTTGTAGTAATAGTCTTCTTGTGGATGGTGTTTGTGGGACATAGTTTTTGCATGTTGTGTAAGTATTAGCCTATTTTACCTTTTGTGTGAAACTGTGGGATGCAGACTCATTGGCACTTCATTAAAAGTCCTGTGTCATAAAATGTGCTTACAAAGCAATGTACACTAAGACCATTATCATTAGGCACTTAGTGTAGACTGTACACAGCGTTGTGTACAGTGTCACGTTATCACAGGGCTTTTTTAATTGCACCCAAGAAGGCACTGTACAGGCTAAAACAGGCAACAAAAAATCAATGTGATGTGTATATTTTTTCTTTTGATTATGTTATGATTAGTGCTACTAGCACCAGGTAGTTTTGGTTTTCAGCCTAGCGTTTTTGTGTATTTTTCTTTAAGCACGCAGAACCTAACAAACCTACTTAGGGACCATTCGTTATTTATGGAATGGAGCACCGGAGGAAAATAGGGGAGGGTCATGTCTTTTTATTCATTGTTGAAGGGAGGGTCATCCAATTTATTTTAATCTAGGGGGGAGGGTCACCCAACTTTTGTATTCATGAGAACAGCAACATTTCAAAGTGGCTTGTTTGGTGCATATTTATCTATGTAGCTCCATGTAGCTCTCTCATTCTCGGCCCCTATAGCTAGCAGATGGGTCCCTCCCTATTTAGTCAGCCAGACAATTTCTGCCAAGCGCAAACCAGTACAGAAGGCATCAATAAATTGTTGGGCAGGGTCATCCCTTTTTTCATCATAATTTTGGAGGGTCATCCAAAATGTATTGCTGGTAAAGGGAGGGTCAGGTCTATTTTGACAAAAGATCCCTAAACTCCTCCGGTGGCCCCTGAAATAAATAACGAATAGTCCCTTACTAATGTTTGCAAACTAAGGTTGTTCCAATGAAAATAAGCCAACTAAGTTAGCTTAACTTAACTTATTTCTCACTAAAGAAAAACGTTTGTTGCGGTAACGGGCAGGTTACAATTTTTATTTTCCTAGGATGGTGACATGACTTGCCCTACTCCGCCTTTGATGGGCTTACCTTGGTATTCTTGCCCTAACCTTAACCTATCTCACTCCTCATGCCTAAACCTAACCATCCCAACCAACAAAGGCAATGAGCACTAGCCAAACAGATGCAGATTAGGGTGGGTTAACAGACTTTTATCACAAAGGACCTTTTGCTGTTTTCAAAAGGGATTGCACTGCTTCAAAGGTTTGTACGGAGTAAATAAGGATTATAATGGGACAATCATGCTGAATGAACTTGGCACATACTGCGATGGCAGAGAGTGCACTGAGAGTGTATTGTCCCGTCTCAATAGACACATTCTGCTTAAAAAAAAATTTCGTAGGTAACCCTGGAGTCATCACAGATACACAGGAACACAGTTTTGTTGTCCAGCAAGGAAGCAGTTGCTGTGGAAACATCATACCGGGGATATTTTGGATCCTGTCCTTCCAATCCCATGTTTTTCCACATAATCAGCAGACAAGACAAACATTTCCTTGCTTGGTAGGCCTTCAACACATGCTGGAGTTTGCTCCCACTGTTCCCTGTCTTTCAGTGTGTGTGTGTGTGTGGGGAAAGGGGGGGGTGTTTACATTGTCAGTCTCGACACTGACAAATGAGTTGTTCAGGATCAGACTAACTAAGAGACTTGGTAAAACGAACAAAGTTGGACATGCTATCTATCTATCTATCTATCTATCTATCTATCTATCTATCTATCTATCTATCTATCTATCTATCTGTCTGTCTGTCTGTCTATCTGTCTGTCTGTCTGTCTGTCTGTCTGTTACTGTCCTCCCTCTGACAGTGAGTTTTCATCCCTGTCCTCAACAGGTTAATGAGTGCATAGGCTGTGTTGTCACCCATATGTTTCTGTTATTTACACTGCAATGCAGCTGGATTCTCGTCGATTCTCTAGTTAATGTCTGAATTACCAGTTTAAGATTATTTCCTCTGTCTTCTTAGTACGGTGGCCGAGACGGTTCAACACAAACGCAAAAGCCACAACACAAACGCAAAAGCCACAACACAAACCCAAAAGCCACAACACAAACGCAAAAGCTACAACACAAACCCAAAAGCCACAACACAAACCCAAAAGCCACAACACAAACGCAAAAGCCACAACACAAATGCAAAAGCCACATCACAAACGCAAAAGCCACAACACAAACGCAAAAGCCGCAACACAAACGCAAAAGCCGCAACACAAACGCAAAAGCCGCAACACAAACGCAAAAGCTACAACACAAATGCAAAAGCCACAACACAAATGCAAAAGCTACAACACAAATGCAAAAGCCACAACACAAATGCAAAAGCTACAACACAAATGCAAAAGCCACAACACAAATGCAAAAGCTACAACACAAATGCAAAAGCTACAACACATGCAAAAGCCACAACACAAACGCAAAAGCAAATGCATAAGGGACAACAAAAGTGAGTGACAACAGAAGTCAGCGTATGAGCAGGAGGAAATTTCTTGCATGTTTGAGAAGTAATTGAAATATGGTTCCTTGCTAATTAGGATTACCGTACTGTTGCTATGTGAGTGTCACAAATAAGCAATGTTGTTCAATATCTTTGTATTTTCATGTATATACTCTCCATATAGGCTACAAAGGAAAGTGTGTGTGTGCCTATTTGTAGGGGTAAGACTAAGGACATGCAACAAAACCATAGACTGTACAAATGGTAATATACAGTCTATGAACAAACCCTTTTACAATGCTTTAAATACAGTGTAAACACAGGAGTCCACAGTCTGAATTCTATTTATTTTTATTAGTAAGCACGAAGCAAGGTCATTTTTAAATTTCTGGGTTTATTTCATTCAGACCAACCCATGTATGTGTGTATATGGACATATAACGCCCCTAACACTATAATAGGCAGCATATTGAAGGTAAAACAATTAGCATTCACTTTAAACATCTGTTTACAGTAAACATAACCACACACACACACACACACACACTTTCCAAACCAACAGTATCGAGGGAATTTGCCACTGGGATCTGATCGCTAACCAGATATATACGGTTAACAAGTTACAAGCGCCGTAACAGTGGGATATAATATTTGTGTGATTTAAACAGCTTCACTAAACGTGACAAACTATAGACTTTAAACGTAGGACTCGCGGGTAAAAGATGCTGGGCGCCATTTAGATAACGTTATAGCTTTAGCTTTGTAGCCTAAATAGCAGAGTACATATGAAAATAAAAAGATATTGAACAATGCTGCTTATTTGTGACAAACACATTGTGACAGTAATCATAATGAGTAAGGAACCATGTTTCACTTACTTCTCAAACAAACAAGAACTTTCCTCCTCTGCCTCCGTTTGTCAACCACATCTGCTTCCAGCTTATGTATTTATGTTGTGGCTTTTGCATTTGTGTTGTGGCTTTTGCGTTTGTGTTGTAGCTTTTGCGTTTGTGTTGCGGCTTTTGGGTTTGTGTTGTAGCTTTTGCGTTTGTGTTGTGGCTTTTGCGTTTGTGTTGTGGCTTTTGCGTTTGTGTTGTAGCTTTTGCGTTTGTGTTGTGGCTTTTGCGTTTGTGTTGTAGCTTTTGTATTTGTGTGTTAGTTTTTGCGTTTGTGTTGTGGCTTTTGCGTTTGTGTTGCGGCTTTTGCGTTTGTGTTGTAGCTTTTGCGTTTGTGTTGTGGCTTTTGCGTTTGTGTTGTAGCTTTTGCGTTTGTGTTGTGGCTTTTGCGTTTGTGTTGTAGCTTTTGTATTTGTGTTTTAGTTTTTGTGTTTGTGGTGTGGCTTTTGTATTTTTGTTGAACCGTCTCGGCCACCGTATCTTAGTGTTATTATCAATACTAAGAAGACAGAGGAAATAATCTTTGGCCTTTCTCCAGAATGTCAGGTGCTCCCTGTGACAATTCATCATGCAGAAATTAAACAAGTGTCTTCATACAAATATCTGGGAGTCATCATAGATCCCAATCTATCGTGGACTTCTCACGTAGAGCACATTTGTAAAAAATATACTACAGCGCCTTTACTTTCTCCATAGGCTTAGATCCTTTGGAACCAGCGGCCAGATTGTCTGTTACAGAAAGTATAGTTTAATACTCCAGCAGACAGCTACTTTGTCAGAAATACAGATGAGGAGCTAGGATATATTGTTTCAGTGCAGCCAAACAAACTTGTGTTGTTTTAATTAAGAAGTAATTCTATAATAATTCAAAAACTGCAGAAAATCTTTTAGAAATATTTTTGATAAACAGACACCATCAGCTCCATCCTCAGTGTAGAAAGAAACTGCTTTTTCTATGACTGCTTCACAATAAAATAGACTGTGTGTTTTGCCCGTTGAATGTTTTTAATGTAAACCATAGCAGTAGGAAACGTCTGCATTAGCAGTAACTGAACACCTCTATGAGCTGTGGGAGAGTGATTGTGCAGATGATGCATGGCTTTCTGCAGCCCTACACAGGTCAACACTAGAGTTAGCAGTGAGGAGGACAGCGTTGCATAGGGTATGCATAATCCAAAGGGGGAGGAAGCCGCATATAACACCGGTATACATAAATAAACTTGTACTTCCCACTAACTTCAGGACTCAGATTAATCACAGACTCTAACATAGACGATTACAAAGCTAAGAAAAACTATTTGAATGAAGACAAGAATTTTAGAAGAAACGTGGATGAATAATATGTAAACATGAAAAAGAAATAATGAAATAGCAAATGCACATAGTGTAGTATAATGAAGCAAATAAATATTCAGGGATCAGTATTCAAGGCCCAGGCAAAAAGGAAGTGCCCTGAAGGATCAGAGTTTCAGCACACTGTCAACAGAAGAGAGTCAAATGTGTCTGTAATGCTGGAAAAGTCCTGGAACGACAGAAGACCGGAAATAAAAGCGGGCAAGAAGGTGTGAAATCTTGGGTCATGTTGTGTTTCTTGTTGACAAGAGGACTACGGTGCTGATGATGGGTGACACATAGAGGGTCAAAGGTAACAGTGACTGACAGCTCAGGCCAGGCGTGTGCACAGCCTCCGGCCTGACAGCCGTGACAGACAGGCTGGATGTCAGGATCAAATACTGGAACTAGGAGGTGTTGGTCGGCAGTATGGGCCAATTCTGCTGGTGTTGTTGTTAAAGATGGTTATGATGATGATGAGTAATAGTAGTAGGAGAATTAGAAGCAGTTGTATAGAAGTTGTGGCAGCTGTGGCTCAGGTGGTAGGTCCACCTGAAGTTCGGTGGTTCGATTGCAAAGTGTCCTTGGCCCCAAATTGCTCCCGATATATATATATATATATATATATATATATATATATATATATATATATATATATATATATATATATATATATATATATATATATATAAATGTGTGTGAATGTTTATCTGACCTTGTATGGCAGCCTTAGTCACCAGGGTATAAATGCGTGTGTGAATGGTGAATGGGGCCTGTGCTGTAAAGACGCTTAGTGTTCGTTAAGACTAGAAAAGCGCAATATAAATGCCGACCATTTTGCATTTATATTTACAGTCGTAGCAGTAGCAGTCTTACAAGTGCAATGGAAATAGCAGCTACAGCATTAATAGTGGCAGTTATGGTGGTGTAGTTGCACTAGAAGTAAAAAATAAAAGCAGTAGTAGTAGGCCTGATGGTTATAGCAGTATCTGTGTGTGTTGTTCATGTTGTAGTACAAGTTACAGTACTTGTTGTTGCAGATGTTGAATCTTATGACCTTTTTAGCCAGATGATGATGCTGTAATCCCATATCTGAAATCTGCACGCACACACACACACACACACACACACACACACACACACAGTGTAGCCATCACTCATTTCATCAAATCCAGATAGCTTTTGACATGTAGTCATTCTATTCAGTTATTCAGTTAGAAATGCACACATTGTCTCCCTCTGTCTCACTTTGACACCCACTCTGTAGCAGAATTACAGTCACACAAACTCATACAAACTATAGAAAACCAACAATTTGTGCATTCAAATTGTGTTAAGATGATAAATGAAGTGGAATAATTGCACAGTATACATTGCAACAAACATAATCTCCATAAAAACAACAAGATACTGCCATCAGAGTACAAGCTCAACAAATACAGGACAATAGGACATCATTAATATCTTTCACAAGGATGAATTATTTGCTTTCCTTAAAGAAACATCCGACTCATGTTTTTAATCATGCTTTTTAGTTTGTAGTTTGGTAGAACAGATTTTGTAGCTTTGCTGAATTTATTTAAATCTTACTGAGATGTTTTTTCTTATTCTGCTTGGACCTTAGACTGGGTAAACCCAGCCCCATCTGCCGGTGATTTGATTTCACCCTGCAGCTCAGGCTGGAAACCTGTACATTTTTCTATTCTGCTTCCGTTACAATTTTGTGGGGACCAATCACAAACGCTATTGGCGGGTTCAACACGATGACGATGGAGAAGCGGCCAAGCGTTCTCGTTTACATTCAAGCAACCCGTTGATGCCGCTGTCGCTGCTACGTCACCCGAATCGTTGGTCTGATTGGTTGAAGGACTATCCAATTGCGTACAGAGTCATTTGATCTGAGCTAAAACGGCAGTGCTCGGGGCAAGTTTTAGAGTGCCTTTGTGCCTTTTAACAGACACAATATGCAATTAATATGTCTGTGCCACATGAACAGGGCCCTTACGTGTCAACAAGATGCATTTTCAACTCAGACATTGTTTAAATTCACCTACCCTGGTCCCTGTCTCGATCCTGCCAGTAGCTAGCTTGCCCTGCTAGCTGATAGCCGTTAGCTGCTAGCTGCCGTTTGGTGAGTGTATTCCGACAGGCTTCTGTGATAATCATCCCAAAAACAATCCACGGAGCGGTGGTGGTGTGGCTATGTCCTCCAGAGGACAGGTCATGTCACGTCTTGAAGTGTATTCCCCCCTAAAAAAAACAATAGTGCTGTAGTAGCTGTTAGCTGCTAGCTGCCCTCCGGTGAGTGTGTACAGCCAGATAGCTGTTAGCCGTTAGCTGCTAGCTGCCGTCCGGTGAGTGTATTCAGCCAGGCATCTGTGATAATCATCCCAATAAAAATCCACGGAGCGCCCGGTGGTGTGGCTATGTCCCCCAGTTACTGAATGCTACCTTTAGCTTGTGCTTGGAGCAGCAAGCAGCAAGTTCTGTCTGTCAGTCTCGTTCTTTCCAACTCTTGAGGCTAGTTCTTCGTCTGTATACTCTGGTTCGAATAAATAAGGATGACCATCAAACGCAAAAGGCTCTTCCGTGTGTTGCATATCTGCTATATTCTTCATATTCCAAGCTTCTTCCGTTATAAACAACTCCGCTTTTCACTCTTCACACACACTACGCTCCAATCTGCAAATTACTGTTTACCTTTTTCTGCTACAACTGAATTCCCAGGAGACCGCGCGATGCAACAGCTAGGCTTCAGTAACGCTATTACTGTGCAAGCCACAGACATCGTTTATCCCGTTTCCATCTAGTTACATAGGATAGTCACTGATATGGTCATAACCACTACAGTGCTCAATTACCTATTTTGAGGGGGAAATAATCTAAACCTTTCGCTGCAAAGGCATGATCTGTCCTATGCAGGATATCCACCAACCCACCGGGCGCCCGTGGATTTTTATTGGGATGATTAGCACAGATGCCTGGCTGAATACACTCTCCGGACGGCAGCTAGCAGCTAACGGCTAACAGCTATCTGGCTGTACACACTCACGGAGGGCAGCTAGCAGCTAACAGCTACTACCGCACTATGTTTTTTTTTTTAGGGGAATACACTTCAAGACATGACATGACCTGTCCTCTGGAGGACATAGCCACACCACCACCGCTCCGTGGATTGTTTTTGGGATGATTATCACAGAAGCCTGTCGGAATACACTCACCAAACGGCAGCTAGCAGCTAACGGCTATCAGCTAGCAGGGCAAGCTAGCTACTGGCAGGATCGAGACAGGGACCAGGGTAGGTGAATTTAAACAATGTCTGAGTTGAAAACGCATCTTGTTGACACGTAAGGGCCCTGTTCTTGTGGCACAGACATATTAATTGCATTTTGTGTCTGTTAAGAGGCACAAAGGCACTCTAAAACTTGCCCCGAGCACTGCCGTTTTAGCTCAGGGGACGCTTGTAGTACGTAGCTGTAGCTTCTCAGTGTTACCTGCACTGATTCGGGTCGGGGTTTTTTCTATCGAAAGTACTCGCGTAGCTATAGCGATCAAGATTAACGTAAAAATTGGCCGGAATTCTCCTTTAAGAAACTTCGAAAATAAGGACATATTAGACCGTGTGTGTGTGTGTGTGTGTGTGTGTGTGTGTGTGTACCTGCATTATATGGAATGCAGAGTTAATGAAAAAACCACCTCTCTCTCTCTCTCTCTCTCTCTCTCTCTCTCTCTCTCTCTCTCTCTCTCTCTCTCTCTCTCTTTCACACACCATTGACCTCTGTGATTCCAATTCTCCTCTTCGCCCTTCATGCTTTTGCTGCCGTGTGTCGCTCACCCATGGTGCCGCTGATATGCTTACTGCAGCACTCTTGTTTCCTCAAAGGCAAACCATTAACAGCAACACAGCAGCATGACACAGTGTTTGCCTGATCACCAATAGTTACGTGTCGCCGTGGTGTCCACTGTTAATAAATCCCGATGGTTTGTACATATATTTCAGTTTCACTGATTATTTGTCCCTGGGTTATCTTTATTGTTACTCTCCACTCATCCCCTGGTACACGTGGGCAATGTAACACCAAGCTACACCTAGTTAAAACCCTTAAAACATTCACACACAATTCTCATTTGGCAAGACACTCACACACATGCACACACACACACACACACACACACACACACACACACACACACACACACACACACACACACACACACACACAGTCACTGACATTGACATTTTCTCACTTTTATGCAGACAAACACAGTCCATGTACACCGGCTACACACACAAGCACACAAAATAAACAACATGACTAGAGAGGTATACAGAACACACACACACACACACACACACACAAACACACACACATACGTAAAGACATGAATGACTTTGTCAAAAGATTGTGTGTGGTCTTGATAAGGACCTGGGTTGCCTTTAAACAAGTATCAAAGTCACACAGAATATCCAAAGGAGGCTCGATTTCTCACCGCTCATTACCTCCACACCAAACTAGGAAAACCATTTCATTGTAGACTTAACTTTGGGTTCAGGGGCATTGTCATGTTGAAACAGGAAAGGGCCTTTTCCAAACTGCAGTGGTAGTAGAAGTACTGGGATCATTTACTTAAGTAAAAGTAGCAATATGTAAAAGAAGAAGCTCTGTTACAAGTAAAAGTCATGCATTCAAAATCTTACTTTAGTAAAAGAACCTAAGTATTAGCATCTACTGTAAGTATACGTATGTACCAAAAGTAAAAGTAACTAGTAACTAATGTTGCCACATACTGTAAATGTAGTGGATTAAAAAGTGCAGTATTCACTTCCAAAATGTAGTGTAGTAGAAGTATAAAGTATAGCGTAAAATGGAAATGCTCAAGTAAAAGTACCTGAAATTTGTAAACTTAAACTGTACTTGAGTAATTATGAGTTATATAGTTACATTCCACCACTGCAAACTGTTTGCACGGAAGAAACTAGAACATTTTCACTTATTTTTATTTTCCAATAAAGAATGATTATCATATCAATAGTTAGCGATTCATTTGATCATCAATTGTTGCAGCTCTAATGAAATGTTACTTTTATTGCGTATGTTGAAGCCTCGCTAACTGCTGTTACAATGGTGTTTTGTTGAATCCGGGTTTGCCAGCGCTGGCAGTTGTCATCACGTGGCCAGCAGTGAGTGAGTGTGTGGATAGTGGGGTCGTCGAGTGGCTACCAGCAGAGTTATTGATGCAGGTGACCTTCAGGCTCTGAAATGACGGCGTTCCTCTCAATAATGGATTGGACTGCTCTTATGGGCAAAACTGTGTGTGTGTGTGTGTGTGTGTGTGTGCGTGTGTATGTTTGAGTATACATATCAGTGTGTGTTTGCCCATGTGTGTATGAGAGAGAGCGAAAGAAAATGAAAGATGAATAGCTCTTTATAAGCAGATTTGTGAGTGTGTGTGAGATGTGTTTGTAAAAATGACTTTGAACCTGCGTGCGTGTATGTGTGTGTGTGTATGTGTGTGTGTTAGTGTGTGCATGCGTGCATGTGTGCGTGCATGCGTGCCTGTGCGCGCGTGTGTTAGTATGCGTGCATGTCTGCGTGCGTGCGTGTGTGCGTCGTGCGCGTGCCGTGTGTGTATGTGTGTGTGTATGTGCGCGTGTGCTGTCTGCATCTGCAGTGTGAGTGAGGAGGTGCAGGGGGAGTTCATGGCGATATGGTACACATGCTGTATATTTGTCTCTACACAGTACGTGAGGAGGAACTGACGAGGCAGAGAGATGCATGGGGAGTCATGTCAGAACCATGGACAGCTTCAGCAGGGGAGGGAAGCTATCGCTGCCTTATACCCAATATTATAAACAATGTATAACTTACCACTTAGTGAGAAAATTGAGCCTGTTTCTTTCAGTTTATCATGTCCTACTGCAGAATCATTTTTAAAACAGTGTGTGTGTGTGTGTGTGTGTGTGTTTGTGCGTCTCATCTCCTCCGAAATGTTGTTTTTGTGACAGACCAGAGGTGTGTGGTCAGGAAGAGCAGTAACGGTTTTCACTAATAAGGGTAGGAGATGTCTGTTACGTTGGAAGTAATCAATATCAGTGATTGGTGACCGGTAGCCAACACTGTGTGGAGCAGTACCAGTTCACAGACTGCTGATTACTGAGCTACCCACAGTGTCACAGATGTAAACAAACTGCCATGTTTAGCTGAATATGGAGCCAGCTTGTTTAGCCACAACGTTACTCTGGAAAGCGATCCCAGCCCAGTTTGTTACAATAGCTAATTCAGGGTGCTACTTTGTTCGGAATCAGAGCCAATGTAATACATGATTTAAGTTCTTTAAGTTAAGCATGTTTGAAGTAAAGGGGGCATTGTGCATCGTGCTGCTATCTATGGTATATGTTGTTTAGTAAAATCTCTACAATGCATGTAAAAAGTGCAAAGTTAACATGACAAATAGTCAGAAAGGACACGATAAGAAGAATATGAATAAAAATGTATTTGACATGGAAAATGTTTGGCAAACAAAAGAGTTTCCTTCATATGGGTGTTTGGGATCATCCTTTGGGACAGGCTCAGGAGCTTAAACATCCAAAAAGAGCTCTGACTTGAATCACTGCTTCTTTACTTTGAAAGGAGCCCATTGAGGTGGTTTCAGCATCTGATTCAGAGGAGTCCTTGATGCCTCTCTGTGAAGGCAATGTATTCCACACACGTCAAACTGCTGCTAGACTGCTGAACACTCAGCGCCCACTCCCTGCATGTTATGAGATATTTGCTGAAAGTCAAGTGTTTGGAGGAAAAGCCTTCTCAGTCCTTCTCGACACAGGAAATGAATTGAATTCTGTGCTATTATCCGTCTCTGTTTGCCGCTGTCAGGCTGAATTGGGCGTTGGAGGAGTGGAAATGTAAAAGCAGGGGAACTGAGATGGGGAAAAACGAGGAGGAGGAGGAGGAGGAGGAGGAGGAGGAGGAGGAGGAGGAGGAGGTGGTAAAAAGGAAAACCAGGGCTGCTATGAATGTTTTAGTCATCTGAGATTTTAAAGTGAAGTTGGGCTTGACTCTATGAGTAACTGCTCCACCGGAGAGAAGGTAGAGAGCAGTACCAGGATCAAAACGGTACTGTAGAGTCTCTACAGCTGAAACTTCAAATAAGCGAGAGACAGATGACGAGAGAGATGAAATATTTAGTGTAATAAAGTTCAGCTATAACGGAGGGGAACTCACAGAGAGGAGGGTAGAGAAACTCAGAGAGACAGCGGCTCAGATGCAGGAAATGCGGGGTGGCCATCATGCACACGCAAGTATATTACAAGCCTAAAGCACCCATCATTGGGTCCACAATAACAAATGTCTGTGTATGAGCATTTTCAAACCCAAATAAATCTATTTTAAATTCTACGTAAGTGTGAATCTGTTACATTTGCATTTGTTTTATTGGTATCATGAATTTGTATCATAAATTATCACACTGTTGAACCAATCCTCTTTTTACTCTGGAGCCTCTTTCTTATTCAATTCAATTCAATTTTATTTATAGTATCAAATCATAACAAGAGTTATCTCGAGACACTTTACAGATAGAGTAGGTCTAGACCACACTCTATAATTTACAAAGACCCAACAATTCCAGTGATTCCCCCAAGAGCAAGCATTTAATGCGACAGTGGCGAGGAGAAACCTGGGACAGACCCAGGCTCCTGGTAGGCGGTGTCTGACGGTGCCGGTTGGGGGTGTGATGAACAGTGGAAATAATAGTCACAATAAAGATGGAATAAAGAATGGAACAGTGACTAGAAATAGTAGTCGTAGTAGTTCATGGCATAGGACAGCACTGCAGGGCGTTACAGGATGCAGCATGGCACAGCAGAGCATAGCAGGACACAGCGGGGCACCGCAGAGCGTAGCAGGATGCAGCAGGACACTGTAGGGCACCGCAGAGCGTGGCAGGGAGAGCATTATCTATCTACTCTCACGTCATCGAAGTGAATGGAGCGACTGTTAGAACATGTATACATCCTCATGTGTCTCAATAAACCTTTAGAACATTGTGAACTGAAATCTTCTTCCTGAAACTTTGTTCTCTGAGCTTGTAACTGCTTCAAAAAAATGTAATTAGTATTATTTATCATTAACGTATGTCTTCTTCTTCTTCTTCTTTTTCTTAATCAACTCACAGAGGTCAAACCAGTAGATGATAGGATATGACCACAAAACAATTGTGATCGGATTGTTTCATGACAAAGTTCAAAGTTCCAAGACGTTACCAGAAATGATCAGCCTGGATGCCAACCGAAACTTAGCCCCGCCCACAACATTTGAGGTCGGGAAGTTCGGTCTGGACTCGATCCGTTGTGGAGCAACTACGCTCGAAGCAGAGCTGTTCGGATTAGTGATGGCCAAATGAAGCTTCGTGAACCTTTTTCTCTTTTTTTCTGAGCCCACTAGATGGCGCTCTCTCTTCAACAAAGGGATGAAAACACACTGAATTACCATCCCTTTAACCTTTTTCTTTGAACAGAGAGCGCCATCTGGTTCACGAAGCTTCATTTGACCATCCTTAGTTCGGACCAATCAAATTGTCAGGGCGGGCTTTATACGATGATGGACAGATGATCAATAGTAACGTAATCATATGACCAAAGAGCGCTTGGGTTGAATTTGTTTACAACTAAGATGGCTGCCGCTGGTTAATTGAGATGTGTAGATTCCACCATCTCGTTCTAGAAGATATCGACAGCGCATTCATTTTAAAAGAGGAACAGAGAACCGCGATCACGTATGTATACACATTGCCACACCCGTACGAACGACGCGGAAACTGCCGCCTCTGCCTTTGCGCTGTCGAAGCCTGCCTTTGACTCGTAGCTGCTTTGACGTAGGTCTATCCGTTGCTCTGATTGGTTGTAGGTCTATCCGTTGCTCTGATTGGTTGTAGGTCTATCTAACTGAGTGCAGAGTCATTTTCTTTCCTGGTTCGGTTGAAACACGCCCCATAATCGCAGCCCAGTGGAGCAGCATCAGACTCATATTCTGATTAGAATCTGAATTTTTGAAGGCCTCTTGATATCTGTGTCCAGCCAGGCACTGTGGACAGCCAGCAACAACTGGTCAGCAGAGCTCAGAGTGTGAACAGGAATCTATGGAAGGAGAAGGTCAGCAATGTAGGAAGGAGCCAAGCCCTAAAGACAAGTAGTAAACCTTTAACCTTGATTCAAAGGGCTACAAGAAACTAGGTTAGAGAGATGTGCTATGATTGTGACATCCTATTTTATATGAGCCAAGAGCCAACTTGGGTTTCCCATAAAGTCATACAGGGAGATAAATATGAATTGTCTGTATACAAGTCAATATGATTTCTGTTATAAAGATTAGTGAGTCAATAGGCGACCTCTGAAACATACCTGGTAAAGAAATTCATTTGCAGTTTACACCATGCAAATCCTCCACGCAGGTAGACGCAGCAGCCAGTTAAGAGCACAAGTTTGCCGCTAGCAGGCATCCCACTACCCGCAGGAAAATCTGTGGTGGAGCAATAAAATCCCAACTCATATTCTGACTAGAATCTGAATATGACGACGTCAGGCTAAGAAATGATAAACACAAAATTAAGCATAATACTCCTCTAATTTATCAAACTATGAAATAGTTTTATTTAACCGTCATTTTGTCTGTAAAATCAAACATGACGGAATGGCAGAATCATCACAGCACAAAGAATTCTGAAAAAAGCGTAATAAGTCTGACCAAGAGCCAAAAAGCCCAAATTATTTTATTTACAATGACGTAAAACAAATAAAATCCGCTAATCCTTACGTTTGAGAGGAACATCTAAATTGAAGGACACTCAAAGAGATTGACCGTATGTTATGTTCTTTTTCAAAAATAGGAAAAAATGTGTATGTCCATTTGAAGTTCCTTGAGTGAGAAATGGAGGAGGATGACTTCTGAGATTCTGTCAAGGTTCAAATGATGACTGTATTAATATTTCAGTGATAGAAAAAAAAACAAGAAAGATAGGCTTGGATAATGGGATGGAGGGAAAGTGTGTGTGTGTGTGTTTCTTTTTCAGTGTGTGTTTGTTTGAGTGTGTGTGTGTGTGTGTGTGTGTGTGTGTGTGTGTGTGTGTGTGTGTGTGTGTGTGTGTGTGTGTGTGTGTGTGTGTGTGTGTGTGATTCACTGTTCGAATTACACAGGTCAGGCCTCTTCGTGCCTTTCATGCCTGAAATATGAACTCAGGCTGTTTGAAGTAGCCGTGCTGAGATACTGGAGAGGACGCAGAGCAGCACTGGGAGTGTGTTTGTGTGTGCATGCAGTAGTACTGCAGCAAACTGGTGAGTTATACTAAAACACAAGTCTCCACTGGCTCTCCTTAGCAATGCAGAATTTGCTTACTCACACAGAGAAAGGATTTTACTTTGGGCTCAGAATCCCAAAATCTAACTAAAATGGAAGAAGTCTCTGTCTGTTCTTTAATTTCTCGACAACTGTTCATCCGATCGACTTCACGCTTGCCGGGTGCATTGCTGAGGACGCGAGGGAGTGTGGTGCTGTGTGCGAGCTCTTCAGATCTACGGGACCTATTTATTAGTAGTGCCTAACGGCATGCTGGGTACAGCTCACTATCCTTCGCTTGCTACAGTACATTCAAGAACAGATAAAGAAAGAGAGACCAGAAATGTAGCAAACTCAAACATTTCAAGCATCAGAGATGTAACTTTCGGAAAGAACGCTTTAGTTCCCAGAAATAGCCTGGTCCAAAATAGCTAGCTGTTAGCAAATTAGGCACATACTCAAGCATTGCTAGAAGAGGCAACTGTATGTCATGGCTCAGGACCCAAGAAAGAACAAGGTCAAGTGTCAAATTGTTTAGATTAGTGTTTCCGGGAAAAAGCTGCAAGCAGCATAACTGCATGTCCTGTCCAGCAATCAGGCCGGTCCAAACAGACACGTTTTGAACGGCCACTGCACCAGTGATCATGAAATATTGAATAGTTTATTTGTTTTAGTAGCTTAATTAATGATTATGCCAAGATAATCCAAAAGTTTTTTTTTTTTTATTTAAATTAACTAACTTTTGATTCTTTTCAGTTAACGTTAATTCCCTCATTTCACTTTAATTTTCTTCTTTTTGTACTTTTGACTTTTACATTTGTCTACGATTATTTGTACATAAAGCAAGCAAGAAAGCAAATTATTTAGAAATGAAGCAAAAAAAGAATTCTCCATATTAGCTGTAATGTAATTTGAATGTTCTGTGAAATCCGCCAGTGGGATTGTGTGTAAAACCACTGGTGCACTGTACAAAGCAGGATGCACGTCTCATTCTGATTGGCTGAAGTCGTCGCCCGGGAACCAAAGAAGAAAGTGCACCTTCCTCAGATTGATTGACAGGTGTTTTTACAGCAGCGAATCAGAGCCAAGGTCTGATAGTGAGATGAGCAGTCGGGTGTGATGTGGGAAGCATTGGTTGTTTGTTCACTGGTACAGTGTATGTGTGTGTGTGTGTGCGCACGTGCAGCGTGCTCTTATGGCAAGGTGCTAAGACTGCCGTCACAACTGAAACATGCTGCGTTTTTTCTTTTTTTAGTCTGACCTTTCACGCTGCTCCACCTGCCAATCTAAAACATCGTCAACAGAGATTCGAAAGAGGCCCCGAGTGGCTATTCCAGATTTTTTGAAGGCCTCTTGATATCTGTGTCCAGCCAGGCACTGTGGACAGCCAGCAACAACTGGTCAGCAGATCTCAGAGTGTGAACAGGAATCTATGGAAGGAGAAGGTCAGCAATGTAGGAAGGAGCCAAGCCCTAAAGACAAGTAGTAAACCTTTAACCTTGATTCAAAGGGCTACAAGAAACTAGGTTAGAGAGATGTGCTGTGATTGTGACATCCTATTTTATA